>NC_088221.1:14166192-14487858 GCF_036934945.1 Oncorhynchus masou masou | reverse complement strand
TTCTTTTCAGCAAAAACAAGAGCCATGAATGTACAGAGGGAAATATCTCTTCTGTCTTTTATTGTCTCAAACTCATGGATGGCTTCCTGAATTTGATCTAAAACGAAACATATAAATAATTTGTATTTATTCTGGATCCATAATATGCTGACAAAATTAAGGCATTATGCAATAATACACTGTGATTGATATTACATGAAACAGATATACAGGTCCAAAAGTATTTGGACAGTGACAGATTTTTTGTTGATTTGGCTCTGTACTCCAGCACTTTGGATTTTAAATGATACAATGACTGAGGTTAAAGGGATACTATTTTGGCAATGATGTCAGATGAATTCATGGATACCATGTTTATGTCTCTGTGTCCTGTATGAAGCAAGTTTGAGGTAGTTTTGTGAGACAATGCTAACTAGCGTTAGCACAACAGACTGGAAGTCAATATTGTTATTTACAATAAAAGTGACGCCAAAATGACACGGGGGGGGGTCTATGTACAAAAAAATGCTGCAATTTCTAAAAAGTGAACCTGATATGGATGAAAATACCCTATAACTAAAGCTGACAGTCTGCAATTTAACCTCATAGTTGTATCATTTCAAATCCAGAGTGCTGGAACATACAGCCTAAACAACAAATAATTGTGGACCTCCCTGTAGCTGCTTTGTTTAATTGTTTCAAACTAAGCAATGGAGTACTCATTGACCTTGCATCAGGGTGCCGTAGGCATGGAAAAAGCTGAAGATTGGATCATTGCTGAATTTCCTCTGTGCCACAGCTGCAGCATTTAATACATGATTGAAATACTTCTCGTGGCAATAGTAGTTGATCAAGGCCTGGGAACAAAAACATGAAAATGTAGAGCTGTGATAGAAAATAGCTTAATTTATGGCAGAGATCAAAACCACAAAAAAAAAAAACATTTCAGAAAATACCTGAGTAAATCAAAGTAGGCTGTAAACCAACAATGTGCTGATAAAAAAAAAACTCGTATGGAAGGCAAACGGTCAACATGACAATACTTGTCCGTAATATCCTCCGTGTCCAAGTTGGCCTGTGTTACTGATATGAAGTCGTGTGTTTACTCAACAATGTAACCAATTTGCTGATGAAGACCATTCATAACCTGAATAACCTAGGAGCTTTATCCTGAATGTTTTGCCCCTTATTCTGCGAGGATAAATAAATACCTTACACGTTATGATAAATGTCACTTGCATGTCATCATAAACATCCTGCCTGGCGGATAAGGTTAACTGTGCGTTTTTCATTTCAGAACTTTGAAAGAACCACTGCAGCTTGACATTCTAAACAAGCTAAACAGGCTACACGGTGATGTGTTTCTTTATTGTATACATTGAGGTGAACATGTCTCAGTACAAATATAAATTGGCTACAGTGCAACGCGACAACACTTACCAGCATTGACTCTTCGTCCTCCACTTCTGCCATAATGTTTCACCTCAAACTGCAACAATGAAATAGACCTTAAATGTTTAACTGAATACTGCGGCCACATGTACTCTTAAAAGGCAAGATAGAAACCGATTATAGCTACATTTTTTTGCCATCTTACAAACACCAGTAAGCGTCTTTCGTTTACTTGACAACCACCGCCGCCATTTTTAGATTGTAGAGGAAGTTGAAAATCATTGGTTTAACAATAATGTTTCACAAGGTGGCGCACCAAGCACGCTGAACGTAAAATACTGACCGCACCCGCATGCCGCGCTTGTGGCTCTTTGGCACAAAGGCTGTGAGAAGAGGCTTTGTAGCTACTTTGTGGTGTTTTCTCGTTTGGATAAAAGTGACCTAGGTTCCCATCTTCAGTCTGTTACCTTTAAACCGATTCTAAGTGGTCGAGGTTTACACTAGTTACCACAAAGTAAAAATGTATAAAACAATTCATGAAAACAACCATTTGAAGAAGATAAATTGTAGAAACAGGCGGGGTCTATGACTGTGTGGCTGTGGTAACTAGTGACGACCAGTGTCGAGTAGTGTCATTTCGTTCATTGGAAAACGGAAGACGGTCCTCCCACAGAGTTTCAATAAAAACAGTGCAGTATGAAGATAAGACAAAGCTGCTTGTCGAAAATACATCCCCGATCACACTTGTAGGTGATGTCATGGCGACGTTGATTAGCTAAACTGAAACGTAGAAAGACGTCATCGGGTATGACGGTCTCTCGAACCGAACTGCGCATGTGCAATACCGTCAACTCAAAGGCACTTCTTCGATATGAAGTTGTTTTTGACGAAAATGAAAAACGTGAGGTTGGGGTAATAGCATGTTCTACTAGCAAATTGCCTCAAATCTAGGTTGTGCCTATAGATTTCGAGAAAATTAACAACTAAGGAAGAACTGTTCCTTTCTCTCATTGACTTCTCAAACCCCAGACCCCGGCCTGGTCTTGAAAGCGTTTTGAAAACCATGCACACGTTTAAAAACAACATGCTACTTATATGTTTTATTTATAAAATGTCTTGCACAACTAACTTCACTTGTTTTTAGCCCTTTAAACATGTATTTGGTGATACCCTCTGTAAATGTAATTTGCCTGAGGACACGTGAGAGGCGAATGAGGGTCTCATTTCATACATTTTCG
This sequence comes from Oncorhynchus masou masou, assembly GCF_036934945.1. NCBI lineage: Eukaryota > Metazoa > Chordata > Actinopteri > Salmoniformes > Salmonidae > Oncorhynchus > Oncorhynchus masou. Next base: position 14,485,249 of record NC_088221.1, on the reverse strand, counting down.
TACACATTCTCTCTCCTTGCTGCCTTTGCTCGATTACCTTTGACCTTTTTCAAAAGTAGATAAGAGAAAATATAAACGCAACATGCAGCAATTTCTAATATTTGACTGAGTTACAGTTCATATAGGGATTAAATCAATTAATAAGGCCCTAATCTATGCTATTTCACTTGACTGGGCAGGGGTGCAACCATGGGTGAGCCTGGGAGGGCATAGGCCCACCCACTGGGGAGCCAGGCCCAGCCAATCAGAATGAGTTTTCCCCCACAAATGGGTTTTATTACAGACAGAAATACTCCTCAGCACCCAACACCTCCCCAGACGATCCCACAGGCGAAGAAGCCGGATGTGGAGGTCAGACCCGGCGCCAGAACTAATCAGTTGGACGGGCATTTGATTTTTGTAGGCGGACCTGTTTTTTCACTCGACCTCCTATGTGTGCACACGCCCGATCTGCGTGTCAATTATGGATATTTATATATGCACATTTTCATGGAACAGTTTCATGTCAACAATTACGTTTTCGTTTCTCAAATCATTGTCACATGTTTAATTTTAAAAAATCTGAAGTAAAATGCAAACTCTAAAAGTTCAAATTCAACTATGGCGAGTGCACTTGTTGTCTCTGCCGTATAAACTGTGATCCATTGGCGGCTAATGAAATGAGAGCATAGAACTCAAATAGTCTATAGGCCAATGCAGCAGTAGGCCTATAACTTCCATCATCAACTAAGTAAAATACTTAAGTCTAAAGCCGACAAATAAAACCAGTAGAATCACATTCATCTCTCTTCTCCGCCTGTCTGCCTCCCTTTCTACATTACATTACCAAAAGTTTGTGGACACCTGCTCATCGAACATCTCATTCTAAAATCACCATGTGCATTAGTATGGAGTTGGTTCCCCCTTTGCTGCTATAACAGCCTCCGCTCTTCCGGGAAGGCTTTCCACTAGATGTTGGAACATATCTGTGGGGACTTGCTTCCATTCACACACAAGAGCATTATTGAGGTCGGGTACTGATGTTGGGCAGTTAGGCCTGACTCGTAGTCGACTTTCCAATTCATCCCAAAGTGTTGGGGTTGAGGTAAGGCATCTGTGCAGGCTAGTAACTTTATTATTAGCAATGTTAGCTATCTTATCAAGCTAATTGGTTGAAGAAATGGTCCAAACACACACAAAAAAACACTAACACAATCATGTCAGACTTTTGACAACCCACTTCTCAGTTTCCCACTTTCCACGAGCACATGAATGCCCCAACAGCCTTTGAGAGTACAGGTTCTTCTTCAATGATATCATGGCGGTACGCAAAACCAAAGTTAAAGGTGCGTGGTCAATCACGGTTTACAACATTACTAAATCCTCCTACCTAACTCAGTACCTCTGAGAAAATAAAAGAGACCTACGAACTTGTAATAGACCCTCCCTCATCCCCCAAATCCCTTCCAAACCCCCCCAACCCCAATGGCCCGACACTTCAATCTTTCCCTCTCTTCAACATACTTACAATATAACAACACAAGCTCCACCGTTTCATCGACCATACACTCCAGACACAAACCATTCACATGCTTGCCAACCAGATGTAACGACGAGTTCAATGTACAATGTCCTAAGCGCAGTCAAGCGAACACCACCTCTTCCTTCCTAATCTGACCTTTGAATCTTGGTCCACCGACCTTTCTTTGGAGGGCATATAAATTCCATCCTTGGGTTCAGAGTCCATCTCCACACATCTATCAAAATGGCTCTAATCTTACATTCAGAGCATTAACATCCATTATATCTCGTTTTTCAAAGCTCTGTTGGGTAACTGGTCTACAATTTCATTCCCTTCCACACCCGAATGTGTTGGGACCCAGCAGAATCTCACAACCTCATCCATTCTCTCAATTCTCCATAACAACATTAAACCTAGGATGCATAGTAAACATGGCGCCCCAAGAATGCATTTGCCGGGTCAAAATGACCCGATAATGTAATATCTGTGTTTTATTTATATGGGTCTAAAATATTATCAATTTGTGGAACGTAAATATTTTGAGCTGTGATTTGGAACTTTCAATAATTAATTGTTTGAAATGTTTTTAGTCACTCTTCAACAGTTTGATACGCATTTCAATGATAACATATTATGAAAATTCTTAATAACAGCTGTTGAAAATATTAGCATATTTTTCTTACAATCAATCTTACAATCAAAGTTTCACATTCAACCTTTTAGTGTGAAGAACAAAATAAAACCACCGTAAGCATGTTTTATAATATTTCAAAACATTAATCATCAATATAAACGACAACACTAACAATTGTGAATTTAGAAAACATGAACACTAAAAGGAACAAAGTGTGCGGGTGTGTGATGCTTACTCATGCTGTCTCGGTCCATGCATTTGTTACAAACCACAAGCATGTATGTGACTGTGCTCTTTGCAGACAGGTGTGTTGCACTGAGAACACCAGCAGGTGACTTTTCTATCCTTTGTGTGTGGGCAGAGCTGGCACCTCTTCCGGCTGCTCTGAGTGGTGGTGGCATGGCTCTCTTTCATCACCCCACATTTTTCCATTGCCTCAGTTCTACTATGGAGATGGAAGAACCTTCCAGAAGGACAACCATCTCTGCAGCACTCCAACAATCAGGCCTTTATGGTAGAGGGGCCAGGCGGAAGCTACTCCTCACTAAAAGGCACATGACAGCCCGCTTGGAGTTTGCCAAAAGGCACCTAAAGGACTCTCAGACCATGAGAAACAAGTCTCTGGTCTGATGAAACCAATATTGAACTCTTTGGATGGAATGACAAGCGTCACATCTGGAGGAACGCTGCAGTAAGACCCCCTTTTGACTGGTTTTCACTCTCCCCAGAGGAGGAGTCTTTCACGTCTGTAGAATCATCTAGGACAGCTGGACGACCAGGTGCATCCACAACTCCAACTTGACCCACAGGCACATAGTCTGTGTAATCTGAATTGGATACCTCAGATTCTGAGTCAGAGACAACAAAAAGGCAACAACAGCTTTCTCATCCAGTGTCTGCAAAACCATTTTGGTTGTTTATCTGCCAACATTCTTATGAGCCTCCTTATGAAACTCCTTTTACTCAATGAGTTACAGTGCCTTGCAAAAGTATTCATCCCCCTTGGCATTTTTCCTATTTTGTTGCATTACCACCTGCAATTTAAATAGATTGTCAGGATGGTGTATTGGAGGTGAAGTCAAGTGTAGGAGAGTAGATTATAATAAACAGGGACACTTTTATTATAGATCCAAAAAACGAGAGCACTACATGAATCAAACTCGCTCAAAAAAACAGAACATTAAAGTAGAGCGTGTAAACTAACACCACCTAACATGAAAACAATTACACACAAAACATGATGGGAAACAGAGGGTTAAATACAAGTAGCTTCATTGGGGAAATGCAAAGGCATGTAAAACAAAAAAAACAAGGTTATGTTCCTTTGAATATATAGAAATTAGTCCAGATAGCTCTGATTTGGCAATGGCTCCTATGCACAGAGGTCGAAAATGTGTGTGTGTATTGGTCATCTGTTTTTCAGACACGCACATTTCCAGCAGCAAAGCGTCACCAGGGGGTAGCCCAGTCAAATATCCAGATACATAGAAAGAAAACCGGAAGATATTGCATAACGTCAAAGAGGAGCTCTATGAGGTTCCTGTCTTGGGAACCTTCAGGTTAGATACCAATTATAAGCATAAAGTGGGCTAGGTTAAATGCAAGTTCAGTTACTGTATTGCCTACTTATCAGTGATGCCAAACTCACACATACCAGTCCGTCTCGTGTACGATGGAAATATGTTCACATCCAGTCAGCTTTAATTGGAGGTTCCATGTTACACAACAGAAAGATTGATTGTGAAATCATAACCCTTTGATGTCTGGGCACTGACTCAATAGTAGGAGCATCCAATGCCCAGTGTTCATGGGCACAGAACAGCTGTCCCAAGGGAAACCTTTCCATGCCATGTCAGATACTATCTAACACAAGCACTGGCACATAATCATTACTCTCTGCAGCACACATCAATGGAAGAGTAAATCAGGTTGCTATCGAGCTCTGGGCATGGGCGACTGTGATAACTGGTTATGAGCTGTATAGCAGGTTCCCTTTAACGAGTGTACCACACGCTGTCTTGTGATCTAACAGGACTGCTGCGAAACAATCATTGATCATAAAGGCTACATTAATGAACCAGTGCATGTGAAGTGAGGTTTACATTTTTTCACATAGTTATAGAAACACCCTTATAAACACACATCAACACAGTTTGTGTAGATGTTATTGTAGATGTTATTGCAACTGTAGTGTTGCAGGTTGAAGGAATAGCACTGCAAGATAAGGAGGAATAGTATTTAACAAGAACACATCAGAGAGCCTGTTAGGAGAGACTGTTATGTGTGCCTGTGGGATATCCTGCTACATGCAATATGTTATTGGCCACTTAAATTTTGGTTTCTCTCTTTAATATGCTACTTAATGTCCCAGCCAATAACACACACAGCTCTTTTGGCTGATTTACACTTGAATTTTGTCCATGTTGTTCTAAGACCATAACATAAATAATTGAATACTTCAAATGCATGTACAGTATAGTTTACTGTACGATCCTATTCATTAACATAACTTTACAGTGAGTCGATTTGGATTGTTAGTGATTGAGTTATGGGGGGGGAGAAATGAATGATGGTAATCTATAGCAGCATAAACTGGACTGGCATTTTCCTGAACGCATAATATCAAATTACTAACCATGTTTATTGAGAGTAAATACATGAGGCATCATCCCTCCTGGCTCATTACTCTGGGTATCCCAGCTAACCTGGCTGAAATAATTGCAATGAGCTCAAGTGTCAATGCCTGTCTGTGCTGTGTCAATATGTGTGTGTGTGTACTGGGGGAGGTGGGGCCCTTACTATCTCTCGCTAATGGGAATCCCTTTCCTGTCAAGAACACTAGTCCATCTAATAAGCAAAAATCTGTTCTTATAGAGCGGGCCCCATTTGGGACATCTGTTTCTCTTTTCCACAGTTGTATTTTCCCATCATATGGTCAGGATCAGAGCAAACTCCATAGGTGTGTTTGCCCTCCAGATAGATAGACATTTTCGCATGTGGCCATGTTACGGAAGGGAAAGAGTGGGGGAAGGGAGGACAGTACAGTCCTCGTTTGTACAGAGAATTCTGGGAGGCAGGCAGTAAAGGTTGAGCAATAAGGAACAGTGAGACACAGAGGAGCTGTGATGTCAAGTTGCTAGACAACAGGTGAGGAGAATCTGAAGCATCACTCCTCATTTAAATGACTCTCCAATAAGAGTTCCCCCAGACATGGCACTGTATCCATCTGCCATGTTTAATCCAACAGAACAGATTTAGTAACACACTAACTCTTCCATTGATGGTGAATACTGCGGTTTTAATTAAGGACATACCGTATAGGTCACAGCAATGCATTTTAATTTCAATAATTCATAAATTGATCGTCCTGTCCACTACAGTGACGACATATACTACATGACCAAAAGTATGTGGACACCGGCTCGTCGAACATCTCATTCCAAAATCATGGGCATTAATATGGAGTTGGTCCCTCATTTGCTGCTACAACATCCTCCACTCTTCTGGGAAGGCTTTCCACTAGATGTTGGAATGTTGCTGCAGCCACAAGAGCCTTAGTGAGGGCGGGCACAGATATGGGGCGATTAGGCTTGGCTCGCAGTCGGCATTCCAATTCATCACAAAGGTGTCTGATGGGGTTGAGGTCAGGGCTCTGTGCAGGCCAGTCAAGTTCTTCCACACCGATCTCGACAAACCATTTGTGTATGGACCTCACTTTGTGCACAGGGGCATTGTCATGCTGAAACAGGAAAGGGCCTTCCCCAAACTGTTGTCACAAAGTTGGAAGCACAGTATCGTCTAGAATGTCATTGTATGCTGTAGCGTAAAGATTTCCCTTCACTGGATCTAAGGGTTTCGAGCCCAAACAATGAAAAACAGCCCCAGATCATTATTCCTCCTCCACCAAACTTTACATTTGACACTATGCATTGGGGCAGGTAGTGTTCTCCTGGCATCCGCCAAACTCAGATTCATCCGCCGGACTACCAGATGGTGAAGTGTGATTCATCAAACCAGAGAATGCGTTTCCACTGCTCCAGTGTCCAATGGCAGTGAGTTTTACACCACTCCAGCCAAAGCTTGGCATTGCGCATTGTGATCTTAGGCTTGTGTGCGGCTGCTCGGCCATGGAAACCCATTTCATGAAGCTCCCGATGTACAGTTATTGTGCTGACGTTGCCTCCAAAGGCAGTTTGGAACTCGTGGTGAGTGTTGCAACGGAGGACTGATGATGTTTACGAGCTAAGCGCTTCAGCACTCGGAGGTCCCTTTCTGTGAGCTTGTGTGGCCTACACTACCACTTCGTGGCTGAGCCATTGTTGCCCCTTGAAATTTCCACTATATCAGCACTTCTAGTTGATGGGGGCAGCACTAGCAGGGCAGACATTTGACGAGCTGTCTTATTGTCCTATGATGGTGCTGCGTTGAAATGTACTGAGCTCTCCAGTAATGCCATACTACTTCCAATGGTTGTCTATGTTGATTGCATGGCTGTGTGCTCGATTTTATTCACCTGTCAACAACGGGTGTGGCAGGAAATAGCCGAATTAACTAATTTGAAGGGGTGTTAACATATATTTTGTATATATAGTGCAGCTACAGTAGATTTTGTGTTGACCTAGGGGTCAGCTGGAGGTCATCAATAACATTAAACAACAGAATGCCACCGGATATATACAGTTGAAATATACAGTTGAAGACGGAAGTTTACATACACTTAGGTTGGAGTCATTAAAAACCGTTTTTCAACCACCAAATTTCTTGTTAACAATATAGTTTTGGCAAGTTGGTTAGCACATCTACTTTGTGCATAACACAAGTCATTTATCCAACAATTGTTTACAGACAGATTATTTAATTTATAATTCACTGTATCACAATTCCAGTGGGTCATACATACACTAAGTTGACTGTGCCTTTAAACAGCTTGGAAAATTCCAGAAAATGATGTCATGGCTTTAGAAACTTCTGATAGGCTTATTGACATAATTTGAGTCAATTGGAGGAGTACCTGTGGATGTTTTCAAGGCCTACCTTCAATTTCAAGGCCTACCTTCAAACTCAGTGCCTCTTTGCTTGACATCATGGGAAAATCAAAAGAATTCAGCCAAGACCTCAGAATTTTCTTTTGTGAACCTCCACAAGCCTGGTTCATCATTGGGAGCAATTTCCAAACACCTGAAGGTACCACGTTCATCTGTACAACCAATAGTACGCAAGTATAAACACCATGGGACCACGGAGATGTCACACGCTCAGGAAGGAGACGCGTTCTGTCTCCTAAAGATGAACGTACTTAAGTGCGAAAAGTGCAAATCAATCCCAGAGCAACAGCAAAGGATCTTGTGAAGATGCTGGAGGAACCAGGTACAAAATTATCTACATCCACAGTAAAATGAGTCCTATGTCGACATAACCTGAAAGGCCGCTCAGTAAGGAAGAAGCCACTGCTCCAAAACCGCCATAAAAATGCCATACTACGGTTTGCAACTGCACATGGGGACAAATATCGTACTTTTGCAGGAGGGACTGGTGCACTTCACAAAATAGATGGCATCATGAGGCAGTAAAATTATGTGGATATATTGAAGCAACATCTCAAGACATCAGTGAGGAAGTTAAAAAGTTTGGTCGCAAATGGGTCTTCCAAATGGACAATGACCCCAAGCATACTTCCAAAGTTGTGGCAAAATGGCTTAAGGACAACAAAGTCAAGGTATTGGAGTGGCCAAAGCCCTGACCTCAATCCTATAGAAAATTTGTGGACAGAACTGAAAAAGCATATGCAAGCAAGGAGGCCTATAAACCTGACTCGGTTACACCAGCTGAATTTTGGAATGGACCAAAATTCACCCAACTTATTGTGGGAAGATTGTGGAAGGCTACCCAAAACATTTGACCCAAGTTAAATCAAATCATATCAATTTATTTATATAGCCCTTCTTACTTCAGCTGATATCTCAAAGTGCTGTACGGAAACCCAGCCTAAAACCCCAAACAGCAAGCAATGCAGGTGTAGAAGCACAGTGGCTAGGAAAAACTCCCTAGAAAGGCCAAAACCTAGGAAGAAACCTAGAGAGGAACCAGGCTATGAGGGGTGGCCAGTCCTCTTCTGGCTTTGCCGGGTGGAGATTATAACAGAACATGGCCAAGATGTTGAAATGTTCATAAATGACCAGCATGGTCAAATAATAATAATCACAGTATTTGTCGAGGGTGCAACAGGTCAGCACCTCAGGAGAAAATGTCAGCTGGCTTTTCATAGCCGATCATTGAGATTATCTCTACCGCTCCTGCTGTCTCCTAGAGAGTTGAAAACAGCAGGTCTGGGACAGGTAGAACGTCCGGTTCCATAGCCGCAGGCGGAACAGTTAAACAGTTAAACAATTTAAAGGCAATGCTACCAAATACTAATTGAGTGTATGTACACTTCTGACACACTGTGAATGTGATAAAATAAATGAAAGCTGAAATAAGTCATTCTCTACTTTTTTTCTGACATTTCACATTCTTAAAGTAAAGTGGTGATCCTGACTGACCTAAGACAGGGACTTTTTACAAGGATTAAATGTTAGGAATTGTGAAAAATAGAGTTTAAATGTATTTGGCTAAGGTGTATGTAAACTTCCGACTTCAACTGTAAGTGTAATTTTGCTTTCATGATAAGGCCGGACAGAGAAATACAACACAGCACAATCACTTGGATTGGGCGTGGTGTACGGTTATAATCACTTCAATGTGAATAGGATTGATAGTAATAATCAGCACAGTGCCATTGTCCTCCCTCTGTTCACTGTGCTCTATAGAGAGCAGCACCAGAGTAGCCCCAGGTAAATGCCATGCAGTGTTTGGGCTATGATTAATTATTCATCAAATGTTCCACCCACTCAAGATGTTAATGGCCTCCAACAGCAGCCACTGCTAAACCACTCAGAAATTAGATTATTTCATCCTGACAAACAGCAGTTTGTGTATCCAATTGTAATGTACACAATACTTCCCTCATATTTGTTTGTTTATTTTGTTCCCTTAGACCTCCTCGATAACCTTCTTAAACTTAGACATTATAATTGAGTTTCAATTCATAATGGCCAAACCTCTCTCAAATAATCAAATATGCAAAGTCTTTGATCACATAGAGGCACAGAATAAGTTAAAGGAAAAACAAAACAAAATGGAGGAACTTATTCAACAAAGATAAAGTGTAATGTATTATATAAAATAAAATTAACTGATTGGAAGTTGGGGAGGAATGCATCACATTATTTTTTAATCTTCAACATAGAAATGCTACCAAAAATTGTTAACTGAAATTGATGACAAATGATGGAGTCAACCATGATTCACCAAACAATATTTTGAAAGAGGAAGCAAAGTACTTTAATAAGCACATATTTTTGTTTCAGTCTCCTCCATCTCCACTAGCCGAAGATAACTGTATGGATTTCTTTCTATGAATAATGTCAAATTAATAGCTGTACAGAAAGACTCATGTGAATGCCAAATTACAGAGGAAGAACTTCTTGATGCAAGCATGTTTTAACCACGCCTACAAAAATGGTAGATTATCAGATACTCAACAAGAAGGTCTGATTTAATTATTACTTAAACAGGATCCAAGTGGAATATACTGTATAAAGATCTGATCCATTTAAAAAATTGGAGGCCCCTTACATTTTCGTGTTGTGATGCAAAAATTCTAGAAAATTGCATAGTGCTTAGAATTAAAAAGGTATTGTCGGATATTATTCATCCTAATCAGTTATGTACAGTAACCCCAGGTGCAAAATAGTAAATAATGGTACTTCTCTGAAAGTATTAAACTGTCAAGAGGAGTAAAACAAGGTTGTCCACTATCGGCATATCTATTTATTATGGCCATTGAAATTAGCTATTAAAATAAATCAGATCCAACAATAATATCAAGGGGTTAGAGATCAGGGCTGAAAAACAAAGGTGTCATTGTATGCTGATGATTCATGCTTTCTTTTAAATCCATCATTTGGATCCCTCCACAGCATAATAGAGGATCTCTTGATTACAACCAAATGATGATAAGTGTGCTACATTAGAGTGTAGTAAACCAATTAAATGGTCTGAAGGTGATGTGGACATACTCTGTATTCATATCCTGAAAGAAAGAAATGATCTCACTACAATACATTGTAATTGAAAGTTGGTAAAAAATAGATACGATTTTTCTATGATGGAAAGTAAAACATCTGTCTATTTCTGGAAAAATCACCCTGATTAACTCTTTAGTCATATCCCAGTTTACCTATTTACTTATGGTCTTACCTACACCAAGCAACCTGTTTTTTAAAATTGTATTAGCAAAACATTTTCAATTTTATTTGGAACGATGAGCTACGTAAAATTATACGGGCCTATTTATATTATGAATATAAATTTGGAGGGCAGAAAGGATAAAATATTAAAGCATAAGACCTCTCACTAAAGTCAGTCATTCAAAAGTTATACTTAAATCCAAACTGGTTCTCTAGAAGATCAGTAAGAATGCCTCACCCCATGTTCAAGAATGACCTTTTCCCCTTTATTCAGATTACAATCGCTCACTTTCAGGTATTTGAAAATGAAATAATCTCCAAAATATCGCTATTTTTATAACAAGCCATAGAAAGTTGGTTGCAATTTCAGTTTAATCTACCAGAAAATACAGAACAAATAATACAACAAATATTCTGGTTAAATTCAAATATACCAAATGATTAAAAAAACACATTATTTTTCAACAATAATAGAAAAAGGTATAATCTTGGTAAATTATCTCATAAATAGGACATAAACAGAAATATATAGAAATGTCTGCTCCACCCAAAATTACAACCAACTAATCGCAGCATTACCGCAAAAATGGAAGAGGGAAGGGGGAAATGTAAGAATCTCGTCTGTTGGCAAAAATTGGTTAAAGAAAAAATTGACAGCTGTGCTATGCACCGATTCCATGGCACATGGTTTATGACCTGATACGCAAACCAATGCCAGATTCAAGACCTTACATTATTATAAGAAAGTATTGCAACCAATAGAATGTTATATGTTATATAGGAGGGTTTACAACCATCCCAGCTCTGAATATTTTGCTGTGCAGGGACAGAATCATTAGATCATTTGTTTTAGTATTGTCCATGTAGCTTGTTTTTTGTCTCATGTCCAGGAATGGGTGAAGCAGTGCAACATCTACCTGGAGCTAACTCTGCTGATAGCGCTACTGGGGGTTTGAAAAGTCATTGTCAGTCGACCAATAATAGAAGAATACTTTAAGCAAAAAAAAACGTTTTCTTTAATTTACAATCTGTAAAAACTATGAGAATAGAAAGGTTCAGAACTTTTGTGAAACATCCCAGCCCACTTGAAAAATATATGGCAAATATAAATAAAACATGGATGGCGTTGGGGGATAGATAGAAGGGGTTGTGTGGAGCTGAAGGGTGGGATTAAAAACAACAAGACAACAAATGTAAAATATACTGTGTACGTACAATGTACATGGTTCGGAACATTTGTGAAACAGCACAGTTAAAATATTTTGCAAAGTAGAAATCAAGCTGGATGGGCTTCAGAGATGGATGGGAGGGGATGATGGTAGCTAAAGGATGGGCTTCAGAGATGGATGGGAGGGGTTGATGGTAGCTGAAGGATGGGATTCAGAGATGGATTTGTGGGGTTGATTGTAGCTGAAGGATGGGATTCTGAGATGGATGGGAGGGGTTGATGGTAGCTGAAGGATGGGATTCAAAACAAACAGAAGATAACTGTTGTAAGGTGCATTGTGCACTATAAGTAGAATCCTAAGTGTTGTTGTCTATTAGTTTACTCCAATTAGGAGAGGTTGGGTAGGGTTATGGGAAATGAATTAAGGAACATATATAACAAATAGAACATGAAATACAAATAAAAAGTATTTGATCACATACTGCGCCATTAGGTGTTTGTAATTTAACATTTTGTGGTGAGAAGAGACATGTTTCTGTGACACTTCCTCACTGCTACTCAGCGGTAAATATGAGTGAAAAAGTTTTCTCCTATCAAACAAAGATGACTTGCCGTTAAGTGCTCATTAAAATTTGCCACATGATAAATGGACACTGTTGAGACAATCGCTAATTATTGTGGTTTGGGTGCAACAACAATGGTCAAAGTCCTAAAGAGTGACTGGAAAAGCTTTATGCCTAATGCTTTTGCAATTATGTGGTTAGTCACTTGAGACAGGTCTGGTCCAATCAGTGAACCTAATCTTAGCAAGGAAAACGTATATTGTTTAGGATGATGAACACAATATCCTGCTACATTTCCTGTTCAAACAGTAATTTAATAGAACACACAATGCAGGAATTAGAAAGCACTTACACAGAATTAAACATAATACAATTTCTCACAAATTATAGTGTGCTAAAGTCAGTCTGTCTCCATGAGGCATCCTTGAATCCTTTAGACACTCTGACAAGGATGTGGGCACACTGACAAATCACCAGTGACTTGGTCAGGATTTAGACACAGATTCAGCCCTTCAAAGGCACAGAGAGGAAGAACTGTTGTAGCAATAGATGTTTTTCAGATTGGATTTGGCAGCAACAGATTGTCCCCTTGTAGATTTAAGTCTGTTGAAATGTTATTCACCCGACAATAGCGCCTGAAAATCATAACATGTTCTGTAAAATAGTGGACAGTTAGGTATTTTTCAATAGAGTGGAAATGTTAATTGAAAAATCACTCTCCCGTCTGTCCTGAGCCGCTAGAGTCACCCGTCTGTCCTGAGCCGCTAGTCTCTCGTCTGTCCTGAGCCGCCAGAGCCGCCAGAGCCGCCAGTCTGTCCTGAGCCGCCAGAGCCGCCAGTCTGTCCTGAGCCGTCAGAGCCGCCAGTTTGTCCTGAGCCGTCAGTCAGCCAGGAGCTGCCAGAGCCGTCAGCCAGCCAGGAGCTACCAGAGCCGTAGAGCCAGCCAGGAGCCGCCAGAGCCGCCAGTCAGCCAGGAGCCGCCAGTCAGCCAGGAGCCGCCAGAGCCGTCAGTCAGCCAGGACCTGCCAGAGCCGTCAGCCAGCCAGGAGCTGCCAGAGCCGTCAGCCAGCCAGGAGCTGCCAGAGCCGTCAGCCAGCCAGGAGCTGCCAGAGCCGTCAGCCAACCAGGAGTTGCCAGAGCCGCCAGTCACGCCGGCGATGCTGGAATCTCCCTCCTGTCTGGAGCTGCCAGAGCTGCTCTTCAGTCCAGAGGCGCCTTTCCATCCAGTGGCGCTCTCTACAATGATCTTCAGTCCGGGGCCCGCTGTGAGGGTCTGCGCTCCAGAGGCGCCATCTAAGTGGGCCAAGACTGAGGTAGAGCGGGGTCCACGTCCCGCACCCAAGCCGCCGCCGTGAAAAAGTCCAACCCGGACCCTCCCCTTTTGATGAGGTTTTTGCGTCCGGAGTCCGCACCTTTGTGGGGGGAGGGGGGGGGGGGGTACTGTCACGCCCTGACCTGAGTATTCTTTGTTTTCTTTCTTTATTTTGGTTAGGTCAGGGTGTGAGGAGGGTGGTATGTGTGTTTTTGTCTCATCTAGGGTTTTGTATGTCTAGGTGTGTGTGTCTAGTCTAGGCATTTTGTAGGTCTATGGTGGCCTGGTTTGGTTCCCAATCAGAGGCAGCTGTTAAACGTTGTCTCTGATTGGGGAACCTATTTAGGTTGCCATTTTCCAGTTTGGGTTCGTGGGTTATTGTCTATGTGATGTTGCATGTTTGCACTCAGTTTTGATAGTGGTCACGTTCGTCTTGTTATTTTGTTTGTTTGTTTAGTGTACTTCGTGTTTTTCGTCTTTCATTAAAAAATATGTATTCACATCACACTGCGCTTTGGTCTCCTCACTACGACGATCATGACCGTATGTGACAAATACAATTTGATTTGATTAGGTTGCACCAACCTCATGATGCGTATAGGGAAAATTTGAGTATCACGTAGTACCCTAAACCTATAATAAGGCCATGCTATTCTTAAACGGCACCGACCGCTACTGGCTGGCATTGACTGTCTCTAGAGACAGAGGCTCAGCTGCCATTCCTACTAGTGTACCTGGCTCCACCACTATTCATTCACCCAAAAGCCTTAAACAGGTTAAACAGGGACAGTCAGCCCTGACCTCTCAGCATAGACCTCAGCTGCTACTGTATCTCTGATGGACTCTCAGGTGTTGAAATATAGCTCTGATTTTGGTAGCAGAGTTGCTGTTGGCCTAAAGCAATTCTCCCTCTCTTGAAACCTGAGTGCATTCAAGACATTTACACCACTTAGGAAAAAAATGACAGACAAAAATAAAATGTATAACGAAACTGAATCTTGTGAAAAATAACTTTATCATTTTCCATTCAAGAACAGTACATCAGAGAGTTGAGGAAGAGTTATGCTATTCAAGGGGAAGAAAATCATACTACTTGATACCCATTGATACCCAACAGTAACTTAGAATTTACTAATACCAATTCATATCCAGCATTTTGTTCACTAAAATCTAAGACTGCATTGAACTATGACAGGTACAAGGTATTCACAGATCAGCATACAGATAGTTCAACCTGAAAACGTATTCCAGCTGAATATTGTATTGTGTTCATATTTTGTTTGGAATATATTTGAAATGAAACAGAATGCTGTAAAGCAGTAGTATTCAAACTTTTTCAGCGGGGACCCCATTTATTTCGCAAAAATTTCTGGGGACATCATTTTATTCGCAAGAATTTCTTGCGACCCCACCCCAAATCTAAAGACACAACCTTAAAATCTGTACGTTGAGCTTTTTTTTACAAGAAAAACTCATCTTTAATTCATTACATTTTAGTTTATCAAAATTAATCATTTACTCATTTTTTTTCTAATTATCTTTCTCAAAAACATTTGTGTATATAGTCCCATACAATAATCTGTACTCTTAATCTTTTGTTCCAAAAATGTTTATAAAACAGCGGTCTAAGGCACTGCTTGAGGCGTCACTACAGACCCGAGTTCCATCCTAGTGTAACAGTTTAGCTTCCGTCTCTCTCCTCGCCCCTACCTGGGCTCGAACCAGGGACCCTCAGCACACATCGACAACAGCCATCCTCGAAGCATCGCTCCACAAAAGCTGTGGCCCTTGCAGAGCAAGGGGAACAACTACTTCAAGGTCTTAGAGCGAGTGATGTCACCGATTGAAACGCTATTAGCGCACACCCCGCTAACTAGCTAGCCATTTCACATCGGTTACACTAGTCTGTATCACAACAGGCCGTGATTGGGAGTCCCATAGGGTGGCGCACCACTGGCCCAGCGTCGTCCGGGTTAGGGTATTGTTTGGCCCAGGGGGGGCTTTTCTTGGCTCATCGCATTCTAGCGACTACTTGTAACCTGCAGGCTGACCTCTGTCGTCAGTTGAGCAGTGTTTCCTGGGACACACTGGTGTGGCTGGCTTCTGGGTTAAGTGGGTGGGTGTTAAGAAGTGAGATTTGGTGGGGTCATGTTTCAGAGGACGCATGACTCGACCTTCGCCTCCCTAGCCCGGGGAGTTGGGGAGTTGCAGTGATGAGACAAGATCGAAATTGGGGAGAAAAGGGGGTAAAAAAAATAAAACAATAAAATAAATGCTATTTATTTTTGGCTGTCCGCACTGCAGTTCTCCCAAGACCTCACTAGGGGAAGAAACCAGACTTTGAACACCACTGCTGTAAAGCGTATTAAGAGGCACCTAAAATTCCTGTGTAAATACAGCAATGTGGAATGTAAATAGCTAAAATATGGAACGCTGCCGATGGAAGATAACAAACGATGGACAAACACATTTCTCCTCTGAAGTACACAGGGGGGAAAAAGAGGAATAGAGTACCAAAAAAAATGAAATAATGAAATCAAGATGCCCTACATATGTGAATGATTGTGCTTACTCATATAGATTATTCAGAGCTTTGGGATTTAGGTTCAGCTCTCAATCATCCTAATAAAGTGCATACAATACAGTAGTACCAGTTTTTATGCATACTGTAATACTGTACATGCATTTACGTTTCTTGGGTTAGTCATGTCAGGAGTAGATTCAGTAATCATGTGCCTTTGGTGACATTAATGAGGAGTGGTAACAGCACATGGTTCAACAACATCCACAACAATTGCCAATTCATGCAGATGGAAGGTGATTGTGAGAGATGGCTGATGGTTGTTAAAGCTCTTGTTCTATATAATAGATGGCTGGATTGGCAATGTGTAATTGTCTTGGTAGTCCACATACTGTAATTCATTCCAATGCACATGTTATGTCCAGTGAAATCAAGCCATGATTAAAGTGGCACTCCAGTCTCCTTTTCACCTCATTCTAACACCTGATTTATTTAGCAAAAGGCATTATCTCAATAACGTTAGGTGGTCCAAGTACTGTAAAGGCATGCTTTACAGCTGAAACAGCTCGGTAGAGTTTCTGCATATGTGACGTTTTTGTACGTTTTGGACTTCGTGGAAGACTGTTTTGGTTGTTCAGCCACACACACAAAAACCTGAAGGCAAGCCAAAGTTCAGAGCCGAAGTCTACCCCTCTTTGTCGGTGATTGGTCAACAATAGGGATTCTTCAATAAAGTTTTTGTTGTCATGCAACGAAACGACTAATTTTCATGCTACTTTTATATTGAAAAATACTGCACCAAACATCTTAGATATAAAATTGTAGGACTAAGATCTCTTCAGCAAAACAAGTCTAAATTAATGACAGATTTCTTGAGTTATCTTAGATTAATTCTGACTATTTTGAGGAAGCGTATACTGTCTACGGCATCTCAAAATGGACAAACAGTAGTATTGCTGCTATTTTCTCGTTTTTCAAGCGAAGTTCTTTTAACGGTAGTATATGAGCAACCTCGTTCAGTTCGGCTAACTGGGTTTGACTAGGCCAGCCGAACTGAAGCATGCTAGTGCCTTAAGTCATATCATAGCACAAGTAAAGGGGAAGATTGATGACATCACATCAGACCAACTCCTTGAATTGTCTACAACAACAACAACAAAAAATTCTTATTTTTTTTACCCTTAAGTGTACGTACATTATTGTATTACTGTATTTAAACTTGGGGTATTGTTTCTCAACAGGACATGTCATTTGTTTTAAATCTTTAATATGTTATGACGTACTGTATTTAGTGTTGTGAAATGCAGTGTAATGGTCAGGATATACTGAATACAAATGCGTAAAAAAACATGTAAGACTTCCGTTTAGCGACATGTGAGGCTTTACTGCTGGAACACCATAGGCAACTACATATTAGCATGATGGATTTATAGTGTTTACTGGTCAGGTCACATAATCAAGAAAAAAGTGTTCCCTGATACGGGAAAAACTCCAGGGCCTTGGAAGAATTCATTTAACTCACTGGACACTGCTTTGAAAATATTTGTTTAGTGTGCAAAACCACACTGGTAATTGGGATAACAATGTATGTATAGAGTATGTTGATGTAATGTATCGATGGTGTCTGCTAGATGACTAAAATGTAAATGGATGGCAAAGTTGTAAATTAAATAAATAAATAAATACGTACAATGGAATAAATTAATATTTTACAGATATGCATTCTTTCTTTATTCGTTTAGCTTTTCAATGGGATGGGTTATAGCAATATCTTGCATGCAGTTCACTCATTCACTACAAGCATTATGCATGCAAAAGACGGGATGTATTAACTGTTATGTAATCAAAACATGAATTGTGTATAAATGTATTATATTATGAATGTTTTTTATTACATGTGAAATATACTCCTATAAATGTATACTTTATAACATTTTAATTACAGATACTTGTGACATATTATACAGAGTGAACAGCAGACAAAAGTAACCTCCTGAAGAATTGAATAACTATACAAATGTAAACAAATGCAGGAAACAACCGAAGACGTGTGCAGTCACACTTGCCTTGAGACAATCACATTCAGAATACCCTGAACCTGACGTTCCATCTTAGATATTTATTATGATAAAGCATGTGAGGTAAGCTGTGACCACAGTTTACATATGACACATGATAAAAAATGGCAAGAATCGAAACGAGAAGTCCACTTCCCCTTCACGAGATCACACGGGGAGTTTCAGAATGAAAAAGTGCAGTGAAGCTGAAACTAAACTAAAGTGGCTATGGTGCAGACAGTGTAGCCATATTGTGTAGCAAAATTATTTACAAAGGGGTTATATAGTACAAAGAAAAAGTATTATATTACAGTATTTATATAGACATTGAGTGAAATCTGAACACAATCTCCTCACAGCCTCAGCAGGATGCATCATACTCTGGTCTGTCTGCCATATAGAGCAGAGAATGCAGAACGTAATATATACATTTATATGTACTAAATAACACTAACAACTTCATATATTCCATTATACATGAAAACTACCACCTAATATATCAAATATGTTTGTATATTTCATATATTATAGAATGTGTACATACAGATACATCAATAACAATGGAAAACTATTTGGGAAGTGAGGAAGGAAAGGTGCCCACAAATTAACTTGGATTTGGTAAAAAGACAAGGACATTTTCTAGCACTGACCAGTGATGTTGCAGTGGCAAAAACACAGAGTCATGACGCTAGAATGTGATGAGCACATGTGTTACAGAATACAGTGTTTCTCTTGTCAGAGGCTTGGCGACTAAATGAGGTGACTTACACCCGACTGACACAACTATACTGTGCAGGGGACATTGGCTCGTTTTAGCATCCACCACTGTGAAGACAAAAGGCAAGATAGACATGTGTTTGAAGCCATTGAGGTGAAAGCTGGACAGAAGAGATGGATAATGAATACTATGGGTATCAACTCTGTGAACCAGCTGTAAAGATTCATGTATTCTGTATAGTACGGTAGATTCTGATGAATGAACGCAGGAAAACTAAGTATGTGTTACTAGATAGCGTTTGGCATTATAGCCCATGTTATTCTTCTGAAACTGACGGTAGATGATCATTGGTGGTAATGGTATTTGGACTGTATGCTCTGGAGACATATGTTCTTGTTGATTTATAATAGTGTGAGTAAACATGTAATAATGTTGCCGATTCATCAGAGTATGAAAAACATTTTAGTGCCTTCATGCAGGTCTACATTTAGATTGAACTGCAGCAATCCCCCTAACTGCACTGCAGCAATAATGCTCGCCGTGAGTAGTCAAGTCGCATGAACATTTAAAGTGAACAAGACTACCTTTAAAGCAATAAATGAAACACCTCTTTTTGCGAAAAAAAAACAACTGTTTACAAAAAGTACAGTCACACAATCAACCCATGATTAAAAACAAGATTCTGTAAATCATATGGCAGCTATAATGCAAGACACAGGATGCAGCCTTGGTAGTACCGGCTGCAAGGGAAGTTACAGGGCACAACATAACTAAATGTTTCCGATCGGAACAACACCCATAACACATTTTTCTACCTGTCGGCGGGCAGCTATTTGTTTTTGTCCCCACGGAAATATTTATCTGAACAATGGGTCACCTGACAGCCTAAGAATGTGAGTCACTACCTAATTAAAGACGCCAACCTTACATTTAGACTCAAGTAAGCGTTGTCAGTTTGGCATAGGTATCCACACCAAAGAAGAAGGTCCACTTGACACATTAGTCACCTTCAAAAGGCTGTAAACAATTTGTCACGAAATTAAACGTCTAAGTTGCATCTTCCCAACATCCATTCACTTCTTTTTCTTCTTCACCTCCTTCTCTCTCTTGACTTTTTCATATTTGTTTTTCTCTGGTTTTGTGACACTGTCGTATGATGGGGGAGAGCCTGTGGAGTATGTCATGTCAGTTCTGTCTGAAGTAGAGATCTCGTTAAATTTGTCTATGACGAGAACCTCTTTATCAAGGAGCATCTTCTCTTTGTACACGGCAGAGGCCCGTTTAACAATACGTCTGAGCAGATATCGTCTGAAAGCTCTCTGAATTATCAGGGCAGACATGTCTTCCTGTTTACGGCGTAGCGTGGTGGTGATGGGTTCGTAGGACACCTTGGAGGGGTTGGAGGCCATAAAGCGCTCCTCCATTTGACCACGGAGGATGTCCAAGCCTTCGCCCTCACCCAGGACGCGCTTGGTGAAGGCAAACAGGATGTCCAGGCAGTGGATGCGCTCCCCACTCACCATGGGCAAATCCATGTAGATCAACTGGATCTTGTTGGGCTTAGAAATGCGTAGCGGGGGGTCCAAGGCATCAGCGAAGTCAGACAGCTTCTCATACTCCATGAACTGGGTGGCCCGTGCATCAAACTTCTCCCAGACCTCGTAGAACATCTCAAAGTCATCCTCGCTCAGGGGCTCAGCGCTCTCCTCAGTAGCCACACTGAAGTTCTCCAGGATGACAGCAATGTACATGTTGACCACAATGAGGAAACAGATTATGATGTAGCTCACAAAGAAGATAATGGCTACAGGGGGATTCCCACAGTCTCCCCCCTTGTACTTGCTGCCTGGGTGCTCTTTACGGCTGTCACAGTCTGGCTCTCTCTTGTTTAGGATGGGTGCCAGCAGGCCGTCCCAGCCAGCTGACGTGGTGATCTGGAACAGGCAGATCATGCTGTTGCCAAATGTCTCAAAGTTGAACATGTCATCAATCCCAGACTCCTTCCTGACGTATGCAAAGTTCGACATGCCAAAGATGGCATAAATAAACATCACTAAGAAGAGCAGGAGACCAATATTGAACAAGGCAGGAAGTGACATCATCAAAGCAAACAAGAGTGTACGGATTCCCTTGGCACTCTTGATGAGGCGAAGGATGCGACCAATCCGGGCCAGTCGAATGACTCGGAATAAGGTTGGTGAAACAAAGTACTTCTCTATCAGTTCAGACAGAAACATACCTGTTAGGACAGAGAAGAATTTCATGTAATAATCCCCAAAGCAGACCGTCAAATTGCAGTATTACAACTATGGAAATAGGTGACAAATCTTACCAATTATCGACAGGATAACAACAATAAAGTCAAATACATTCCACCCAATGGTGAAGTAGTATTGGCGGAGTGAGAACATCTTCAGAATACACTCTCCGGTAAACATGACAATAAACACCAGGTTGATCTTATAGAGAATTCCATCCATGTCGTCCGTCTGGTCGTCCGTCTCCACCATCATGGTGACCATATTAAGGCATATGAGAATCATGATGACAATGTCGAAGGCTTGCTTTGTAATGAAATCAAAGACATATCCTTGAAACTTGTTCTGGAGGAAACATAAGAAAGAAGCATTCTGAAAAACCAGGAAGTAGACATAGAGGTTCACGAAACAATGAACAAGTTAAAGAGTGGTATGACCCAACCTGTTCTCAGGGCAGTTCATAGGATTTGGATTTGGTGTTCATTTGTTCCCTCCAATTGGTATGATATATTATGTTATGTTAGCTTACATAATTAATGGAATAGTGGTCTTACAATATCATACAAATTATAGGACGTATAGTATCATACGTCTTACCCGGTCATACAATAGCATACTAATTGAATGAACTTATCAATCACTTGGAGGACTTATGGCATTATACATCTTTCTCTGAAAACCAGGTTTACTTGTTGCATTGTAACAACAAAGGAGCATTTCGGGGAGAATTTACATTGGTGGTTGGTGTCATGCCTTGATCTGTTTCACCTGTCCTTGTCTTCACCCCCCTCCAGGTGTCGCCCATCTTCCCCATTATCCCCTGGGTACTTATACCTGTGTTCTTTGTTTGTCTGTTGCCAATTCGTCTTGTTTGTCAAGTCAACCAGCGTTTTGTCTCAGCTCCTGCTTTTCCCCAGTCTCGCTTTTCTCACTCACCTGGTTTTGACCTTTGCCTGTCCTGTCTCTGAGCCTGCCTGCCTGACCACACTGCCTGCCCCTGACCTTACCTGCCGTCCTGTGCCTTTGCCGCTACTCTGGATTACCTACCTCTGCCTGACCTGACCCTGACTGCCGTCCTGTGTCTTTGCCCCTACTCTGGATTACCTACCTCTACCTAAAACAACAAAGATTAGGAGAAAACTGTAAAAGGTTAGAAAACTGTGATTAAGCTTAGAAAAAGGGTTAGGGGATGGGGAAGCTAAAATGCTACACTTGTCCCTGACTCAACTCGAACATGCAACCTTTGGATTGCCAGATGGTATACTACCACCAACCTCCCATCTTTAGTTTCTGTCTAAAGTCACTAGACCATTAGTACATACCATACGTCTTAGAGGTGCAGAAAAATACGTATTGTATATTCGTATGGCTTTGAGACCAGGCTGCATGACCTTACCGCTGGCCTTGGGATAGGCTTTTGGGGTTTCTTTGAGCCAAGCTTCTTCATCGCATTGTAGTATTTCTTCTGTTCCTCTGTCATGAAGATGTCTTGACCTCCAAAGTAAAGAGGCAAGACAAACCTAGTTAAATTCCTGCAGCTCTTATACATTTCTTAAATCAGAGAAAATGTATGCACGTATCATTGCCTGATTACTACAACACGAAATACTTATCTTTTTCTTTTGCTGATTGAAGTTGTCTATAATGACACCAATGAAGAGGTTGAGTGTAAAGAAGGATCCAAATATGATGAATACCACAAAGTACATATACATGTACAGATTAACTTCATAGTCGGGTTGATCTTCCAACTGTAATAGAATAGCATAGTATTAGCATACATTATAGAATGGGTGGGTGTAATCCATAATGCCGATTGGTTAAAACCGTAATCCAACCGGTGTCTATTCCCCAAGTTACCACTGGCTAAATCTATGACGTTAAAATGCCTATTTACTCTGTTCCATCTGACTGCACCGTCCCATCAGCCCAGCCAGGAACTTTATAAACTTGATCTCCACTATAAAAAGCATCTAGATATTATCTCACATTTCTTTTACACTAACATTTTGTTTTCAACAACAGAGATTTGTATAAACCTTGTTGTCTGTCTCTCCGACATTTGCAACATTGTTTCAATATTCAAATTCTATCTCCAGCTCTTCCATAGTAATGAATGTGTTGGGAGCCGGGACGAGACAGACAGACAAGCAGGCAGCGTTTCTCAGCCAGACGAAATCATGAATCAGCTGGTATAATTTTTATGAATAAATACAGTGCATTCAGAAAGTATTCAGACCACTTGACCTTTTCCACATTTTGTTATGTTACAGCCTTCTTCTAAAATGTATTAAATAAAACAAATCCTCATTAATCTACACACAATAACCCATAACGACAAAGTGAAATAGGTTTTTAGAAATCTTTGCAAATGTATTACAAATAAAAAACAGAAATACCTTATTTACATAAGCATTCAGAATCTTTGCTATATGATTCAAAATTAAGCTCAGCTGCATCCTGTTTCCATTGATCATCATTGAGATATCTCTACAACTTGATTGGAGTCCACCTGTGGTAAATTCAATTGATTGGACATGATTTGGAAAGGCACACACCTGTATATATAAGGTCCCGCATTTGTCTAGCAAAAACCAAGCCATGAGGTCGAAGGAATTGTCCGTAGAGCTCCAAGACAGGATTTTGTTAAGGCACAGATCAGGAGAAGGGTACCAACAACATTGCTTAAATGGAAGTGGAAAACTTAAATGGAAAACTTCCATTCTTAAATGGAAGTTTGGTACCACCAAGACTCTTTCTAGACCTGGCCCCCCAGCCAAACTGATCAATTGAGGGAAAAGGGCCTTGGTAAAGGAGGCGACCAGGAACCTTATGGTCACTCTGACAGAGCTCCAGAGTTCCTCTGTGGAGATGGGATAACCTTCCAGAAGGACAACCATCTCTGCAGCACTCGACCAATAAGGCCTTTATGGTAAAGTGGCCAGACGGAAGCCAATCTTCAGTAAAAGACACATGACAGCCCATTTGGAGATGGCCAAAAGGCACCTAAAAGACTCTCAGACCATGAGAAACCAGATTCTCTGGTCTGATGAAACCAAGATTGAACTGTTTGGCCTGAATGCCAAGCGTCACGTCTTGAGGAAACCTGGCATCATGAACGGATGAATGGAGCAAAGTACAGAGAGATCCTTGATGAACACCTGTTCCAGAGCTCTCAGGACCTCAGACTGGGGTGAAGGTTCACCTTCGAACAGGACAACGCCCCTAAGCACAAAGCTAAGACAACGCAGGAGTGGCTTCGGGACAAGTCTCTGAATGTCCTTGAGTGGCCCAGCCAGAGCCCAGACGAACCTGATCAAACATCTTCGGAGAGACCTGAAAATAGCTGTGCAGCAACGCTTCCCATCCAAGCTTGTAGCAATCATATCCAAGAAGACTTGAGGCTTCAATCGCTGCCAAAGGTGCTTCAACAAATTACTGAGTAAAGGGCCTGAATACTTATATAAATGTTATATTCCAGATGTAATTTTTTTTATAAATTTGAAAGAATTTATACAAAACCATTTTTGCTTTGTCATTTTGGGGTATTGTGTTTAGATTGATGAGGGAAAAACAAAACAATTTTATACATTTTTGAACAAGGCTGTAACGTAACAAAATGTGGAAAAAATCAAGGGGTCTGAATACTTTCCAAATACAGTGTACAAAGACATGTCAATTGAAAAAAGGTCAACCAAAACTAATCGCAACTAGTCTTTCCAGCTTCAGTTTGAATTGATTGTGTTAGCTGTGTTGTTGGCGAGCTCCTCTGAACAACAGTGTCCTGACGAGTGAGAATATTTTCTATGCCATGGGAAATTAGACCATTGTTATGGCTGTATCCAAATAAATGTCTCTAGAAAACAGCTTAATCAAATGCAAATGCAGCTACTTTGCTGTTATTCTGGCTTCAATTTTTTAAGTGACTGTAAGTTAGCCGTAGTTGGCTAGCTAGCAAGCAAGGGATAAGAATGTTGCCAGCCAGTATGGAACATTTAGAATGAACGACTTGGTCGCGTCTCTAGCAAACGAACCGATAGAACGAACAACCAGCTGGTTTGGATAGCAACCCTAGATTTGTGTTGGGACAATATCTTGTGGAAGGATTAAATTGTTTGAATAAATTAATCAAAATAACGATTTTTTTAAATGAAATTATGTCAATCATTATTTGAATATGTTGGTAACCCGTTGTATAAAAGTGATAATGTCTTCGAAGCCGGTGTTTGCTATTGGCATGGTTTGCCGGTACTCGACTTCATCCCGTGCCTAACACCGTGCCAATATATCATTCAAACACCAACTTCTCAGGTATTGTCACCTAATTAACAATATCATGCAAACAACAGCACTATGGTATATAAATTGAAAATGTGCAAACACAATCAGCCATTAGCCTGAAATACCTTGTGAAAGGTATTCCTGAAAATACTTACATTGCGAGAGTCCACAGCTGCATACATGATGTCCATCCAGCCTTTGAATGTAGCCTCAGAGAAAGTAAGGAAAATGTTATTACTTAGTAGTTAAGACACTAGTTCAGAAGTACATCGCCCTCACACAACTCACCTGCCCACACGGAATTGGTACAAAACCTTTGACGTGGGTCCAGTCTCTATCAATAAAATATTTCTGGTGATATGAGAGAGAGCAGCTCACCACTTGTAACAGTGCCAGATAGCCCGCTCCCACGTTATCAAAGTTGATCTTGACATTCTTCCAGTAGGCACCTTCCAAAGCCAAACATTCTGTCTTGTTAGCTACGTCTCTAACTTTGAAGCGCTCCTGTGTGGTGATGTTGACACAATGGTAGTATTTCCCTGCAAACAGGTTAACGCCCATGATGCTGAAGATGAGCCAGAAGATGAGGCAGACCAGCAGCACATTGAAGATGGAGGGGATGGCTCCGAGCAGAGCGTTGACCACCACCTGTAAGGATTCACACACGGCCTCAGTCTCAGATGTAAGAGCATAGACGATATCTCATTGGGTAATTGTTAGAACTGACAAGAAATACTTGTTGACTTTGGTGATGGTGAAAATAGGAATACACACGAGTAAAGTGTTTAAATGGCAGTGTACACATCAGTCAAAACTCAACACAAGAATCACTAACACCACAGCTTATTAACAACAATGACAACAGCAAGGTGAGAAGCAAAGGAAAGAACAAGGAGAAGTGTGGGAGTGTATCTGTAAAGGAGATACTGTAGGCTATGTTTACGTTTTAGTGAATCACATTTAGGCTACAGTGGGTAAAAAAACGAAACAGAAAAAACCTTGTAGAGGCAGGATGAAGTCACATAATTTGTTTACTGTAAATAAAAATACAAACACACAAGTAGTGTTCACATTAAAGGCAGTCCCCCGCAGCAAGACACATCCAAACACAGTACCGTTTCAGAGAACATCAATATAGAGCCAGCGAAGCAATGAGAAGTCAGTCATACAGATGGGAGAATTCAGTGACAACCACGTGAGGAGAGACCGTCATCACAGTACTGGTGGAAATCTAGCCAACCACAACATGCGAGAATCTGATCGATAAGAGCTACATTGATCATAGCAGTCGACACCCATCCTGCACATATGACATAAGCATCCAAACCCCTGGCTAGAGCTTGTATTGCACCGTAAAATATACATTCCAGTGAGAGTACCACACATATTTAAGATGGTTAAGTGCAGTAGCCTCCAAGACTTCAGTTGGTTCACATTTTGTTTAAGTAAAGTGAATGCGTTTTTCCTCGTATTATTGATTTGTTTTCAATAACGCTGACATCCTCTGATGAGTGCACATGGCCTGCCAGTGGGACTGACGGAAACTCTCATCCTGAAAACCAGGGTTGGGGTCGATTCCAGTCAATCAGTAAGTACACTGAAATTCCAATTCTCTTCAATGCTTTTTAAATGAGACAAATTTGGAATTGGAGTTTGGTTAACTTTCTGAATTGACTGGAATTCAAATGGAATTGACCACAACCCTGCTGAAAACACATATAGCTGGAAAATGAGGAATAGGAGAGGAAAGGTAACTCTAAATATACATGCATGGAGTGAGTGAACTTTACATTCTCCAGCTGTTGGGTTGCAGTGGACCTTAGTTTGACTACAGAGCTTTGTGCCCATGCAGGGCGCTGATGTCACGCTGGTAAAAGGCTGTGATGATATGCACGGTGAAGCAACAGGACAGGGCTCTGGTCTGATGACTCTTACCCTCATGCCCTCGAAGCGGGACAGCGCTCTCAGGGGCCTCAGTGCTCGTAGAGTCCTCAGGGACTTGATGGCACTCAGCTCAGCGTAGCCCAGGGCGTTGGCCACAAGGCTGACAAGAGACACCTGTAAACACAATGACTCCATGAGAAGAGACGAAGGACTGGCTGGCACAGGCTTTCTCCTGGGCCTCAAACAATAGTTTTAAAACAGGAAATAGGTCACTCCATCGCCTTAGCTACACGGCAGTAGCATTTCTACATTGAAACGTAAAGGCAATGTCTCAAAACAAGCTAATTGGGAACCTTGCCAGACTACATATATTTTGTGCAAGTGAAAAGGTTGTTTCAAAAGAAGACCTACGTCGACAATGAGGAAGTCCAGCCAGCACCAAGCGTTGGTGAAGTATTTGGCGAATCCATAGGCCACCCACTTCAGCAACATCTCCAAGATGAAGATGTGGGTGAAGACTTTGTCTGCAAACTCCAACACCGTCTTAATCGTCTTCCTCTTCTCGATGTAGATGTCCTCAAATGCCTTGATGTAGACACACTCAAATCAGATGATCCCATCCTATACACCACAGTAATCTCACACACTAGCGTAGTAGCTGCTGCCTTGTCAGATCTGTTGCCAGTTATTTCTGTGTCAAGCGATCACAGAATTGTCAATGACACAATACTGAGCCTGTTGAACAACAGAGCAGCTGCATGTGGTACTGCATTTCTACTCCTTTGTAGTTTTTCATAAGGGTCAGACAATGGAGGAGAATTTGCTGTCATTTGCTGAATTTGCTGTGAGCTGCTGTCGGAGCAGCTCACAGATCACTGCACCTGTACATAGCCCATCTGTAAATAGCCCATCCAATCCACCTCATCCCCATATTGTATTTATTTATTTATCTTGCTCCTTTGCACCCAAATATCTCAACTTGCACATTCATCCCCTGCACATTCTACTATTCCAGTGTATAACATTTAACATTTAACATTTAAGTCATTTAATTGCTATATTTGAATTACTTTGCCACCATGGCCTATTTATTGCCTTACCTCTCTTATCCTACCTCATTTGCACACGCTGTATATAGATTTTGCTACTGTATTATTGATTGTATGTTTGTTTATTCCATGTGTAACTCTGTGTTGTTGTATGTGTCGAACTGCTTTGCTTTATCTTGGCCAGGTCGCAGTTGCAAATGAGAACTTGTTCTCAACTAGCCTACCTGGTTAAATAAAGGTGCAATAAAATGTAAAAAAATAATACTTTGCCAGCCCCCTCTGCCATACTCTCAGATCCTTCCCCCGATTCCTTACTTCCCCACTTACCAGCGCTCCACTGCTGAGCAGGATCATGAAGATGATAAAGCTCTCAAACCAGTTGTGCTCCACTATCCTGAAACAAGTTTTTCTCAACGTCCACCACATCTTCCACTTGGCCTCATCAACGTTCACTTGGCAGCATTGGAATCTGCGGACACATCCTGAAAGCAGACAGCATGTAAGTTCATTGGAACAGATGTTACCATTCAACTTATTTCCCCCCCCCCAAAAAAATGTGTGTCTTGTGTTTCTAGTTTCTGATCTTATCCATTCTATTTCTGGGTTCCAGCTTGTTATGCCTGAAGCTGTTATGCAAAAGACGATACCCACATCCTGAGACCTAGACTATAGTATCTCTCACCATCAGTGAAGCAGCCTTCAGGTTCCATGGACTCCTCAGGCTCCATGCCCACCGAGCCCTCTCTCCCTCTCCTGGGGGCCTAATGTCCACTGTACTGCCCTCTGAGGAGCTCAGCGGATGGTCTTCAGATAGCTGCTGCAAAGGGAGCCAAGCCAGAGCAACATTAGCACAGCACACCCATGACAGGGCCTGGGACACTAGCATCTGCCCGGGAGCTGACATACTGAGCCTCATTACAATGGGTCACCCAGTGACGCAAGGGTACTGCCATATGTAAGCTCACAGGGTATGTCTCTTTGTCTAGAGTTGTATATCATTTCATGCAGAATCAATCAAAATTACCTACAGACTTAGAAGATGAGACACATATAGTTTGGAAAGTCAAATTGCAGGCTAACACATGCATAAGCGCTGTTGAAATATATTTTGTATTTTAATAAAGGTCTGTAGGTAAAAATGATTTCACTTTAGTCATATGTCATGCGTTCTCTAAAAGTGTATGCTTGAACCAAGCCTGTGATCTAAATTATAGAACATGTGTGCTCCAGTATTTTCATGTCCAGGACTTTTTGACCCAAACAAACTGGTCTTTTCCCCTTCACATTTTCCTCATTGACATGAAAACACATATGTCCAGTTGCTAAGCAGTAGACAAGCCGTAGTCATTTCAAGAAGAGGGCAGCCTGCATTAGCTTAACAGCAGATATAACAGTGTTGTGCACTTTAACCAAGACAGGCATTAAGGAGTCCGCATTCTAGGCTCGTGTCAGATTAGAACCACCTGATCACGCATTAAACACCCGAGACAAGGTAACTTGAGAGAGTAATGTGATCATACTGGGGAAACAATTAATAGAAAATAGAATAGAAAACTCAGCGCTTAGAACATTTCCAAATACAGTGTAAGAACTAGAGGACTAACATCTGCCAACCATGTGGATGTGACCAATAAAATGTGGTTTGATTTGGAAAGCTGATTTTAGGAGAGGTGTGCTGGATTACAAGGAATAGCAGCCTCCCCATGCAATGATGTCAAGCATCTAATACGGTTGACAATGTTCAAAGATGTTCCAGTTTTTCCAATAATTTAGATTATTCAGCGTCTCTCCTCGAGCACTTTGTATCTTTCTACTAGGTGTGTCTTCCAACCGCCTTGAACTGAGAGCAGCCTTGCGTTAATGCCTTTCTGGGGAGTACAGTAGCACTGAGCTGTCATGGGACCCAGCTAATGCAGAATGGTGAATGATGTAAGCATGCTTCGACGATATATGCGCTGGGAATACTCCGTTTGACTACGCTACCGCAATCACACAGGTGTTTGACCTTCAATTAAGGTACTATTGTAGGCACTACGATATCTTCTCATTTCCACATACAGTATACTCTACTATCTGTTGGTAGCTCAAGAAGTTGCACCTCTTTTGGACTTGAACTTATCCAGGTACCGAAGTCAAATATAATTAGTCGCCACTAATTACAGTAAGTACACGCTTTAAAAAATGCTATCTAGAACCCTAAAAGGGTTCTTCCGCTGTCCCCATAGGAGAACCCTTTGAAGAACCCTTTTTGGTTTCAGGTAGATTACCTAGAACCAAAAAGGGTTCTCCTATGGGAACAGCCAAATAACCCTTTTGTAACTCTTTTTTCCCCCTGAGTATAATATGTCCTGTATTCTTACCTGCACTATCATTAACAACGGTATGCCTACTAGCAACAACATTCATTTTTTAGAAACCCAGCTGATTGAAATAAGGATGGTCCTCTTAAAAACAAGCATTTGTAACCACCTGCTTTCGTCATTCCATTATGGATCCTATTTGCCAAATGAAAATGCCATAGTAAATGTCCGGGCTGTGAACCATTCCTCCAATACATTTTTGGCCGTCAAAAAACCATTACTCTACAGCATATAAGTCAAATTTGTCACGTTCCAGGTGATCTCTGGCTGCTGAAAGATCCGCCCCCCAAAAAACTAAACCAAACTAAAGGGACAAAACTAATAACAATCATGGGTTGATCTGTGGATGAAAATGGTGGTTTTGCTCATTCATAAAAAATAAAGCATTGCAAAGAAGCCTTAAAATATTCAGGGTTGATCTGTGGATGAAAATGGTAGTTTTGCTCATTCATAAAAAAGAAAGCATTGCAGAGAAGCCTTAAAACAATCAGGGTTGGCAGCATCAGAACGGCTGCTGAACGTATATAAAAATGAAGTAGGGAGTAAAGTATGATCGAGCAGAAACAAACATAGATGATCAATCTAACAAAAAGGTTGTTCTTTGTTGGTAAATGGAATAGGCAATCTCCACGGTTAGTGTTATGTACAATAAAGTGGTCTTACAAGTCTCCTTTCATTGAAAACCTTGAGAGCGTCTGTGAAACAGCTGCAATAACAAATGGGTTTAAGTGTGGTAAGTTACTGTGCCACATGCTACCTTGTCTGGGAGCAAAGCAAGTTAGTCACATATTAACGTCTCAAAAAGTACATTTACAAGCGAAGGAAATACAATCTCACCAAATTTCCAACAGTCATTATTGTTCAACGAGAAATAGGAATTACACAATCATAACAGCACAAACAGCACAGTACAACAACGTCAGCAAAATAAAACTGTAACACAGTGACATTTTATGATTGGCTGACTGCAATGTTACCATGGATACTAATTGACAGTTGGCACTCAGTTTGCACCATGTTCTGGTGGAGAGTGAGAGCCGAAATGGGCCTTTTTACAACTCCATGCAATAAAGCTCCCTAAAGAGGAGGATGTAGCTGCAGAGAGCACTTCGATTTCAATGGCACATCATGTCATCTGAAGACGAGGATTCCCTTGTCTCTGTGGCCTCTCCTCATTAAAGGGTTGTTGTATAAGGATCCATAATGTCACATGCATCATACTTGGCTTTCCATGTGGCGTGGGTTAAGTGCGCCAGCATGACCACGGCAATGGAACGTTCTACTCATCTGAAACAGCAAATGTATCCGCAGAGGACCACACCACAGACCAACATCTGAATCGGTCTTCATCCATCGCTCATGTTCTATTAGTCTCTGACTCCGTTCGGCCAGAACGTGAAACCAAAAGCCGTAGAGACATCGGAGGCTCACAGGAACATGTCAAAGTAATCACTAATGGCCCAAGCCTAACATGAGATCTGTGAAATGACCTCGACTCACATGTCTGTCTTTGACATCAATACGGTAAATGATCTCGAACTGTGATAAGGGTCTTGGAGGGACTAAGTGTTTATGTCCCCAAGGATTTTTAAAAAAGTGATCATTTCATGCAGCGCAAATCGAGAGATTTAAGACCATAAAAAAACAAACAGGTCTTAACGTTAATGCGGTTGGTAATGGCATGGAAACACAATCTCAAAAGGCTTCTGGCTCGTGAGACTGCTTTGAAATACATCTGCGTCATCAAAGCTTTATTATTAAAAGGTCAAGTTTGGGAGCAGTAAAACAGTGAGCGGACATCACCTTTTTCTTTATCTATGTATTGTGTAGGCCTACAATATTTTAGCCAGCTCCAGTTTTGGGCCACATGCCCATCATGCAACGAGAGATCAGATAATGCTGGTGACCCTTGTGTTAATTTTCCGATAACAATTGCTTGTTTTCCATTTCATATGATTGAAAACCAAGCCCTCAATAAGCTACCCTTAACCTAGGCCTATACATTCTTAGAAAAGAAAGTGCTATCTAGAACCTAAAAGAGTTCTTCGGCTGTCCCCATAGAAGAACCCTTTGAAGGACCCTTTTTGGTTCCAGAAAGAACCCTTTTGGTTCCAGGTAGAACCCTTTTGGGTTCCATATGCATCCCTTTCCACAGAGGGTTCTACACGGAACCCAAAAAGTGTTCTACCTGGAATCAAAAGGGGTTCTCCTATGGGGACAACCTAAAACCCTTTTGGAAACGTTTTTCCTTAGAGTGTAGGCTGTAGCGAAGGCTGGTTCAACAGCAATCCATTGTCTTTTTTTTATCCTGACGATTTTATGATATCACGCTTCTGACCCCAAGCTATTTACAACTATTGTTGTTGTTTGAAAAAAAAAATGGACATCTTGTTTTCTGTTTCATTTTATTAAAAAACTAATCCGGCTCATGTAACAAATAACAATTTTGAATTCACCATCCTGGCTTCATGGTGAACGTCCAGCTCACATGCAATGCAATTTAGGAGCTGTCTGCTATTTCTGGAGAAGTGTGAATGTTTATAAAGCATTATATTTGGGAGCAGCATAACGGTCAGTGGACATTCTCTTAATATTGGTTCTTTGTCCAGAGTCTGTGGAGAGTTGGATGTGCATAAAAGCCTCCATTGTCTGAGTTGCCTTAATATTATTTGCACACGGGGAGACATTATGGTGCCTGTAACTGTATTTAGACATAACCTACAGTATTTAGACATAACATACTGTATTTAGACATAACCTACAGTATTTAGACATAACCTACTGTATTTAGACATAACCTACAATATTTAGACATAACCTACTGTATTTAGACATAACATCCAGTATTTAGACATAACCTACAGTATTTAGACATAACCTACTGTATTTAGACATAACCTACAGTATTTAGACATAACCTACTGTATTTAGACATAACCTACAGTATTTAAACATAACCTACTGTATTTAGACATAACCTCCAGCATTTAAAACAAGTTGTTGTTTTGTCTTGATTAGAATTTGATAGAATTGTTGACTCTTTTGAAGCCTTATCAATAGTGAATTTAATATTGTTTCTTGACAACGTTTGGTAATTCCATGGCTCAGACATGGCAGACATAATGCAACTGAACAATATATTTCCATGTTGAAGCCATGTAGAGGCTTCTTACAACGTCGACTGCAAACATGTAGCAAAGATGGGCTATTTTGTTTCCGTAGGTTATTTAACAAATTAGGCAATAGCAGACTAACATCGGAATTGGAGTTGATGACAACGCAATACATAAAAGACCATAACAACACATCCTGAAGTAACCACATATTTAGCCATGGAGCACGTTCTGATTGGCCAATTAGGGTTCTAGCCTTGACACACCTACAACTTTTTTCTTCTTCATCAAAACCCAACCCTTTCGCGCCAGCGCTAGCTGCTACTAATTCCGGTTGTGAAAACAGCCCAAAATATTTCTGACCCCCCCCCCCCCCCAAACCTATACCGCCTGCGCAAAGATTCATCATTGCGTTAGGTTTGTTAAAATATAGCCCTGAGAGTGTTTATGTTAGCTCCCTGGTACATATGAGTCACTGCAGCTGTTCTACCTCCCTAACCTACAATTGATTAACACCCCAGTGAGTGAACAGTAGGTGGCAGGCCAGCAATCCCCTCTTTATAAGCTATAATGTGCCAAACAAGCACACTATGATTATATTTGACCATCACCGGGCTCTTGCTGTCACAATTTGCAGCAGAAGAGGGTGGTGGGAGGAGACATAGGAGGATGGGCTCATTGTAATGGCTGTAATGGAATGGAAACCACGTTTGACTCCTTTCCATTTTTTACATTCCAATGACTCCGTCCTCCTATAGTTCCCCCCCACCAGCCTCCTATGATTTTCAGATACTACATCAGTGCAATAATCTCTCTAATTCTAATGCTGAACCTCAAGCTGAACCTCGGCAAGACGGAGCTGCTCTTCCTCCCGGGGAAGGACTGCCCGTTCCATGATCTCGCCATCACGGTTGACAACTCCATTGTGTCCTCCTCCCAGAGCGCTAAGAACCTTGGCGTGATCCTGGACAACACCCTGTCGTTCTCAACTAACATCATGGCGGTGGCCCGTTCCTGTAGGTTCATGCTCTACAACATCCGCAGAGTACGACCCTGCCTCACACAGGAAGCGGCGCAGGTCCTAATCCAGGCACTTGTCATCTCCCGTCTGGATTACTGCAACTCGCTGTTGGCTGGGCTCCCTGCCTGTGCCATTAAACCCCTACAACTCATCCAGAACGCCGCAGCCCGTCTGGTGTTCAACCTTCCCAAGTTCTCTCACGTCACCCCGCTCCTCCACTCTCTCCACTGGCTTCCAGTTGAAGCTCGCATCTGCTACAAGACCATGGTGCTTGCCTACGGAGCTGTGAGGGGAACGGCACCGCAGTACCTCCAGGCTCTGATCAGGCCCTACACCCAAACAAGGGCACTGCGTTCATCCACCTCTGGCCTGCTCGCCTCCCTACCACTGAGGAAGTACAGTTCCCGCTCAGCCCAGTCAAAACTGTTCGCTGCTCTGGCCCCCCAATGGTGGAACAAACTCCCTCACGACGCCAGGACAGCGGAGTCAATCACCACCTTCCGGAGACACCTGAAACCCCACCTCTTCAAGGAATACCTAGGATAGGATAAAGTAATCCTTCTCACCCCCCCTTAAATGATTTAGATGCACTATTGTAAAGTGGCTGTTCCACTGGATGTCAGAAGGTGAATTCACCAATTTGTAAGTCGCTCTGGATAAGAGCGTCTGCTAAATGACTTAAATGTAATGTAAATGTAATGTACATTTTTTAGATAATGTGTACAAACAACAGAAAACAAGCAGATTTGCATAACATCACTGTCCTTTTTTTAAAGCTCATAACGTCGCTGTCCATTTTTCAAATCCTTAACCTAGATCATCACTTGTTTTCAAACTATGTACAAGAATCTGAGACTGTGAACTACTTCCACATTGTTCCACATAGAATCATGCTCACCTCTTTGCTTTCCTCTATGTCCGAGGAATCGCTGCTGAAGTCCTCGGTGTTGAGGTCCGACTCTCCCACAGCGATGGGCACTGTGACGGTCAGGCTGGCGTTGTGGATGAACGGCATATAGTCAGTGTTGTCATTCATTATGTACTTCCCTGCTGCATTGCTGCACACCCCCACTCCCAACCCACTGGTGGCGCCATTGCCATCCTTTATGTAATCGGGGTCTTTCATGATCTCCACAGTGGTGTGGTTGGAGTTCCAGTTGGTCCCCATGGTTTTGTGGAGGTCATCCAGGGTCGTGTCCTCGTTCAGGCTCCTCTTCTTCTTCCTCAGACAGATGCTTTGGAAAGAGCGGCGCACCAAGGCCTTGACGAAGGCGACGCCCTGGTGGATGCGGTCTATGGCCACCGTCAGATTGTTCATCTCGCTGTCATCATCCGTGGCCGCCAGGTTATCAGCACTGAACGAGCTCAGCAGCAAGGCCAGGAACAGATTCAGGACCTGCCACACACACACACACGCTCAACTGATGGTTTCAAGTTACTGTAATTGATTTACGGTGGATTAACAGTGTTGTTAACAGTCATACGGAGATACAGTAGAGCTGAAAACGTACCACTAGGTTCCCGATGACCATGACCATCAGGAAGACGATGAGACACATGCTCTGACCAGCCACCTCCATACAGTCCCACATGGTCTCGATCCACTCCCCACACAGCACCCGGAACACAATCAGGAAGGAGTGGAAGAAGTCATGCATGTGCCACCGGGGCAGTGTGCAGTCTGTAGAGATCTTACACACACAGTCTCTGTAGCTCTTCCCAAAAAGCTGCATGCCCACCACGGCGAAGATGAAGACAATGATGGCCAGTACGAGGGTGAGATTACCCAAGGCCCCCACTGAGTTACCAATGATCTTGATCAGCTTGTTCAGTGTGGGCCAAGACTTGGCCAGTTTGAATACTCTCAGCTGCATACAAAGAGAAGAATGGGATTAATATTCATTTCTATTCCAATATGTTGACAGTCTACTTTTATACCAGTGATTATTGACTGAAACTGCAACATTTTGGATGCTGTGCTGGAGTGTCGATGCTCTTACCAATCGGAATGATCTGAGGACAGACATTCCAGACACGTTGGCCAAGCCAAGCTCCATCAAGCTCAAACTGACAATGATACCATCAAATATATTCCAGCCTTCCTGAAAATAAATGTATGGATCCAAAGCAATAATCTTGAAACACATCTCAGCTGTGAAGATACCCGTGAACACCTGAGTAAAACAACACACAAGAACAGTGACAACAGTAATTAACATGTCATGTGCTTAAAATGGCCGATTTTAAAGTGATTATGGCAAAAACAAATGACATGTGACTGCGTACCAGGTTTCCCACATAAAGCATGGTGTTGAACTCCCCAGACATTTGGTAATGCTCCATAGCCATGAACACTGTGTTCATAACAATACATATGGTGATAGCTAGGTCTACAAACGGGTCCATCACGATCATCTTGACTATTTTCTTGATCCTCAGCCACTTCGGACAACAGTCCCAGATGAGGAAGGTGTTGGCAAACTTGTACCAGCAAGGAGGGCACTTCTGTCTCGATTCTTCAAGTTCTGATACATACAGAGGATAAATAACAGAGAAACATTTGTTTTATGAATGTGCTCTCATTTTGTCTATTCATGCTATTTGTTCTAGGGGGTGTATGGAGTATGGTATAGTCGTACACACCTTCCATAGTGTTGGTTATAACACTAGCTACACTGAGCGCCCTCTGCCTGGCAACTGGGTCTTCCAGGAAGTCCATAGAGGCCTGGTACGATCCATATCGGGCCTTTCTATACTCTGTCTCCGTAGTGTTTTCCTGGAGTTACATAATTTGGAAGCATTATCAATGTATTAATAAGTCATGGCAAACCAATTGCATCGGCAATATTCTGTATCTCAGCACAATGTAACCACCAAAGATGGCCATGTTCAAGGGCCAATTAATCTCTTAACCAGGAAGTCATTATCTGTTCAACCAAAAAATACTGTATTTCTAATCACGTCAATAGAAATATATATCTATATGGAATAAATAGAATTCTATATGAAAATCCAAACCTGTTTAATACTGCCTTATATTTATTATTTTTAACCAAATGTAATCTTTAGTGTGTAACTGTATGTAAATATACCATAAGTAATGTTTAGGTAGTCAAGGAGAGAAAGAAGGAAGAGAGAGAAGGAAAGGAACAAGATGCACACTGCAAGACCACAGCCGAGCTAGAGTAGAGGCACGGCAGGCAGAAACAGAACAGAACTGGTTTAGAGACAGCAGAACAGAACTGGTTTAGAGACAGCAGAACATAACTGGTTTAGAGACAGCAGAACAGAACTGATTTAGGCCATCCAGGCTAAACTACACTTCCTTGCATTTTCATCAGTAGAGGCCTCATCTACTGTCACCTCTGGCAGAAGGAGTCCCTCAGGTGACTTGGGGAGTGAAGCCCCGCCCACTAGGGACACCACCCCGTTGCAGTCGACGGAGCTGTGCATCTTCCCATTTGCTGGCAGCACGACGTGTGATGGCATGCTGTTCTGGCTCACGTTGCTGGAGCGCCGATCGCTCCGCCGAGGGACAAACAGAGAGCCCCGGCGACTGTCGTTGTCCTCGAAAGTGCTGTTCTCATCGTCGGCAAAGTCGTTCTCCGAGCCGATGTCCCGTGCACGGTCCCGGAAGCTGTAGAGGCTAGCCCGGCTGTTCCGTCTGGACGAGAACAGGGATCCGCGGATACTCAGGAAGGACTGGGAGAAAAATACATTCCTCAGTGCCTGTCCCTGGCATAAGCATGGGTTGAGAAGTGGAGTAATTTAAGATGGAAGAATGGGTCCTGCAGAGGGTGATTGTGATGAAGATGATGCAATGATGTTGATTATCTAGAGCAGTAGTTCCCAAACTTTTTATAGTCCCGTACCCTTTCAAACCTTCACCCTCCAGCTGCATACCCCCTCTAGCACCAGGGTCAGTGGACTCTCAAATGTTTGTTTTTTCCCATCATTGTAAGCCTGCCACACACACATACAATATAATACATAAGAATGAGTGGCAGTTTTTGTCACAACCCGGCTCGTGGGAAGTGACAAAGAGCTCTTATAGGACCAGAGCACAAATAAAAATATAATAATAATCAATAATGTTGCTCGTTATTTAGCCATCTTACATATAAAACCTTATTTGTTCATAAAAAATGGTGAATAACTCCCCACAGGTTAATGAGAAGGTTGTGCTTCAAAGGATGCACGTAACTCTGCAATGTTGGGTTGTATTGGAGCGAGTCTCAGTTTTAAATCATTTCCCACACACAGTCTGTGCCTGTATTTAGTGAGGGCCGGGAATCTACTCTCACATAAGTACGTGGTTGCAAAGGACATCAGTGTCATAACAGCGCGATTTGCCAAGACAAGAAACTCTGAGCACAGCCCTATCCAGAAATCTGTCAGTGGCTTCTGATTAAAATTAATTTTCACAGAACCGCTTGTTGAAATTTCGATGAGGTTCTCTTGTTCAGTTATCGGTAAGTGGACTGGAGGCAGGGCATAAAAGGGATAACGAATCCAGCTCTTTGTGTCATCCATTTCGGGAAAAGTACCTGCGGAATTGCGCACCCAGCTCACTCAGGTGCTTCGCTATATCACATTTGACGGAATGATGGAAAGACCTGTGTGTTGTCCATGCTAATGCAGACAGAAAGGAGCTTCAACTTCTTAATCATAGCCTCAATTCTGTCCCGCACATTGAATACAGTTGCGGAGAGTCCATGTAATCCCTGATTCAGATCATTCAGACGAGAATACCCAGGGAGGCCAGTCGTAGGCCAGTCGTGTGAGAAACTCGTCATCATGCAAGCGGTCAGACAAGTGAAAATTATGGTCAGTAAAGAAAACTTTAAGCTCATCTCTCAATTCCAATAAACGTGTCAATACTTTGCCCCTTAATAACCAGCGTACTTCTGTATGTTGTAAAAGCATTACATTGCATAAGCAGAAAATACACGAGAGTTCAGGGGCCTTGATTAACTTCTTCGATATAGGGGGCGCTCTTTTAATTTTTGGATAAAAAAAACATTCCCATTTTAAACAAGATATTTTGTCACGAAAAGATGCTCGACTATGCATATAATTGACAGCTTTGGAAAGAAAACACTGACGTTTCCAAAACTGCAAAGATATTGTCTGTGAGTGCCACAGAACTAATGCTACAGGCGAAACCAAGATGAAATTTCATACAGGAAATGCCCCAGATTTTGAATGCGCTGTGTTCCAATGTCTCCTTATATGGTTGTGAATGCGCCAGGAATGAGCCGACACTTTCTGTCGTTTCCCCAAGGTGTCTGCAGCATTGTGACGTATTTGTAGGCATATCATTGGAAGATTGACCATAAGAGAGACATTTACCAGGTGTCCGCTTGGTGTCCTCCGTCAAAATTATTGCGCAATCTCCAGCTGCGCCCACTTTTCCATTTGGTTCAGAGGAGAAAGGCAACTGCCACGAATAATTTATCATCGAATAGATATGTGAAAAACACCTTGAGGATTGATTCTAAACAACGTTTGCCATGTTACTGTCGATATTATGTAGTTAATTTGGAAAAAAGTTTGGCGTTGTAATGACTGAGTTTTCGTTTTTTTTTCTTAGCCAAACTTGCTGAACACAATGGAGCGATTTCTCCTACACAAATAATCTTTTTGGAAAAACTGAATATTTGCTATCTAACTGAGAGTCTCCTCATTGAAAATATCTGAAGTTCTTCAAAGGTAAATGATTTTATTTGAATGCTTTTCTTGTTTTTGTGAAAATGTTGCCTGCAGAATGATAGGCTTAATGCTATGCTAGCTATCAATACTCTTACACAAATGCTTGTGTAGCTATGGTTGAAAAGCATATTTTGAAAATCTGAGATGACAGTGTTGTTAACAAAAGGCTAAGCTTTTGAGCCAATATATTTATTTCATTTCATTTGCAATTTTCATGAATAGTTAACGTTGCGTTATGCTAATGAGCTTGAGGCTATGATTGCGCTCCCGGATACGGGATTGCTCGACGCTAGAGGTTAAAAAGGGTTAACCATTTTCACTGTAGTGCCCAAAACATCTTTCAAGCTGTCAGGCATTCCCTTGACACCAAGAGCCTCTTGGTACCCAAGTGGCGTCGGGAGCAACTGCTTGCACGCGCGTTACCACTCCATTATGTCTCCCTGTCATGACCACCAATGTCCATGTAATGTCACAAAGCTGTCCAGTACTTTCAAAATATCCTCTCCTGTTGTCCTGGTTTCCAGTGGTTAGCAGAATAGGATGTCTTCCTTAATTGACCCCCCATTAATGTAACAGACATATACCAGGAGCTGTGCCAGGCCCTGTTGACTCATCCAGCTGTAATGCATAGAATT
Source organism: Oncorhynchus masou masou (assembly GCF_036934945.1). Lineage (NCBI taxonomy): Eukaryota > Metazoa > Chordata > Actinopteri > Salmoniformes > Salmonidae > Oncorhynchus > Oncorhynchus masou. The sequence continues at coordinate 14,444,175 of NC_088221.1, read as the reverse complement.
CGCTGGCTTGTATGCGAAGCAGAAATTGTTTCAAAACATTTCCTGCCATGTCACTGAGTCATCGTGAAACAGTGTTGTTTGATGAAGGCATTGTCTGTATAGTTTTTGTTGGCCTTTTCCCCCAGCATTGTCCCTTCCATATCCGTGGTAGCAGGAAGAATTAAGTCCTCCACAATAGTTTGGGGCTTGCCTGTCCTAGCCACTCAGTAACTCACCATATAAGCTATATGCTTCTAGCCCCTTCTTATTATTGGTATCTGTTGCTTTTATATGTCTTATTACTCGAAAGTTGTCTTTCTTCTCACTTAAAAAAAACTCCCTTGGCTTATTTTTCAAATTGTCATGTTTCGTTTCTAAATGTCTGCGCAAGAGTGAAGGTTTCCCGCGAGACAGTAACGGTTAATGTGATTGGATGTTAATTATTTGACATGTCTACCTGTATTTGACATTGTGTTGTTCTTTCGCTGAACAGTAGATGGTTTCATTTTATTTTTGGCAGTGAAATGAGGGTACTCAGGCGGGAAAAAAAACCTCACCCAAATGTATAGCCCCGTTGGAAAATATAAATGTACTGAAGAATTTATTTTGATTTATTTGGCATACCCCCGACGGCATTGTGCGTACCCCAGTTTGGGAATACCTGATCTAGAAGATGACCTCAGGGATAATATAAAAGGAAATGTGCAAGAGCACAATGAAGGTGATAATGATGATAATGACAACAAGCACAATCCTGTTGCCTCTGCTGATGAGGATGATGATGAGGATGCTGATGAGGAGGATAGTGATTACGATGATAATGCAAAGAACGATGACGGTGCTGCTGAAAATGAAGATGATAAGGTAGCGTTGATATTGATAATGCCAAAAATAATAATGATGATGAGATGAATAGATTCACTAAGGAGTGTGTAGCATGCACAACAATTCACCAATACAGCGAGCACACATGCTTTTGACAGCCAAAGGTAAAGGTAGGGTAAAGCAGTATGTTAAATTATCCTGACCTGGTATGGTGTTGAACAGCTCATGTCATAGTTGTGCAGGTTAGAGGCATCCATGGAGAAGCGGAAGTGATTCTTTTTCATACTGCTTTCGGACTCAGACCTGTGCCACTTGTCATTGTCCTCTCTCTCCTCCTCCTCCCTCTGCTTCCTCTTCTTGCGCCTGTTGCGCCTCTCTTTGGCGCTCTTGGAGCTGAGTTTGGAGGCCTCTGAGGAGGACTCAGTGAGGTCCCCTCTCTTACCGAACTCCCCACTCTCAGCCGGCATCACCGTTGCCGCCGCCTGTGAACCAATCAACACACCTAAGCTATGGCCGTCAGGGGAAATACGTGAGAAATAGACACAATGGGCTATTAAATGCCTTCTAAATTTAGATTAAAACACATTTACCGTTGAATACCTTTGAACATTTGTTATCTGAATTCTTTAAAAAATCTTGGCCATTTTCAGTTTAAGATAAATAAGAATATGAAGAGTAGATTTCCAAAATGCTATATCCACTATTTTTTCACATTTGTGTGTTTTCCACGAGAAATGATTGTTTATGGGTGCCTTCATATGTGTGTAAAACTGCTGAGCATGAAAAACTCAGCAGCGTTGCAGTTCTTGATACAAACCATTCCCCGTTCAAAGGCACATACTGTACATATTTTGCCTTGCCCATTCACCCTCTGAATGGCACACATACAAAATCCATGTCTCAATTGTGTCAAGGCTGAAAGATCCTTCTTGAACCTGTCTCCTCTCCTTCATCTACACTGATTGAAGTGGATTTAACAAGTGAAACAAATCAATGAGGGATCATAGCTTTCATCAGTATTCACCTATGTCATGGAAATCATGTTTTGTACACTCAGTGTATATCCATTGTTTAGCTGGAATGGAATGTTCGTATCCTCTATATTTGACTGTAATATGTGGTTGTTTTACCAAGCTATCTTAAGAGGAATGCATGAATTGTAAGTTGCTCCGGATAAGAAATGTTTGCAACATTTGTTTTAAAATATGAATGTCACAAATGTATAATTTGTACAGCTCTATTAGAAATGCCATTAGTTGTTACATTTGACTGTGTAAAACCTAGCAGTACTACTTATTTCTCTGAGAATGAGGCAGATATCTAGCATTTTTGCAACAACAAAAAACCTTGATTATTTGTCTCTCCGAAATGAAACCATCAAGCGATAGATTTTAAACAAATACATGTCTGTCACTGAACTAAAAAGATAGTGGAAAAAACACACCCATCTCTTTCACCATTTCTTTAAACAACAAAAGGTTGTACCTACATTTCTGATAATGGATATATAGCGTTTAGGAATGAAACTCTTCATACATCACCAGCAATGGAAATTACTATTAAAGGAATTCCATGGTTGTTGTAATTAATGAGTGTGCTGTAATGTTTGGCATATTAGAGTTGAAATGGGGGGATATCCTATACCTGTGCATCCTCCTGCTGTCTTCTCAGCTGCTCCAGCATGGCCTGGAACTCCTCCTCCTTCTTCTGAGCTTCCTCCATGGTGGCCTGGTTCTGCTCGTCGTACGCCATGGCAACCACAGCCAGGATCAGGTTGATCAGGTAGAAGGAGCCCAGGAAGATGACCAGCACAAAGAAGATCATATACGGCTTCCCAGCAGCCCGCAGGGTCTGGAAGAGGAACACCTCTTGTGACACATTTCTTACAACCTCTTCGAACATATCTCCCAAGTAAATCGCCCGTCGTTCCTATTACACCCCGGATAACATATCTCCATTAAGGGGATGCTAGTTGAACACTAAAAGGACCATGATAAAACATGCATAAAATGTCTGCTCACGTAACCAGCCATTTGGAACATGCACATGAACCCTGTGACATTGCACACCTGATCTGGTGTATTGTTCTGTAGTATTTGCTCAGAATGCTTCGCTGATCTCTCTATTCAAGGGACAACAATGCATTCAAAAAGACATGGTGTCTTTGCTTTAGTCATGATGCGACAGATCTCTGTTTCCTCGAGCAGAAATGTACCTGCCCTCCATAAGGAGGTTGCTTGAACAGGCAGTCTTCTTTTTGATTTCTGTTTTGTAATGGGAGAATGTACTAATTTTCATCACACAGCAAATGATGCCTGTCTTTGTGTTTTCAAGAGAACCTGTACCCCTCGAGTTAAACATGTCACAAACTAGGGCCAGGATCTACTTGAACAAACCTAACGCATTGGTAAATCTAAGCACGGATGGTAGTGCTATATGTCCAGGGGTGTGTCAGAAATATTGTTGCTGTTTTCACAGCCGTTATTTTGAGCGCAATTGCTGGCGGTGGTGTAGGTGTGACGAGGGCGTGGCCACTCACTGGCCAATCAAGGTGTTCCATGGCTTATTACTGCATGCTTTTGTCTCAAGTTCTGCAGGTTTTTGTGTTGTTTTCAACTCCAATTCGGCTGGGGACACGAAATATTCTGGTCCTAGTCCATTGTGGATTGATCCTACGTTTTTTAAAATAGCATAGGTTACAGTAACATGGGATAGCAACAGTAAAAAAAACTATTTTTAACATCCAGTGGTTGCTCAATATGGTTGATGTTGACAGTCAACATTGTTGTAGTTGGCTTCAATGAGTATAGGCCTTTCCGCAACGCACTTCTCCTCAAGTAAAAATGACTAGGCTCCCGTAAACTGTGTTGTATGTGTGAAGCACGTTCTCAATAAGCAAGATATAGCCTAGTCATTATCTAGCCTGCCATTATAAGACAGCACTATTTGAATAGCCTACGTTTGGAGGAGCGTATCTGGTAACCGGACAAGAGGCTGGTTACGTAACTGGTAACCGGACAAGAGGCTGGTTACGTATCTGGTAACCGGACTAGAGGCTGGTTATGTATCTGGTAACCGGACTAGAGGTTGATTACGTATCTGGTAACCGGACAAGAGGCTGGTTACGTATCTGGTAAACTGGTAACCGGACAAGAGGCTGGTTAAGTATCTGATAACTGGACAAGAGGCTGGTTAAGTATCTGGTAACCGGACAAGAGGCTGGTTACGTAACTGGTAACCGGACAAGAGGTTGGTTACGTAACTGGTAACCGGACAAGAGGCTGGTTACGTAACTGGTAACCGGACAAGAGGCTGGTTACGTATCTGGTAACCGGACAAGAGGTTGGTTACGTAACTGGTAACCGGACAAGAGGTTGGTTACGTAACTGGTAACCGGACAAGAGGCTGGTTACGTAACTGGTAACCGGACAAGAGGCTGGTTACGTAACTGGTAACCGGACAAGAGGCTGGTTACGTATCTGGTGACCGGACAAGAGGCTGGGTACGTATCTGGTAACCGGACAACGGGGATGGATACAAGCCGAATGGAGCACTGCAGATATGCAGATGGGAATTGTGAATAATACAAAAGCATGTCAGCAAAAGCCTCGCGACTAGAATCCTTTTATGGATAGGCTGCTCGGGAACTATAAAGACACCAGACGCTTTGCTGTTGAAGCAGCTTTCGTTATAGTAAGGTACGCTTTTTTTTTAATCAAACGGACAAGAGGTTGGTTACGTAACTGGTAACCGGACAAGAGGTTGGTTACGTAACTGGTAACCGGACAAGAGGCTGGTTACGTAACTGGTAACCGGACAAGAGGTTGGTTACGTAACTGGTAACCGGACAAGAGGCTGGTTACGTAACTGGTAACCGGACAAGAGGCTGGTTACGTAACTGGTAACCGGACAAGAGGCTGGTTACGTATCTGGATAACCGGACAAGAGGCTGGTTACGTAACTGGTAAACGGACAACGGGGATGGATACAAGCCGAATGGAGCACTGAAGGTATGCAGATGGGAATTGTGAATTATACAAAAGCATGTCAGCAAAAGCCTCGCGACTAGAATCCTTTTATGGATAGGCTGCTCGGGAATTATAAAGACACCAGACGCTTTGCTGTTGAAGCAGCTTTCGTTATAGTAAGGTACGCTTTTTTTTAATCAAACGGACAAGAGGTTGGTTACGTAACTGGTAACCGGACAAGAGGTTGGTTACGTAACTGGTAACCGGACAAGAGGCTGGTTACGTAACTGGTAACCGGACAAGAGGCTGGTTACGTATCTGGTAACCGGACAAGAGGTTGGTTACGTAACTGGTAACCGGACAAGAGGTTGGTTACGTATCTGGTAACCGGACAAGAGGTTGGTTACGTAACTGGTAACCGGACAAGAGGTTGGTTACGTAACTGGTAACCGGACAAGAGGCTGGTTACGTAACTGGTAACCGGACAAGAGGCTGGTTACGTATCTGGTAACCGGACAAGAGGCTGGTTACGTATCTGGTAAACTGGTAACCGGACTAGAGGCTGGTTACGTAACTGGTAACCGGACAAGAGGCTGGTTACGTATCTGGTAACCGGACAAGAGGCTGGTTATGTAACTGGTAACCGGACAAGAGGCTGGTTACGTAACTGGTAACCGGACAACGGAGATGGATACAAGCCGAATGGAGCACTGCAGGTATGCAGATGGGAATTGTGAATAATACAAAAGCATGTCAGCAAAAGCCTCGCGACTAGAATCCTTTTATGGATAGGCTGCTCGGGAATTATAAAGACACCAGACGCTTTGCTGTTGAAGCAGCTTTCATTATAGTAAGGTACGCTTTTTTTTTAATCAAACGGACAAGAGGTTGGTTACGTAACTGGTAACCGGACAAGAGGTTGGTTACGTAACTGGTAACCGGACAAGAGGCTGGTTACGTAACTGGTAACCGGACAAGAGGTTGGTTACGTACCTGGTAACCGGACAAGAGGCTGGTTACGTAACTGGTAACCGGACAAGAGGCTGGTTACGTAACTGGTAACCGGACAAGAGGCTGGTTACGTATCTGGTAACCGGACAAGAGGCTGGTTACGTAACTGGTAAACGGACAACGGGGATGGATACAAGCCGAATGGAGCACTGCAGGTATGCAGATGGGAATTGTGAATAATACAAAAGCATGTCAGCAAAAGCCTCGCGACTAGAATCCTTTTATGGATAGGCTGCTCGGGAATTATAAAGACACCAGACGCTTTGCTGTTGAAGCAGCTTTCGTTATAGTAAGGTACGCTTTTTTTTTATCAAACGAAACGGAAAAAACAACTTAAATGTTTCTAAATATGAGTGTCCCCGGATTATCTAATCTTTTGCTCCATTTTGGGCATACGACCTAGATGGAGTTTTTTTATGCACTTCCAAAATAATAACAGGAGCCGGCGAAAACAATGTATTAGCCTACATAGATAAAATGTGGATGTCCACTCACTGTTTTGCTGTGAAAGCTTTGGTGATGAAGATTCATTTCAAAGCGGTCTCACGACCCAAACCCTGTTTTCACATGTACATTGTTTTTTAAAAATCTGATGCTACACTAAGATAAGATCAGAAACGTACATTTTTCTAAACTAATCCAATCTGTAAGTGGTTGGATTCATAGCAGCTGTTAGTGAGATAGTTGTTCCAGTTTGATGTTGGTAGTCTCCATGCACTGTATTGTCTTCCCTACTCTGACAGGTGTTCTAAAGGCAAGTTGGGGGTGATGTAAAAGTGCCAGATATCTTCCTCCAAATTGGAGCTAACAGAGATTGAATATTATATTGCAAGCTACCATAATGTGACACATTAAGAAATATTCAAATAAGGCATTACACCCTTATTACTTAAAGGAAGTCAACCGAAAGAGAAATGTACTCTGCTGGAGTTGATTGTTAATTAATTTAGTGTCGTGTTAACTCCAGCAATATCAACACCATGATCAGAGTAGTTTTAAGACAAAATGGGGGTTGGACTATATAAACACCAAAATGTTGTTAAATTCGACTCCATATGAGTTGAATTAACTCTTGCAATTTTACTGTGTATGCTTGGTTTTTAATGAAAGGAAACTAAATGGGAAAAAAACGTTTGTTTTTCACGTTTCTAAATACAAGGTTTACAGGCCCAAAAAGCTCATCTCACTTGCGCCATGTGCATATGGGCACTGCGTGTCACAGCTGGATAGGCTTTGCTTCCATTGTTAAAATCAATTGTTAAAAGTCCAGTATTCGGTTGGTCTTAAATATCCCAAGCAGCGCATACTGAAATTGGCACTTTGGCACACGTTTTTAAAGACACATCTTAGATAATGCCAACCCTCCAATCTTAGCACATGCAAGCTCATTTAAGACAGGTAAATGACCAATCCTGGCATATGGTTTGAAAATAGAAGAGTGCCCGGCTTCAACAGGTTGAAATTGCAAACAAGCATGCATTTGACAATTGTGCTGGGCGTTGGTTTAACACCAGACAAAATTAGAGCCCATAGTGTTCCTCACAGGTGCAGTCAGAAGCACAGGAACACAGGGATCTCCACTGAGCACAGAAGCTGGCACAAATGAGTCTGTCCAATGCAACGACAACACTAGCAGTCCTTTTGCCTGTAAAAAAGCCCCCAGTATCACGTCATAATGCAGACAGACCATAGAGTTGGGATAGAGGGCGCACTTGGCCCAAAGCCTTTTTTGGCAAGGGTAGCGCCCCTTGAAGAAGGCTTGGGGAACCAGCCTGATCACTGCCTTCACAATTCTGTAAGGGATGGCAATCAGGCTGGTTCCACCAGGCTTCCAATGAGAGCTTTCACCATTTTGAAGTAGTTAACATGGTGGGACTTGCTATGGGTTAACGAACGATCACAAAATTCCATCCTGGTCAGCGGAAGGGTTAAGCCAATGAATTATACTCCTGAGCAAACATTCCTCAATTACAGGTGGCAGTTAATCACCAACCTTGGCTTTATACCTGTTTAGATGATACACTACAGCACAGTAAGCACGTATTAAATATATGTACAAACTACCAATACACTCATAGAAGTAAAAGAGGAAGACATGGACTACTTTAAAATGGAGATAGCCCTCAATGGCACTTGCCAAGCTGCCACAAAAAGCGGCCATTGCAAAGACAGGAGATGAGCTCTCTAGTACATCTCTATGAGACAGACCTGCTGGTAGAGGTTCTCCCAGTAGTCCTGAGTCATCAGTCTGAACAGAGACAGGAAGGCCCAGCTGAACGTGTCAAAGCTGGTGTAGCCGAAGTCTGGGTTCCGGCCCGCTTTGACGCACCAGTATCCCTCTGGACACAGCCTACAACAAACAACAAGCCTGGGAAACTCAAACAGAATCAGAATCACCATCACTGCATTCCCAATATCCTGTGAAGTCTAATTTTGATGTTAACGCACAAAGACATGCACGACCGCACGCAGGTACGCACACGCACACACACAAACAAACGCAAGCACAATCATTAGTGCATCCTGACAATCAGACACAAAGATAGTAATGTGGGCTCAATCTTACCCAGCACCACTGCCATTTCCACAAAGCAAAGCATCCCTTTTACCTGGGAGGTAGTAATAATTATCTACAGGAAAAAGAGACAAGTCAATCTTTCGTCAACTGCAAAAAAGAGAAATGATTTTCATTCTCACCTCCATCATCACAGCATTGTAACTAGTGAACAGTTCAAAGACTTAGTCCTGAAAAGCCCTTTCCTTTTCTCTTATCTATTGTCTCTCCTTTGACCCCATGACTGCCCAGGTCCTAGTGTCATGGCCATCCAGGTGCCATTTTCCCCATTTGGGTGGTGACTCAAAGCCCTCCGTGTTGACAAGCTAAACATGCCACTAGTATCATCCACAAACCGGCAGTGTTATGATGATCAGCCACACTACTTCCCACCAGAAGCTCTTACAAAACCCTCTCAGCCATTCCTGTCATTTTACATTACGCTCTTCAGCCGGGGCTGTTTGGCTATTAGCAATGAGCTGTGACTCACTCACTGTGGTCCGTGGTTACTAGCATGGCGTTCACCCTCCAATGACTGTCTAAAGCCAAAAAAACATGCTTACCAGGATTATTAGTGTAATTGGTCCAGTTGAACGGGACGGTCTCGTTAAAGTCCCCATCATTATACTCCTTCCCATTAAAGTCCAATGTATCATTCAAGAGGTTGGTTGAGTTAGGACGGATCCTTAAACATTTGTTTCTTAAATTGCCCATAAACAGCTGCAGCCCTACTAGGGCAAAGACACTTAGGCAGAATACAGTGAGGATCATCACGTCTGACAGTTTCTTCACTGACTGGATCAGCGCTCCCACAATGGTCTTGAGGCCTGCAGGACACGACAGAACCTCACTTTTATTCGCATAGGAGTCTTATACAGTGTATGCAAAGAAGAAGTGTCATTTGTATACAATGTGAACATCACAGCATGAAATGTAATCTCCGTTGCTCATATGTTTAAAAACAAACCACGTGGAGGTGTTCAAAAGAGTTTATTTCCAAAACGCAAAATCCACACATTTTTCATTTTGTGTTTTTTTTTCTCACTAGAAATGATTGCTTAATATGTGTGTAAAATATGACTGTTCTCAGATATTTTTTTTTATTCATAGATTTCTAGATGTGTATTAAAATGTGTTTTATTTTTTCCTTAATGCTATATTTCCGTTGTTTAGCTGGAATGGAATGTTTGTATACAGTGTATTTCACTGTATGCGGTAGTGTCACCTAGCTATCTTAAGATCAATTACCTAACTGTTAGTCTCTCTGAATAAATAGCTAAAATATTACATGTCAATGATTTAAATGCAGATGTTGTATGACTGTATTGATTTGTTTTATATTGATGTCACAAATGTATCACTTGTACAGTCCATTTAAAAAAAAACATGTTATTTGTTACTTTGGACTGTGTAAAAACCCTAGCAGTTCTACTTGTTTCTCTGAGAGGGAGGCGGATATACACTGAGTGTACAAAACATTAAGGACACCTTCTTAATATTGAGTTGCACCCCCTCTCTCCCTTTTTGCCCTCCGAACAGCCTCAATTCGTCGGGGCATGGACTCTACAAGGTGTCAAAAGCGTTCCACAGGGATGCTGGCCCTTGTTGACTCCATTGCTTCCCAAAGTTGTGTCAAGTTGGCTGGATGTCCCTTGGGCGGTGGAGCCTTTTTGATATACACGGGAAACTGTTGAGCGTGAAAAACGCAGCAGCTTTGCAGTTCTTGACACAAATCGGTGCACCTGGCACCTACTACCAAACTCTGTTCAAAGGCACTTAAATCTTCTGCCTTGCCCATTCACCCCCTGAATGGCACCCATACACAATCAATGTCTCAATTGTTTCAAGGCTTAAAAATCATTCTTTAACCTGTCTCCTCCCCTTCATCTACACTGATTGAAGTGGATTTAACAAGAGACATCAATAAGGGATCATAGCTTTCAATTGGGTTCACCTGGTCAGTCTATGTCATGGAGAGAGCAGGTGTCCTTAATGTTTTTTACACTCAGTGTATAGCGTTTTGCAAAAAAACATGATTATTTGTCTCTCTAAAATGAAACCATCAAGTGATAGATAAAAAAAAAAAATACATGTCTGTCATTGAACAACCCCAGGTCATGATTAGATAATGAAAAAAACACACCAACCTTTGTCATACGTTCTTAATAAAATCACATTTACCAACATTTTTGATAATGGATATATAGCGTTTTTGAAAGAAGCTCCTCAATTGTCAAAGAATGGTACGCTGGCAGTGCAGTGACACATTCTACTGTCTCAATTGGTGGTCTTACACCATAAGAATGTTTAATCTGTTATATAACGTTCTTTTCTCCACTAGAATTATATGAGCCATGATAAGCACATCATATTTTCTGACTAAGATCCAAATCCCGGTAATATGTTTATAGCACACAATGTAGCTTCAAATTAAGTCCCTGATTGCTCTACGGTTGATTAAGAAAACAAATAAGCTGAGGAGCATAGTTGTTCTAATGGCCAGGCAGTTCTGGCCACAAATTGACATTTGTTGTAGTAGATATTATACCTGTGTGTTATACACCCTACCAAGAGTTTGGATCAGAAAATATGTCGTAGAGTATAATAACAAAAGCATGCATGTCTGTGAGGAAGGGGCATACAGCTCACAATCAGCTCTGACATATGACCCACCCTTACCAGACCAAAACACAGCCTGTCTTCACTGAACAGGAACATTTGAATGAAGACAAACACCAGTCAGGGAGAACACTGACAAGCAACCATCCCAAACAGCGAAGGAAGGAGAGAAGAGCTGGACAGCACCACAAACACAATTAAAGCTGGTTTTAATCAAAGTCCCATGCAAACAAAATCGACTAGACCCCCAAGGCTGTTCAATAAAAATGAACAAATAAATAAATAAAATAGTCTAAAAGCAAGAAATCCTTTTCCATTTTAAATTAACTGCTTCAGATTTCTGCTTTTACTGGCAACATGAGAGGCAAAACCTAAAGAAAAGCGTAAAGGTGTCGTAACTCTTTGGCCCCCGAAACTTTGTCCCTTAGCCTGGCTCTCACCTGGGATGACCGATATCGTTTTCAGTGCTCGGAGAACCCTGAACGTTCTCAGTGCTGACACGTTGCCCAGGTCCACAAACGATGTGACATATCTGTAATAAAAGGGAAGTCGCACACAGACGCCATGACAGGACAAAAAAGAGCAGTCGGAGGAAACATCACACAAGGAAGGGGCTGGCTGACAGCTGGCAGCAGCACTCCTTACCTGGGATAACTGAAATAGTTTTCAAAGCTCTCAAAGCTCTCAGTACTCTGAAAGTGCGAAGAGCTGAAACATTGCCTAGTTTTACAAACTCTGTTACATACCTGCAGGAAAATTCACAATTACAATAGAGCTTGTGTAGTTCAGGAGAAAATACATTCATGTCACGTGGCAACGTCCCTAAACCCCTCAAACACCATTACATGGTGGGATAGACAATGGGTGTGAGGAAGGACACTAGCAAAGCTAAGGTTCAACTGAGAAGTGCCTCAATATTCCTCATGTCTGCATGGTATTGTTTATTTTTTATTTATTTAACTTGGCAAGTCCGTTAAGAACAAATTCTTATTTTCAATGACGGCCTAGGAACAGTTGGTTAACTACCTGTTCAGGGGCAGAACAACAGATTTGTACCTTGTCAGCTCGGGGATTTGAACTTGCAACCTTCCGGTTACTAGTCCAACGCTCTAACCACTAGGCTACCCTGCCACCTCTTTGTATTTACAGAGACATGCAACCATTCCAACACAGTATTGCAAAACAACTGTTGTCTTGTATGTGCTCCAACAATTAATACACTAGCAACACAAAGAATAAACTAAGGGGACTTATTGCCCCTGAACAACAAACAGAATCAATGTACTAAACTACATGGACAGTTACCCAATACTTGTAACTCCTCTGCCTCAAGCATCAAAAACAAATGGTAGTGAAGTCAGGTAGCTGTTAGTAGAAATAGTCAAAATGACTTGTGTAGTGTAGAAGTGGGTTTGTCGTGAGAACTTTACAGACTGAACATTAGTGCATAGTGTTGCCACTAGTTACATCATACAGCTAGGCACGCAGGATACAGTCTCCTGTTTCAGCTCATAACAGGAAAACGTGTGAATACTTACGCCATGACAATGACACAGAAATCCAACCAGTTCCATGGATCTCGTAGAAAGGTGAACTTCCCGACACAGAAGCCCCTTGCCAATATTTTTATAAGAGACTCAAATGTATAAATTCCAGTGAATGTGTACCTGTTGGAAACAAAGGGGACGGGTTAGTCGACATATATCACCGTGGATGTGTCTTGTGGATGCATGTCCATTTTTGGGGTAAGAGGATGACTTACTCTATATTCTTTGCCCAGTCCGGGGGCTGACTCAGGGTCATAAACGCACAGTTGGTAAGGATGGTGAACATGATTACCATGCTGAACAATGTGGAGGCAGTTGTCAAGGAAACTGAACTGTCCAGAAGGGTTAATTCAATGTTGCTTACACATGACACATGATACAACGCCTGTCATCGGGCATAGAACGTATCAGGTGACCACATATCTTCAGTACACAAATCACTATATTGCACTAATTATTATGATAAAGACATGGGATATAGGATATAGATTTAATTTGACCTATAAAAAAAACTGAATAAAAAAAAATGTCAATGAAAGGATATGAGTGAACCAAAACCTTAATTGATATTCTTCTAAGAGGGTTGAAGGGGCTTAACACATACAAGGCAGGAGTGGCATTGAAGCGGAAGATGGCCTTCCCTCGGTTCAATACTATAAAGGTCTGTGTGAGAGAGAGAGAGAGAGAGAGAGAGAGAGAGAGAGAGAGAGAGAGAGAGAGAGAGACCCCATGAGACTGTTAACACATATTCCTGGTCAGTTAGGAGTGATGGAAATGAACTATTCACTAAACAAAAATATGTGAATTGTACATTTTTCTCTTTGAGAAGTGATACTCTGTGGTAGAGAGCACAGTGATACTCTGTGGTAAGCCTGGGCGATATGTATATATATATATATATATATATATATATATATATATATATATATATATATATATATAGATATATATATATCGATATATAAACGTCTATCGTTTCATATTATGCTCTATCGTTTATTTCATTGGGTCGCAAATCACACTCTTTAGGGCAATATTTTCCATCAATTGGACGTCGCTTTGCATTCTTCCACACGTGCCACGTGGAAGGAAATTTGCAACACAAACAAACATAGAGGAGAGTGAACGCGACACAGAGCACGAAGACTGTACCTAAAAGAGGGGTTACGTCGGTCGCATGGACGTGGTTTGGGTATGAAAAGTCTGACACAGACCAGAAAACAGCCCTCTGCAAAATATACCAGAAAACCGCCCTCTGCAAAATATACCAGAAAACCGCCCTCTGCAAAATATACCAGAAAACAGCCCTCTGCAAAATATACCAGAAAACAGCCCTCTGCAAAAAATACCAGAAAACCGCCCTCTGCAAAATATACCAGAAAACAGCCCTCTGCAAAATATACCAGAAAACCGCCCTCTGCAAAATATACCAGAAAACAGCACTCTGCAAAATATACCAGAAAACCGCCCTCTGCAAAATATACCAGAAAACCGCCCTCTGCAAAATATACCAGAAAACCGCCCTCTGCAAAATATACCAGAAAACAGCCCTCTGCAAAATATACCAGAAAACCGCCCTCTGCAAAATATACCAGAAAACCGCCCTCTGCAAAATATACCAGAAAACCGCCCTCTGCAAAATATACCAGAAAACAGCCCTCTGCAAAATATACCAGAAAACAGCCCTCTGCAAAATATACCAGAAAACCGCCCTCTGCAAAATATACCAGAAAACCGCCCTCTGCAAAATATACCAGAAAACAGCCCTCTGCAAAATATACCAGAAAACAGCCCTCTGCAAAATATACCAGAAAACCGCCCTCTGCAAAATATACCAGAAAACAGCCCTCTGCAAAATATACCAGAAAACCGCCCTCTGCAAAATATACCAGAAAACAGCCCTCTGCAAAATATACCAGAAAACCGCCCTCTGCAAAATATACCAGAAAACCGCCCTCTGCAAAATATACCAGAAAACCGCCCTCTGCAAAATATACCAGAAAACAGCCCTCTGCAAAATATACCAGAAAACCGCCCTCTGCAAAATATACCAGAAAACCGCCCTCTGCAAAATATACCAGAAAACCGCCCTCTGCAAAATATACCAGAAAACAGCCCTCTGCAAAATATACCAGAAAACAGCCCTCTGCAAAATATACCAGAAAACCGCCCTCTGCAAAATATACCAGAAAACCGCCCTCTGCAAAATATACCAGAAAACCGCCCTCTGCAAAATATACCAGAAAACCGCCCTCTGCAAAATATACCAGAAAACCGCCCTCTGCAAAATATACCAGAAAACCGCCCTCTGCAAAATATACCAGAAAACCGCCCTCTGCAAAATATACCAGAAAACCGCCCTCTGCAAAATATACCAGAAAACCGCCCTCTGCAAAATATACCAGAAAACCGCCCTCTGCAAAATAAACCAGAAAACCGCCCTCTGCAAAATATACCAGAAAACCGCCCTCTGCAAAATATACCAGAAAACCGCCCTCTGCAAAATATACCAGAAAACCGCCCTCTGCAAAATATACCAGAAAACCGCCCTCTGCAAAATATACCAGAAAACAGCCCTCTGCAAAATATACCAGAAAACCGCCCTCTGCAAAATATACCAGAAAACCGCCCTCTGCAAAATATACCAGAAAACAGCCCTCTGCAAAATATACCAGAAAACCGCCCTCTGCAAAATATACCAGAAAACCGCCCTCTGCAAAATATACCAGAAAACAGCCCTCTGCAAAATATACCAGAAAACCGCCCTCTGCAAAATATACCAGAAAACCGCCCTCTGCAAAATATGCCGCAGGCTGGTCCCGAAAACAGGCTCAAACACCACTAACCACTTTTACCACCTACGCAAGAATCATGTGAAACAGTATGGAGAGAGTCTACAGATGAGACCCCAAAAAGTAATCGAGTGCTCAAAACAAACCCCCGACTCAGACGTTGCAAGAGGCTTTGCCCGCGGCACACCACATGGCAAAGAATCACAAAGATGGAAGGAGAGAACAGCAGCCGTTTCAACTTACATCTGTAAAGACATGGCCCCAATTTACACGATTGGGAAACAGGGGTAATACCTTTTATTTTTTAAGTATAATTTAAAATGTAATAATAAATAGGCCTGTACATGTGGTCATTTTATATAAACTATTTATTCATTGAATTTACAGAAAATGTGTATATCGTGATATGTATCGTTATCGGGATATGAAATGACCTATATCGGGATATGATATTTTGGCCATATTGCCCAGCCCTACTCTGTGGTGTGGTAAAATGTCTTCCCTGAAATTGCCAGATGGTATCCCTATCGATCCTTGCTTTCCTGTCACCTTGAATACCAAGGCTCTGGTTGAATGACAGCGTGCTCCATCACCTGACCGACACAATAACAACTGAACCTGGATCTGAAAACAGAGAAAGCCTGTGCTACGACAACTCTGGGTGTCACAGCATCACAGTGCCCGACCCAGAGATCTCTCACAGCACGGTACACTGTACACATGACTGGATAGACAGGAGTATGCATCAACATAAACCTTCTGCTCAAAATATTATGCAGATCCAAAGTTCAGCGCTACTGTATCCCAAAAACATAAGCTACTACATCCGTTACGCAACGTTACAGACAACTGTGTGTCTATGCTTTCCAAGACTGCCATAACCCTTCACAACTCCTTCAAACACCCCTTTCCTTGGTTTCAAAGCCCAGCTCTTTGTGAAGACCAATCCAACTCACTTTCTGGTTGCTGTAGAAGGTGTCCAGGTCCTCCAGTGGTGTGGACACCAATCCTTTGGGAATGTCCCCATATATGAGTGGCAGTGATTTGCCTGCCTCCAGGTCACTGCTGGGCTTGGGTCCGTTGTCGCCATCGTCATTGGGCTTCCCCTTGGGTTTCTTGGCGTTCTCCTCAGCGATCCGCCTCTCGATGGCATCAAGGGACTCGCGACAAAACAGCCGGAAGCTGTCTGGTCCTGGAGGTACAAGCAGCTGTGCCATCTTTTCATCCTGCACATTCAGAGTGACCGGCTAGCCTCCTTCAATAGAAAGGACTGGAGAAACAAGAGGGAGAAGCTCCAGTTAGAGGCAAGTGACTCTGTATCAACTCCTGAGGCATGGATATCCAAAAAACGACATAAAACCTCCGAAATATTTCTACTGAAGGAAATGTGCAACCTGTATGAGTTTAGAACACAGTGACTTGGACAATATTCTTCCGATATAAACTTACACTCACAATCATCCAATGTCACACGGATACCAGTGACAAAGGGAAACAGAAATGCTTTCCATGCCGCATCTCTTTGGCAGTATAACAATCAATATGAGGTACTTTACAGTCTATTCTTCACACTTATTACTTTACTTTAAAAAAAAAACAAGCCCATGAGTGGAGGGAGATCTGCCTGTGGATCCCACAGAGGACAAGTAGCAATCCATTATCAGCCTAGGGAGACCTGACTTCGCTCTTTAATCCACAGCAACTACCTGGCAATAATGAAATCAGACTTGCCATATAATACAGGCTTCTAAGTTTAACCCATTACTCTCTGCTCCAGAGCCAATCCTCCCGACAACAGCTAGAAGGCATGGTTTCGTTCCGAGCCCAGAGTTTCCACCTTAAAATGAGTAAAGAAATTACAGATGGAGAGGCAGATGTTCCAAATAGGCTCAGAGAGTAGTAAGATGATGAACAGGGACACTGCAAGGGCAATATCGAGCATCCCTTTTACTACAGCTCCCCTCTGCATCTGTCCCGCTGTGGAGAGGCTTCAGCTTTATCTTCTATGTCATAGGCTTTACAGTGCAATAGTGTCATAAAATAAGTCCATTGTTTGTCTTGACAGATCCAAGAAATCAATCACTAACACATTGGTCAATGCTAGACTGGATTGAATATAAATCACATCAATATGTCAACATAGTAAAACCCCATTGAGGAATTTAGTGAAACGGATGTAGTCGTTGTAACCTCTGTTTGAGGTATATTTGTGCTCTGCTATGGCATTAGGTTATATCCCCCCATATCTAGGTTGTGGGTTGTGAATATGAATGATTTGTTACATATAACAGAAAAGCAAATCCTGCCTAAGGCAGCATAATACACTATAATATAAATACCTTAATAGCACATCTGTGGTTGACTAGTCTGACTTTTCAGCCAGTGACACACAAATAAAAATTCATATGAACCTGAATTTGGAACGTTCTCATAAGTGCTTGTCATCAGCATTAGTACTCTATACTACTCACACATCTTCTATTCCCTTTAATGGCTAGAAGCCACGTCTAATTTCCCTTCATTAAATGGAAGGAGTCATTAGGAAATGGCTTAGTTTATCTGTACAGAATTTGCCAGTTGTAGCTGTGTATCAAATTCAGCTACAGTAGCTTATCTAGAATTCCTCCTTAATGCATCTGACATGTTGACTCCGAAGACAAAAGGCAACCTTTATGGTTGCCTTTACAGGTATGAGTGCATGCACGGAAGGAGCAGAGCACATACACAAGTAGAAGCAGTCATGAAAAGAGTACAGTGAAGAGCTGACACCTGTATTCTGAATAATAGAACCAATTATTCAGAATGAAATATTTTATATTGTTGGCTATAAACATATAAATGTCACGTTAAAACACGGATGAATGACTAATCTATGTAGTATAGCCAATATGTTCTATTAGTTTAAAGTCTTTTTATGTTAAGTGTCTTTAAACCTTTTAGAGTTTACCCACTGGGCACAGACATCGGTTGAACGTCTAGTTTTGATTTGTCTTTGATTGAGTTGTCAATTAACATGACTTCGACGTGAAAATCAACACACATCTTAACCATGTAATTGGTTTTAGGTTCAAAGTTGGGTGGGGAAAAAAAGACAAACATTCCTGAAATCTTTTTTTACGATGATGACTTTTTACAAATCCAATCAGTTTTCCACGTTGATTCAACGGTCATCACATTGAATGTTTTGGTTGAAATGATGTGGAAAAAAAAGTTGATTCAACTAGTTTTTGGCCCAGTGGGTACCTTGCTCGACAACAAAAAATCCCACAAAATTGATTTAAAGATGAATGTAAATGTCTGTATAAATCATTTGATCTTTTATACGTGCACCACTTCCCAAAAGGTATATAGGTGAGAATGCGCCGTGATGTAAAAAAAAAAAACTTCCTGGCTTCAATGGTATCTGGGAGCAATTCCCACTTTCCAAAGTAATCGCTGAGGTGCCAGGTTGGAGTCATGCTATAATCCTGGTACTAACCTTTCTCTAGGCTCAGGGAGGTAGGCCTCTCCATCAGACCTATTACAAGCTGTTTAGCCTTCCATTTATTTTTAGATTGCTTCTACCAGGTAAACGTTTGGTCACAATCCAACTGCAAGACAACAACAACAAAAAACGGGCACAATCATTCATACTGTATCTGTACAGTATCTCCATATAACACGACAACTCATTCAACACAATATAGCATAAGGTCATTATTCCTATAACCTTGGTACATCAAACTCAATGTGGATTAAGATAATAAACAGATAATAGACTCGATACAAGATGTCAACTAGAAGGGATTCAGTCAAACGTATCTTACAGTCAGATGTGACCGCAGGTGTGTGGCCAAACTGTATCCAATGAAAACATGGTGACTGTTGGCAGCGGTTGAAGAATTTCTGTTGGGTAGGCTATGTCCTGGGTTAACTCATCGAATCTATGTTTATTGACATACTGTAAATACTGACTAGTGATTAGACTTAACATGTGAGCCAAAATAAATACTGAAGCGACTGGCCACCAAACATAGGCAGCATAAACAGATGGCCACCATCATTCGAGTTCCCAAGAACGATAAGTCTTCATGCCACAATATCTACCGCTCTGTAGCACTCACATCTGTAATCATGAAGTGTTTTGAGAGGCTGGTTATGGCACACATCAACTCAATCATCCCAGACACCACTGCAATTTGCATACCGTCCCAACAGATCCATAAACGACACAATCTCAATTGCACTCGACACTGCCCTCACCCACCTAGGGAAAAGGATTATCTTCGTGAGAATGCTGTTTATTGTCTACAGCTCAGCGTTCAACATCATTGTCCCCTCCAAGCACATCACCAAGCTTAGGACTCTGGGAATGAACACAGCCCTCTGCAACTGGATCCTGGACTTCCTGACGGGCTGATCCCAGGTGGTGAGGGTAAGCAACATCACTTCCGCCATGCTGACCCTCAACACGGGAGCCCCACGGAGGTGTGTGCTTTGTCCTCTCGTGTACTCCCTGTTCACCCATGACTACGTGGCCACGCACGACTCCAACACTATCCTCAAGTAGGCTCCCGAGTGGCGCAGATGTCTAATGCACTGCATCTCAGTGCTAGAGGCGTCACTACAAACCCTGGTTCGATTCCAGGCTGTATCGCAACCGGCCATGATTGGGTGTCCCATAGGGTGGAACACAAATGACCCAGCATCTTCTGGGTTAGGGTTTGGCTGGGGTAGGCATTGTAAATAATAAGTTGTTCTTAACTGACTTGCCTAGTTAAATAAAGGTTAAATAAAAAAGGTTAAAAGTTTGCTGACAACACCACGGTGATAGGCCTGATCACCGGCGATGATGAGACAGCCTACAGGGAGGAGGTCAGTGACCTGGCAAACACAGACTCTCTGAGTTGATCCTTGTATTTTATTTGTATTTTTGCAGTCTATGTACACTCACAGGGCCCAATACACTCATGCACACTGACACTCTAACACACACAAACACTCACTCCATCATTTGCCCACATACACATAACATGCACATACATTTATACTGACTCTACACACACGCACTCACATACAATCAACATATACAGCTGCTACTCTGTTTATCATTTTTCCTGATGTCTAGTCACCTTACCCCTATACAGTTGAAGTTGGAAGTTTACATACACATAGGTTGGAGTCATTAAAACTTGTTTTTTAACCACTCCACACATTTCTTGTTAACAAACTATAGTTTTCTAAGTCATTTTCTATGCATAACACAAGTAATGTTTCCAACAATTGTGTACAGACAGTGGATCAGAGGTATACATACACTAAGTTGACTGTGCCTTTAAACAGCTTGGAAAATTCCAGAAAATTATGTCAGGGCTTTAGAAGCTTCTGATAAGCTAATTTAATAATTTGAGTAAATTGGAGGTGTACCTGTGGATGGTTTTCAAGGCCTACCTTCAAACTCAGTGTCTCTTTGCCTGACATCATGGGAAAATCAAAAGAAATCTGCCAAGACCCCAGAAAAAATTGTAGACTTCCACAAGTCTGGTTCATCCTTGGGAGCAATTTCCAAACACCTGAAGGTACCACATTTATCTGTACAAACAATAGTATGCAATTATAAACACCACGGGACCACGCAACTGTCATACCGCTCATAAAGGAGACGCATTCTGTCTCCTACAGATTAAAGTACTTTGGTGCGAAAAGTGCAAATCAATCACAGAACAACAGCAAAGCACCTTGTAAAGATGCTGGAGGAAACAGGTACAAAAGTATCTATATCCACAGTAAAACGAGTCCTATATCGACATAACCTGAAAGGCCGCTCCAAAACCGCAATAAAAATGCCAGACTATGGTTTGCAATTGCACATGGGGACCAAGGTCGTACTTTTTGGAGAAATGCCCTCTGGTCTGATGAAATAAAAATAGAACTGTTTGCCCATAATGACTAATGTTATTTTTTTGTGGAAAAAGGTGAGGCTTGCAACCCGAAGAACACCATTCCAACAGTGAAGCATGGGGGTGGCAGCATCATGTTGCGGGTGTCACACCCTGGTCTATATTTATTATGTTATCTTCATTTATTGGGTCAGGCCAGGGTGTGACATGGGTTTATTTGTAGTGTGTTCATCTTGGGGTTGTGTGGGGTGGATAGATTAGTCTATGGCTGCCTGAGGCGGTTCTCAATCAGAGTCAGGTGATTATCGTTGTCTCTGATTGGGAACCATATTTAGGTAGCCTGGGTTTCACTGTGTGTTTGTGGGTGATTGTTCCTGTCTCTGTGTTTGTTGCACCAGTCAGGGCTGTTTCGGTTTTCGACGTTTGTTGTTTTGTATTGTTCGTGTTTTCTTCATCATTAAAGATGTATCTAACGAACCACGCTGCATTTTGGTCCGATCCTTGTTCCACCTTTTTGTCAGAGGAGGAGTTGGAAGAAACCCATTACAGAATCACCCACCACAAACGGACCAAGCGGCGTGTCAACAGGCAGGAGCCACAGGAGCAGCGATCACAGGACTTCTGGACTTGGGAGGAGATATTGGACGGAAAAGGACCCTGGGCACAGCCTGGAGAATATCGCCGTCCCAAGGAAGAACTGGAGGCTAAGAAAGTGGAGAGGCGCTGGTATGAAGAGGCAGCGCGGCGACGCGGTTGGAAGCCCGAGAGTCAGCCCCAAAAATTTCTTGGGGGGGGGGGCTCAGGGAGAGTGTGGCAGAGTCAGGAGTCAGACCTGAGCCCACTCTCCCTGTTTATCGTGAGGAGCCCAAGGAGGAGACCAGAACCGGTGTTGGAGGTGAGCGAAGCAGAGACTGTGAAGGACTTAATGGGGAAATTGGAGGAGAGAGAAATGAGGGAGTTGCTGTGTTGGTGCTTTTTGCATGGAATTCGCCCGACGGAATGTGTCAGGGATTTGATGGCACCTGGGTCAGCGCTCCATACTCGTCCTGAGGTGCGTGTTAGTCGGCTGGTGAAGTTGGTGCCAGCCTCACGCACCAGGCCTCCTGTGCACATCCCTAGCCTTGCACGTACTGTGCCAACACTGCTCTCAAGATCTCCAGTACGCCTTCACGGTCTAGCCCATCCTGTGCCACCTCCACACACCAGCCCTCCGGTAGCAGCTCCCCGCACCAGGCTTCCTGTGCGTGTCCTCGGCCAAGTACCACCAGTGCCAGCACCACGCATCAGGCCTACAGTGCGCCTCGCCTCTCCTGTGCTGCCGGAGCCTCCCGCCTGTCCAGCGCTGCCGGAGCCTTCCTCCTCTCCTGCGCTGCCAGAGTCTCCCGCTTCTTTAGCGCTGCCAGAGCCTTCCGCCTCTACAGCGTTGCCGGAGTCTCCTGCCCGTTTAGCGCAGCCAGAGCTGCCAGTCTGCATGGAACAGCCAGAGCTGTCAGTCTGCATGGAGCAGCCAGAGCTGTCAGTCTGCATGGAGCAGCCGGAGATGCCAGTCTGCATGGAGCTGCCAGTCTGCATGGAGCTGCCAGTCTGCATGGAGCTGCCAGTCTGCAAGGAGCTGCCAGTCTGCAAGGAGCTGCCAGTCTGCAAGGAGCTGCTAGTCTGCAAGGAGTTGCCAGTCTGTAAGGAGCTGTCAGTCTGCAAGGAGCTGCCGGTCTGCAAGGAGCTGCCAGAGCTGCTAGTCTGCATGGAGCAGCCAGAGCTGCCAGTCTGCAAGAAGCCGCCAGAGCTGCCAGTCAGCATGGAGCAGCCAGAGCCGCCAGTCAGCCAGACTCTTCCAGATCTGCCAGTCAGCCAGACTCTTCCAGATCTGCCAGTCAGCCAGACTCTTCCAGATCTGCCAGTCAGCCAGACTCTTCCAGATCTGCCAGTCAGCCAGATTCTTCCAGATCTGCCAGTCAACCAGACTCTTCCATATCTGCTAGTCAACCAGACTCTTCCAGATCCGCCAGTCAACCAGACTCTTCCAGATCCGTCAGTCAGCCAGGATCTGCCAGAACTGCCAGCCAGCCAGGATCTGCTGGATTCAACTACCTGGCTGAGCTTCCTCTCAGTACTGGGCTTCCTCTCAGTACTGGGCTTCCTCTCAGTGCTGGGCTTCCTCTCAGTGCTGAGCTGCCCCTCAGTGCTGAGCTGCCCCTGTCCCGAGCTGCCCCTCAGTCCCGAGCTGCCCCTCAGTCCCGAGCTGCCCCTCTGTCCCGAGCTGCCCCTCTGTCCCGAGCTGCCCCTCTGTCCCGAGCTGCCCCTCAGTCCAGTGGGTTTCTGGGTGAGGACTACTAGGCCATGGTCGGCGGCGAGGGTGGACAATCATAGGACGCGAGGAGGGGGGAATAAGACATTCATAGAGTGAGTTCCACGTCCCGAGCCGGAGCCGCCACCATGGACAGACGCCCACCCGGACCCTCCCTATTGTTTTGATGTGCGCCCGGGAGTCCGCACCTTAGGGGGGCGGTTCTGTCACGCCCTGGTCTATATTTATTATGTTATCTTCATTTATTGGGTCAGGCCAGGGTGTGACATGGGTTTATTTGTAGTGTGTTCATCTTGGGGTTGTGTGGGGTGTATAGATTGGTCTATGGCTGCCTGAGGCGGTTCTCAATCAGAGTCAGGTGATTATCGTTGTCTCTGATTGGGAACCATATTTAGGTAGCCTGGGTTTCACTGTGTGTTTGTGGGTGATTGTTCCTGTCTCTGTGTTTGTTGCACCAGTCAGGGCTGTTTCGGTTTTCGACGTTTGTTGTTTTGTATTGTTCGTGTTTTCTTCATCATTAAAGATGTATCTAACGAACCACGCTGCATTTTGGTCCGATCCTTGTTCCACCTCTTCGTCAGAGGAGGAGTTGGAAGAAACCCGTTACAGTGGGGGTGTTTTGCTGCAGGAGGGAAAATAGATGGCATCATGAGGAAGTAAAATTATGTGGATATATTGATATATTGAAGCAACATCTCAAGACATCAGTCAAGAAGTTAAAGCTTGGTGGCAAATGGGTCTTCCAAATGGACAATGACCCCAAGCATACTTCCAAAGTTGTGGCTAATTTATTTAAATTTTACTAGTCAAGTCAGTTTAGAACAAATTCTTATTTTCAATGACGGCCTAAGAACAGTGGGTTAATTGCCTGTTCAGAGGCAGAATGACAGGTTTGTACCTTGTCAGCTTGGGGACTTGAACTTGCAACCTTTTGGTTACCAGTCCAACGCTCTAACCACTAGGCTACCCTGCCTCCCCAAAACGGCTTAAGGACAACAAAGTCAAGGTATTGGAGTGGCCATCACAAAGCCCTGACTTCAATCACATAGAAGAGGTGGCCGACAAGGTGGCCGACAAACCTGACTCAGTTACACCAGCTCTGTCAGGAGGAATGGGCCAAAATTCACCCAACTTATTGTGGGAAGTTTGAGGAAGGCTATCCAAAATGTTTGACTCAAGTTAAACAATTTAAAGGCAATGCTACCAAATACTAATTGAGTGAATGTAAACTTCTGACCCACTGGGAATGTGATGAAAGAAATAAAAGCTGAAATAAATCATTCTCTCTACTATTATTCTGACATTTCAGGTTCTTAAAATAAAGTGTTTATCCTAATTGACCCAAGACAGGGAATGTTTACTATGATTAAATGTCAGGAATTGTGAAACTGAGTTTAAATGTATTTGGCTAAGGTGTATATAAACTTCTGACTTCAGCTGTACATATCTACCTCTATCACTCCACTATCCCTGCCCATTGTAAATATGCTACTGGAACTGACTGACCCTGTATATAGTATGCTTACTTACTTTCTCGTGTTCTTATTTCTTGTGTGTTTTTGTTCTACCTTATGTTATTTGTAATATTACATTGTTATTGATTACTGCATTGTTGGGTTTAGAGCTGTCAAGAAAGGCATTTCACTGCATTTCATTTCATTTTAATGCATGTGACATTAAAACTTAGAACTTGAAACTAGTTTCATATAGGCCTCTAGTATCTATTGCACACAACTATGAGCTGCTAACGTGCTTCAGATATTTTTCTTCATCTGCAAGCTGTTGCCTTGACATCAAGACCACGAGGAGGCCAGCAAAAATGGCAACTCATTTGTCTCCTTTATTGTTCACTGACCTCAAATGACACCCCTTTTGTTTTCTCTATCTTTCACAATGCATATTAGCCCTGTCCTGTTCATCAATGAAAACTGAGGAGGGCCTTGACCTCAGTGACCTACACCCCCAGCCTTCCCCTCCATGTTTCAATAATTCAATCAAGTTATCCTCTTTCACATGGTTGACAGAAACCCCATGGTAAGCTACTGGTCTCAATGTGCTTTTTTAGCCTAAGTGCTGGTATGTTTTTTCTCTCTTGTCAACACATTATGGAATTACCATGGATAATTATCATTGCTGATAAGGAGTTAGCAAGAGATGGGCACTCAGGCTACAGTGTTTTAGTCTTCTTACTTGAAAAATGTACTGTGAACTCAGGAACAATGACAAGACTCCAGGGAGGGAAGTAGCCCACGGCTATAGACATGATATAGCATAGATTATTTCAAACATAATTCCCGTGCATTATGACGTTTTAGTAGCTTGTTGTGTAGGCAAAAACATTTCGGTATTTCATAGCATCTGCATATTTCCTACTGTAGCCGACCATAAACCACATTGAAAGTCCAATTTGAGTTGCTCAGTCTGTTATCAAAAGTCTAACAGAGCAACTAAGGCTACTTGCTCGACCTCTCTTTCGTGGACGGGTGCTGTTGATTGACGGATTCTACCGGGTAGTCCTACTTTTCACGCATGTGCTGCTGTCCATGGTGCTCAAAAGTTAACCGCACTAGACTAAACGCAGAAATGCCAGTGGGTCTATCAGAAATGCGTGATATCCTCCCTCCAGAGTGTCTACTCGTGTGAATGGCACTGATTTATCCTCCATTATTTCACAAGAGATATGCCCAAGAGGGAGAAATCTAACGTTTATGGCATTACTCACATAAGAGTGCACAACATTAGTCTAACATTAGTCTAACTAACTATTCAAATCATACTCGCCTTAGGGGTATATCACTTAGCCAACTGTAAATCATGTTCAATTTCATGACAAAATATGCATGTTGACCTAGGTTACTCATGCAGGCAAATTTGAGTTGAAAGTTGAGATAGGACTTTAAATTAATAAAAGCGCTAGGAATTGCTGTTTTGCCGACTTTCTCAACGAAATGGTACAAAGGCAACGTTCTATATCAGCTCCAAACAGCAAGCAACACTAAGTGATTGTTGTAAAATAGCTTACATATATGTTAACTTAACCAATCAAACAGATGAGTATTGAGAATGTATGACCAATATCGTATTTATACCGGCAGCCAATAAATGACACATTTATGACATCTGCTTGACTATTGCCACAACCTTGACACGCATCTAGCTGACTTACTTCTGTATGTTTATGCATTTCTGCGTCTCGTCTATAAGAAGGTCCACCCTGAGAGGCGCGCTGAGGGAAAGTATATAGAGATATGTCCACACAACAGAAAAGGAGTAGGGTGTACGGATACATTCGAAAATGAATGACTTGATTAGGCTAATATGTTGGATATGAATATGAATATGGCCGCATGCGATGATACAGGAGGGCATCAAACAAGTTACCTTATCAATGGTAGATATGACGTACGAAGGGGGTTCAACTGCTGTCGCCATATTGGAGGCTTCAATTATTTCCATGGAGAAGGCGCTCTCATAGCAAATTCTCCGCCCTACCCAGCGAGTCTGGTAGAACCAGCACCCTCAAGCCACCCTTCCCATTCACATACACGACAGTAGGCTATAGCCAAGCGCCCACAACCACTGCTTGCGTCACGCCTCGATTTTTCTGAAGAAAAAAAATGGGCTAAGTTGTAGAATGATTAGAGAAGTGTGACACATTTAGCGCGTCGGCGACACTATACATAATGTAGACCTACCTATACATTGTGATGACTTTAAACAGACTGATTACGATTTATAGCCTATAAATATATGTATATGGAAGATTTATGGCAGGCCTATGTCGCAGATAAATGCATACAAACATGTTTTGCTCGTGGGATAAAGTAAAATCGTTCTTTACTGGTATATGTTCAATTCGCATAGTCTTTATATGGCAATAATCATAATACATCTAGTCCCAGGTGATGAAGTGTTGGCTACAGTAGGCTATTTGTCCGTCTGTTCCGTCGCTAGCGTTATTGCCACTCTGTTGACATTAATCTAACAGGTTGGAATACCTGGAAGTGGCACACAATTATAACCACTATTGATGGGTCAGCTGAAACAATACTGCAACAGCAGTCGGGACACTATTATGATCACAGTGATCAATAACATTCGATTCATATATCCGCTCTAACAAGGTTAAACTAGGCTACAGTAGGGCGCATAATATTTTGTGTTGAACTATATTCTCTATGGAAGATTGGACATGCCGAAAGAACAATGTTTTCAGAGGTTAGAGGGGTTGGGTCAAATGCGGAAAGACACATTTCAGCTGAATACATTCAGTTGGACAGCTGACTAGGTATCCACTTTCCCTTTCCCCTTATATTTCATGCCTGATCCAGGGTTTGATCCATTGACCTTATAAGAATAAGGTTTGATCACACAAATCTGTAATAACTAGCAGGATCATAGTATTATCTGCTAAAGACCTTATTTCACCCAACAAGAATTACCTTTAAAACCTACGCCACAGTTGTTTTTTAAATTAATAAAATACAGATCTGTAAAATCTGGTAATCCCCTGTCAAAATGACAAGATGCCCATAGTATGGATTAGCCTAAACTACATTATCTGAGTATATAATAAGGCCTATCATAATTATTTGAATAGGTCAGCTATAGGTTACACATCATGGAATATTATGTTACCAAGAACGGATCATTATTGTATCAGGGCCCTCCAGGCATCTTCTTTACCCACATTTTTCCATCAGCCTGGCAATGCTTCACTTTTGAAAAACAGAGACAGCCCCTACTCCGTTTTCACCTGAGACATTAAAGATGGTAGGAATACATCTTTTTGAGATATGTATTTAAATTACGCAATCATTTCCCACCTTTGGGAAGCCCTAGGGCATCCTTTCCCATCCCCTATACTTACCATTCGTTTTTCATCCAAGGCAGGTAAAGACAATAATCGCTCGGCACGCCTTGATGTTGCTTTCTCCCGAGTAAGGTGATTGAAGGACACATGTGTATACTTGACTAAGTCAAATGTGTTTTCTTCTTTCGATTTAGTATTTCCCAGAGATGGACAACAACAAAAATCACAGGAGAGCGTGATTAACTTGTTGCTACTACAGTCGTCTTGTTCAGAGCATTCTGTTGCGCTTCCGGTTGTTACCGGGTACTAATGACGGCAGAGAGTCGGGGTTGTGTGCGTGATCAGAAATAATGTCTGTCTGTGGTCGTGGATATCGGGAAGAGATAATGGACAGCCTACAGTTTAGTATCACTGAAATTGTGATTATTTGTAGGCATACGTACTGTAACACATTGAAGAACATTCAAAACGTGTTAGTCATCGCTGGATGTTGGTGAAGTATGAGGGTAGTTTCTGATACACAGTGCGTGACTGTGGTAATACGATGTCAGAGTGGGGTTTTCTCATTGTGAAAATGCTGAAGGCTTCACAACACATACACATTGTCACTACAATGTGTGCATCAATTTAAAAAAAAAACACATTGTGGCACTAGAGACAGTTTCATCTCATATTAGTATAAAATACCAGCTTTCTGTGTGATTTCTTAGTATTTTAAAACATTTTTATTAGAGGAAATCTGTGACAAATAAGAAGGCAGAGAAATGCACTTATTAACAAGTGTGAATATTGCCCTCTGTCGTTCTAGCCCCAAAATACCCCCAGACTATATGCTTTCAAGTGTTCTGATGGCACCTGGTGGCTGCAGGCAGCATTGTTCATGGACCTAATCCACTGCACTGCTCTTTCTACATATCATTCATGTGCTGAAATACAGCAACCATCAATTCTGTGTTTCAAGAAAAAAAAGCTTTATTTTATTGAACATCTTTGTAGTTTTCCATTCAACGTGAGAGGATCTCTTTAGTCTGATCCTGACTAGAGGTGTATGAGTGAAGGGAGTACATATAGATTGGTGTTACAATGGGGGAAAATGTGTTGTTTAAACTCTAATTTGGGTCAATTCCAATGACACTACTTTTTAATTAACTTTATTTAGATGAATCTCTACAGGCTTTGTTTTCTGGGTAAATTCATTGTGTTGCCAAATGGGCCCACGCTGATGTATGACTAACAAACCGCTGTGGGACATTTACAGACTTCCCTGTTAAATGTTTTTCCCTGGAGCCTTTTTTTCATTTTGGCACATTGCTGGGTTCATGTTGCTATAGCACGGTTGGCCAGTGTGTGAGTTTCCACCCTAACCCACTTCTCTGAATCATCATTAACTACACTGATGGGTTCAGTAATTTCTAGAACATCAGTGCTCAAAGACAGGGATCCTAATGGATGGTGCCCTAGTGAGCCAGCGTTTGTCTGAGTGCCAGATAGCTAGACAATGGGTGCGTTCCCCTGCCTAGACATTGCTGAATACCCAGATTTTACAATGCCTGGACAAGTATTTTACTTATCAGCTAACCGCATCATATGTTACAGCAATCTGTCAGTTGGTGACACAGTCGATGATGTGGCACGCAACCATTGGTTGATGCATGCAACATCTGAGCAGGGGGACGTGACCAATGTGGCCCGGACTGAGCTAATACAACCCTGCGCAGCACAGCATGCATCATGGGAAAGCAAGTGTGATGGGACACTTTGAAACGTACAGTGAGGTGTGTGTTTAACTGCTTTAAATGTTCCAAATCATTTAACTGATTCACACTCTTAAAAATAAAGGCGCAAGTTGGAACCAAAAAGGGTTCTTGAGAGCGATGCCATAGGGAACCATTTTTTGGGTCTCCAAAGAACCATGAATGGGATGTTCCTTTAAAGAACCCTACCAACATTTAAAAAAAACACAATATGAATATCAAGAGCTCCAAATATCCATTATTGGTTCTACAAAGAACCCTAGCACCAACCCAACCTTTTGTAGCAAAGCATTGATGGTTCTTTGTGGATCTCTAAAAGTTTCTGTATAGAACCTAAATCAAATGTTTCTTTAAGATATGGTGGTTCTTCAGCAATTTTATTAAAATACATTGATCCTTTCAAATGTGTTGAAATATCAATAATGACTAAACAAATGTCAAATGTACCAATAGTTTATTATACAACCAAGAAGTACAAAACAAAGTAGAATCTACAATTTCCAACAAATTACCATTTACATTCATTTCAAAGTACAATTTAAAACAATGCAATTGTTCAATGATAGAGGTACAGTATAATCTAAGAACATGAGCCCATCCAGTATGTGACAGGACATGGTAGTAAATCGGAAAGGGCCATCACTTTCACACCGTTAAAACTTTGTAATTTAAGAACATAATCTTCCAATCCATTATCGTTACATTTCTCTCGTCAGACATTCTGTTGACTTTATGTTCCTGACAGATTAGGATAAATCATTGGAGTCTACAATCATTTGACAGCAGACCACACAGACACAATACAGAGAAAAACAAGTGAGCGAGTAAAGAGTGAACCATGAGAATAAATGTCCCAAGGGACTGTACAGACGTGTCCTTTTGAATACACGCAGATAGGCTTATCGAGGTGCCTTTGCTGGGTGTGCAGAACGCAAAGTGAATTGAACATTTTTCAATTCGAGAACCTAAGTGTAGAGCCCTGCACCAATGGCTCAAAAAAAAACTAATGAGTGTTCCAAAATGTCGTGACGACAATTCTTATTTCACTTACCTCATCGACCACAAACAACTGTGCTGGATCGTCTTTGAGGAGAAATGGCTGCAGGAACATGGTTCCGCTGACCATCTGGCCTGAAAAACATCTTAATTCATCGCATCTCCGATATTATTATTGAACATTGTTTTAATTCTCTCTGCTCAAGCTTGAATGAGCATCCCCTTTTGCGCCACCTAGGTTGGTCACCACCCAACTACTGTATCATAGACAAATCAGTGGACCCCTAGCAGCTGCCCACTTCAGGCTGAACTTCAAGCGTAATACTGTCACGAATCCCGCCGAAGGTGGTTCCTCTTCCTGTCCGGGCGGCGCTCGGCATTCGTCGTCGCCGGCCTACTAGCTGCCACCGATCCCCTTTTCTGTTTCAGTTTGTTTTGTCTGATTAGTCTCACCTGTTTCTTGTTTGATTTGGGCTATTTAAACCAGGTATGTCCGCCTGCTTTTGCGCGGGCCTGTTGTTCTGTTCATGTGTGTGGATTCTCGTGGACTCTTTGGCCCTGCTTTTGGGATGGTTTAAGTGATGCGCCTTAGTGTTTGACGTTACCGTTACTTGTTCTGGAATAAACGACCACGATTGAACTACCTCTGCGCTCTGCTCCTGACTCCTCCACCCACTACTCCTAGAACCCGTGACAAATACAGTTTCTTAATTGCTAAAACACTAAAACCCAGTTGCCTGGACTCATTTAGCTAATTATGCAGTCTTGTCAATACCTTCAAATTTCACATGGTAAAACACAATTTGCAGATCTCACTTAGAATTTTCAGCAAAACTCTAAACACATTCTCATTCTCAAAACACATTCTGCACTCTAATGTACACGTCATCCATACTGGTAAACACAGGTGGAAACAATAAAATACAAATAGAGAAGACATGTCATTGATTGAACACAACCACTCAAAATTGATTTAACCTGTTTCAAATGATGTGACACAACCAATATAAGCCAGTTCAGAGAGGTTGTTGAAGGTGGGTAGGAAAAAGTGAGAATGGATAGAAGAAACAATGTGAGGACGTATGCGAAGTGGGCGAAGAGGAGGAGGAGGGCGACGAAGAGAGAGACAAAGAGTGGAAATATCTGATGAAATTCGAGCAACGGTTATAGACCATGTTCTTATCCATGGACTGACAATGAGGGAAGCAGGACTTAGAGTGCAACCCAATATGAGCCGATTTTCTGTGTCCACCATAGTAAGGACATTCAGAGAGGAGAACAGGTAGAGTATACTACTGTATTTTTGCAATTGCAAATTTACTGTACTACACTATATGCAGCTGTTTCAATATACATTTGTAAAGTTAATCACTGTATGTATTGTACTGCATGAATATGTTTTGTAACTGCACAACTACTTTTTGTAGAATTGCAAGGCTGCCACATGCAGGTGGAAGGACAGCTATATTCACTCGGGAGCAAGAGGTCGTTATAGTTGGCATGGTCCTTCAAGATAATGCAATATGACTCAGAGAAATCCAGGAAAGAGTGATACAAGACAACACACACTTCCAGGGAATCGACAGTGTGAGCATTTCCACAATTGACCGTGTCCTCCATTGTAACAGGATGCGAACGAATCAAGTATACAGAGTCTTGAGCGCAACTTACCAAGGGTTAAAGAACTGCGAGCTCAGTATGTGCAAGTAAGTGTACATTCAGAAACATTTACTGTTATTCAGATTGTCTACAGTACTATGTGAATGACATTACTCATCAGTACATACAATGTATGTGAATCAGAAGCCGAATTGTACTCTACAGTATAGCACTGTCTCTGTACGACTGACAAAATCCTACATACAGTATATTGATTTCTACACAGACAATATTTGACTTGGAATCCTTGGACAGACCCCATGAGTTCATCTTTGTCGATGAAGCAGGCTTCAATCTAACAAAGAGGAGAAGGAGAGGCCGAAACATGATTGGACAGCGGGCCATTGTTGAAGTCCCTGGTCAACGAGGTGGCAATGTCACGATCTGTGCTGCTATCAGCAACCATGGTGTTCTACATCACCATGTTATACTCGGGCCATATAACACCCAGCACCTTCTAAGATTTATTGCCAATCTAAGAGATATTTTATTTGAGCAGCAGGTTCAAGAGCAGCAGGGTCAAGAGCTAAATGAGAATCCCATTCCCACCTATGTGATAGTGTGGGACAATGTCAGTTTCCATCAAGCTGCTTAGGTAAGGGAATGGTTTAACATCAATGGGCAGTTTATGAACTTGTACCTCCCTCCATACTCGTCTTTCCTGAATCCGGTTGAGGAGTTTTTCTCCTCTTGGAGATGGAAAGTGTATGATAGACAACCCTACACCAGAGTAAATCGGCTGCAAGCCATGGATTTAGCCTGTGGTGATATTGGTGAGGAATCATGTCAGGGCTGGATTACGGCACACAAGAGGCTTCTTGCCCCATTGCCTCAAGAGGGACAATATTGCTTGTGATGTCGACGAAGTGCTCTGGCCTGACCCAGCCCAAAGACAAGAAGAAGCACATTGATCACATGTTTACTCCCTTGATTTTTGTCCCTTTTAGTATTGTATACTGTAGTACAGTGCATTGTAGGCTGCATACAGTACAATGGACAAATTGTGTGGCCCTGAACATTGTGCTTTCCTTTTATTAACAGTACTGACTGCTAAATAGATTGACTGGTTGCAGGTTCATATCAACAAAGAACAATTACAGTATCACAGAGACAAAGGACAAGTTTGTGAGATGCAGGGTACAGTACTGTAAAAATAGGGGTACAAGGAGGAGGAAGAACAAAAAACAAAATTGCAAAGAGCAAAGCAGAGTAGTAATTTCTGATAAATTGAGCTACTATGATAGAACATGTTTTCGTTCATCAAAAGACAATGATGGAAAAATGTTTTTTTTTAGATTAAAAATGTACTTCTCCCTGAGAATTGTATGTTTTGAACAATGTGTTC
Organism: Oncorhynchus masou masou; assembly: GCF_036934945.1. NCBI lineage: Eukaryota > Metazoa > Chordata > Actinopteri > Salmoniformes > Salmonidae > Oncorhynchus > Oncorhynchus masou. The sequence goes on along the minus strand of NC_088221.1, from coordinate 14,410,129 downwards.
TGACTGCTTGAGAGTGTATATCATTTTGATCACAGGTAAAACTGTTTTGAGGCGAATGTTTCATTTTGCGAGAGGAGTCAGAGGTTATGTAAATAGTGCTTGAAGATGAATATATATAGAGAGAGAGAGAGAGAGAGAGAGAGAGAGAGAGAGAGAGAGAGAGATGTAAATTCATGCTGTATATTTAAAATGGAATACATGTTCTCCCCCCCCCCGCATAAGAAACAATTCTGAAATATCACATTTATATAAGTATTCAGAACCTTTACTCAGTACTTTGTTTAAGCACCTTTGGTAGAGATTACAGCCTCAAGTCTTCTTGGGTATGACGCCCCAAGAGTGGCAAACCTGTATTTGGGGAATTTCTCCCATTCATCTCTGCAGATCCTCTCAAGCTCTCAGGTTGGAAGGGGCACATCGCTGCAAAGCTATTTTCAGGTCTCTCCAGAGATGTTAGATCGGCTTCAAGTCGATCTGGCTGGGTCACTCAAGGACATTCAGAGATCTGTCCCAAACCCACTCCTGCGTTGTCTTTGCTGTGTGTTTAGGGTCGTTGCCCTGTTGGAAGGTGAACCTTTGCCCCATTCTAAGATCATGAGCACTCTGGAGCAGGTTTTCATCAAGGATCTCTCTGTACTGTGCTCCATTGATCTTCCCTCAATCCTGACTAGTCTCCCAGTTCCTGCCGCTGAAAAATATCCCCACCGAATGATACGGCCATCACCATGCTTCACCGTAGGGATGGAGCCAGGTTTCCTCCAGACGTGACTCTTGTCATTCAGGCTAAAGACTTCAATATTGTTTTTAACAGAACAGGAACTCTTGTGTCTCATGGTCTTTAGGTGCCTTTTGGCAAACACCAAGCGGGCTGTAATGTGCCTTTTACTGAGTAGTGGCTTCCGTCTGGCCTCTCTACCATAAAGGCCTGATGGGTGGAGTGCTACAGAGATGGTTGTCCTTCTGGAAGGTTTTCCCATCTTCACAGAAGAACTCTGAAGCTCTGTCAGAGTGACCATCGGGTTCTTGGTCACCTCCCTGCCCAAGGCTCTTCTCCCCAAGATTGAGTCTTGGCATTCCAAACTTCTTCCATTTAAGAATGATGGAGGCCACTGTGTTCTTGGGGACCTTCAATGCTGCAGAAATGTTTTGGTACCCTTCCCCAGATCTGTGCCTTGACACAATCCTGTCTCAGGACAATTCCTTCAACCTCATGGCTTGTTTTTTTCTCTGACATGCACTGTCAACTGTGGGACCTTATATAGACAGGTGTGTGCCTTTCCAAATCATGTCCTAATCAATTGCATTTATCACAGGTTGGACTCCAATCAAGTTGTAGAAACATCTCAAGGATGATCAATGGAAACAGGATGCACCTGAGCTCAATTTCGAGTCACATTGCAAAGGGTCTGAATACTTATGTAAATAAGATATTTTTTTTGTTATATTTATGGCACCATTTAAAAAAAAAATGTTTTCGCTTTGTCATTATGGGGTACTGTGTGTCGATTGATGAGGGAATTTTTCCCCCCATCCATTTTAGAATAAGGCTGTAAAGTAACAAAATGTGGAAAAAGTCAAGGGTTCTGAACATTTTCAGAATGCTCTGTATCTAAGTTCCCTATCTACCATGCTAGACTGCTAGCTACACCAGGTGTGAGAGTTTGCTTTACACCACAGTAGCAATATTGGCTAGCTAGTAGACAGCTAACATTACTATGTTGATATAACCAAAGACACTTGTAACTAGCTAGCTAATTTGGGGACTAGCATAATATAGATTTAAGTTGTCGGAATGGACAAGTAAACAAAACACACAAAAATCATCACTATATCAAACAATTACTCCAATCAGAATTAGATCAGAGAGGCAAACATTGGAATAATACTAAAATCTATTTTTAATATAATAAATAAAAAAGCCTACATGACAAAGTGTAGGTGATATGCATATTGGTTACAACCTCATGTCCAAACCGATGCTGACATGAGGCGCCAGAAAATGAATCCAAACTTTAATGAGACTTTTAAATACATCAATATGCACTAAATGCCAGTCATTTTTGACAATTATAATGAAGCAAATGTACACTAGAGGCCCAGTTCATTCAGATCAAATGGTCAGGAGACCAGAGAGTGGAGGACCGTGCCTGTTGCGCACCGCACATCACCTTCCTTGAATCTGAGTGGAGGGGGTCAGCATTTTGAAACTATATAGAACAAAAAGATAAATGCAACATGTAGAGTGTTGGTCCCATGTTTCATGAGCTGAAACAAAAAACACCAGAAATGATTCATGCACACATAAAGTACAGTCACCCAGACAGCTGATGAAACTGTGGGTTTGCACAATCAACAGCCTGATTAACTCTATGCGAAGGTGTCACGGCCTGACCATAGTTTGTATGTTTCTATGTGTTGTTTGGTCAGGGTGTGATCTGAGTGGGCATTCTATGTTGGATGTCTAGTTTGTCTGTTTCTGTGTTTGGCCTGATATGGTTCTCAATCAGAGGCAGGTGTTAGTCGTTGTCTCTGATTGGGAACCATATTTAGGAAGCCTGTTTTGTCATTGTGGGTGATTGTCTATGTTAGTTGCTTGTGTCAGCACAGTTCTGATATAGCGTCACGGTCGTTTATTTATTTTTTGTTCAGTGTTCTTTAAATTCACGATGAACACATACCATGCTGCATTTTGGTCCTCCGATCCTTCCAACTACTACTCCTCCTCAGACAAGGAGGATGACGATCGTGACAGAAGGAGATGACTTGGTTTTGAGCCCTGGAGGGAATTATTTTATGAAGACATATTTGGTTGCAAATGTAATGTTGCAATATTTTATAAGCTACCAGATCAGATGAGAGCTGGACATAAACCATAAAACCACCGTTTTTAGTCATGCCTTCTAAGAAAAGAAAAGCATGACAGATGTTTTTGATTACTTGCTACGTTGACCTACCACTAAGACTCGGAATAGCATTATGAATGTATAGGCAGATGAAAGTAGTAAGTCAGAGAATTTGGCTGGGCATTCAACATCCAATAGGATGTCTCAAGGGGAAATCATAACTTTACATGCATCTACAGTGCCTTCAGAAAGTATTCACACTCCTTGATTTTGTCCACATTTTGTCATGTTACAGCCTGAATATGAAATTAACTACATTTAGATTGTTTTGTCACCGGCCTCCTCACAATACCCCATAATGTCAAAGTGGAATCATGTTTTTCAGAATTTAAAACAAATTAATTATAAATGAAAAGCTGAAATAGCTTGAGTCAGTAAGTATTCAAGTCCTTTGTTATGGCAAGCCTATATACGTTCAGGATTAAAGATTTGCTTAATATGTCACATACAGTAAGTTGCATGGACTCACTCTGTCTGCAATAATAGTGTTTTTAATTACTACCTCATCTCTGTACCCCACACGTACAATTATCTGTAAGGTCCCTCAGTTGAGCAGTGAATTTCTAACACAGATTCATCCACAAAGACCAGGGAGGTTTTCCCAATGCCTCACAAAGTAGGGCACCTATGATGGGTAAAAAAAAGAAGCAGATATTGAATATGGTGCAGTTATTCATTTACACTTTAGTCACTACAAAGATACAGGCACCCTTCCTAATTCAGTTGCCAGAGAGGATGGAAACTGCTCAGGGATTTCACCATCAGGCCATTGGTGATTTTAAAACAGTTAAAGAGTTAAAACAGTTACAGAGTTTACTGGCTGTGATAATAGAAAACTGAGGATGGATCAACAACATTGTAGTTCCTCCACAATACTAACCTAATTGACAGTGGGGAAAAAAGGAAGCATGTACAGAATACAAATATTCCAAAACATGCATCATGTTGGCATTAATAAGGCACTAAAGTAAAACTGCAAAACAAAGAAATGAACTTTATGTCCTCAATACAAAACGTTATGTTTGTGGCAAATCTGACACAACACAGTTTTTTTAGGATGAAAATAAACAGAATGGAGCTAAGCACAGGCTAAATCCTAGAGGAAAAACTGGTTCAGTCTGCTTTCCACCAGACTCTGGGAGACAAATTCACCTTTCAGCAGGACAATAACCTAAAACACAAGGCCAAATACACTGGAGTCGCTAACCAAATCAAATCAATAGGTGTAGGCCTTACAGTGAAATGCTTACTTACAAGCCGTTGACCAACAATTCAGTTTTAAGAAAAATACAGAAACAGATGAGTAAAAAATGAAAATATAAATAACAAATAATTAAAGAGCAGTTGTAAAATAACAGTAGCGAGGCTATATACAGGGGGTACCGGTACAGAGTCAATGTGCAGGGGCACAGGTTAGTCAAAGTAATTGAGGTAATATGTACAGTGGGCCAAAAAAAGTATTTAGTCAGCCACCAATTGTGCAAGTTCTCCCACTTAAAAAGATGAGAGAGGCCTGTAATTTTCATCATAGGTACACTTAAACTATGACAGACAAAATGAGAAAACAAAATCCAGAAAATCACATTGTAGGATTTTTAATGAATTTATTTGCAAATTATGGTGGAAAATAAGTATTTGGTCACCTACAAACAAGCAAGATTTCTGGCTCTCACAGACCTGCACTCCGGTACCACTGGCCGTGCGGTAGAGACCAATCTATGATTAGGGTGGCTGAAGTCTTTGACAATGTTTAGGGCCTTCCTCTGACAGCGCCTGGTATAGAGATCCTGGATGGCAGGAAGCTTGGCCCCAGTGAAGTACTGGGCCGTACGTATCACCGTCTGTAGTGCCTAGCGGTTGGAGGCAGAGCAGTTGTCATACCAGGCAGTGATGCAACCCATCAAGATGCTCTTGATGCTGCAGCTGTAGAACTTTTTGAGGACCTGAGGATCCATGTCAAAACTTTTCAGTCTTCTGAGGGGGAATAAGCTTTGTCGTGCCCTCTTCATGACTGTCTTGGTGTGTTTGGACCGTGATAGTTTGTTGTTGATGTGGGCACCAACGTACTTGAAGCTCTCAACCTGCTCCATTACAGCCCCGTCGATGAGAATGGGGGCGTGCTCGGTCCTCCTTTTCCTGTAGTCCACAATCATCCCATTTGTCTTGATCACGTTGAGGGAGAGGTTGTTATCCTGGCACCACATGGCCAGGACTCTGACCTCCTCCCTGTAGGCTGTCTTATCGTTGTTGGTGATCAGGGCTACCCCGGTTGTGTCGTCGGCAAACTTATTGATGGTGTTGGAGTCGTGCCTGGCCATGCAGTCATGAGTGAACATGGAATGCAGGAGGGGACTGAGCAAGATTACTTTTCATGTTCCTGAGTGGCCTAGTTAAAGTCTTGACTTAAATTGGCTTGGAATGGCTGTCTAGCAATTATCAACAACTAACTTTACAGAGCTTGTAGAATAAAAATAAAATAAAATGTGCAAAACTCTTAGACTCACAATTGTAATCACTGCCAGAGGTGATTCTAACATGTATTGACTCAGGGGGTTGAATATTTAATCAATATATATTAGTGTTTTTTCATTATTATTCTTATTTTTTTTTATTTTTTTTACAAATGCTAGATTTTTTTATTTTACATTGACAGAGCATTTTGTGTAGATCGTTGATTAAAAAAAATGACACTCCATTTTAATCCCACTTTGTAACACAACAAGGGAATTCTCTTCGATTATAATCACAGCCGTATATATTCCCCCCCAAGCAGACACATCGATGGCTCTGAACAAACTTTATTTGACTCTTTGCAAACTGGAATCCATATATCCTGAGGCTGCATTCATTGTAGCTGGGGATTTTAACAAGGCTAATCTGAAAACAAGACTCCCTAAATTGTATCAGCATATCGATTGCGCAACCAGGGCTGGAAAAACCTTGGATCATTGCTATTCTAACTTCCGCGATGCATATAAGGCCCTGCCCCGCTCTCCTTTCAGAAAAGCTGACCACGACTCCATTTTGTTGATCCCTGCCTACAGACAGAAACTTAAACAAGAAGCTCCCGCGCTGAGGTCTATTCAACGCTGGTCAGACCAATCTGATACCACATTCCAAGACTGCTTCCATCACATGGACTGGGATATGTTTCGTATTGCATCAAACAACAACATTGACGAATACGCTGATTCGGTGAGCGAGTTCATTAGAACGTGCGTTGAAGATGTCGTTCACATAGCAACGATTAAAACATTCCCAAACCAGAAACCGTGGATTGATGGCAGCACAGTGAAACTGAAAGCGCGAACCACTGCTTTTAATCAGGGCAAGGTGACCGGAAACATGACCGAATACAAACAGTGTAGCTATTCCCTCCGCAAGGCAATCAAACAAGCTAAGCGTCAGTATAGAGACAAAGTAGACTCTCAATTCAACGGCTCAGACACAAGAGGTACAGTGCCTTGTGAAAGTATTCGGCCCCCTTGAACTTTGCGACCTTTTGCCACATTTCAGGCTTCAAACATAAAGATATAAAACTGTATTTTTTTGTGAAGAATCAACAACAAGTGGGACACAATCATGAAGTGGAACGACATTTATTGGATATTTCAAACTTTTTTTAACAAATCAAAAACTGAAAAATTGGGCGTGCAAAATTATTCAGCCCCTTTACTTTCAGTGCAGCAGACTCTCTCCAGAAGTTCAGTGAGGATCTCTGAATGATCCAATGTTGACCTAAATGACTAATGATGATAAATACAATCCACCTGTGTGTAATCAAGTCTCCGTATAAATGCACCTGCACTGTGATAGTCTCAGAGGTCCGTTTAAAGTGCAGAGAGCATCATGAAGAACAAGGAACACACCAGGCAGGTCCGAGATACTGTTGTGAAGAAGTTTAAAGCCGGATTTGGATACAAAAATATTTCCCAAGCTTTAAACATCCCAAGGAGCACTGTGCAAGCGATAATATTGAAATGGAAGGAGTATCAGACCACTGCAAATCTACCAAGACCTGGCCGTCCCTCTAAACTTTCAGCTCATACAAGGAGAAGACTGATCAGAGATGCAGCCAAGAGGCTCATGATCACTCTGGATGAACTGCAGAGATCTACAGCTGAGGTGGGAGACTCTGTCCATAGGACAACAATCAGTCGTATATTGCACAAATCTGCCGTTTATGGAAGAGTGGCAAGAAGAAAGCCATTTCTTAAAGATATCCATAAAAAGTGTTGTTTAAAGTTTGCCACAAGCCACCTGAGAGACACACCAAACATGTGGAAGAAGGTGCTCCTGTCAGATGAAACCAAAATTGAACTTTTTGGCAACAATGCAAAACGTTATGTTTGGCGTAAAAGCAACACAGCTCATCACCCTAAACCTACCATCCCCACTGTCAAACATGGTGGTGGCAGCATCATAGTTTGGGCCTGCTTTTCTTCAGCAGGGACGATTGTGATGAACTCCTTTGATGATACAAAGGATTTAAGTCAACAGCTAACATTGAGGTGTTCTGTTTATTCCCTGCAGACTACTTTATCATCTTGTTGATAAAAAGAGGGAAGAGTAATAAAGAGACAAAAAGCTACCAGTCACTTGTACTTAGAACTTTTGGTTTCACCAGATTTTTGCATCTGTCTTTGTTGCAGTTCATATAGCCTTTCATTGGTAAGTCTTGATTGGAGATTGCATTTTAAAATAAATCCGAAATACTTATAATCAAGGTTTTAAGAGATTGAGCAGTCTTAAATCTCAGGTACGGAATGGGAGGACAGGTACAGTATGGGAGGACTTGGATTGTAACATAACTACAGTTGAAGTCGGAAGTTTACATACACCTTGAGATGTTGCTTCAATATATCCACAAAATGTTCCTCCTCATGTTGCCATTTATTTTGTGAAGTGCACCAGTCCCTCCTGCAGCAAAGCACCCCCACAACATGATGCTGCCACCCCTGTTCTTCACATTTGGGATGTTGTTCTTCGGCTTGCAAGCCTCCCCCTTTTTCCTCCCAACATAACGATGTCCATTATGGCCAAACAGTTCTATTTTTGTTTCATCAGACCAGAGGACATTTTTCCAAAAAGTACAATCTTCATCCCCATGTGCAGTTGCAAACCGTAGTCTGTCTTTTTTTATGGAGGTTTTGGAGCAGTGGCTTCTTCCTTGCTGAGAGACCATTCAGGTTATGTCGATATTGGACTCGTTTTACTATGGATGTAGATAATTTTGTACCTGTTTCCTCCAGCATCTTCACAAGGTCTTTTGCTGTTGTTCTGGGATTGATTTGCACTTTCGCACCAAAGTACGTTCATCTCTAGGAGACAGAACGCGTCTCCTTCCTGAGCGGTATGATGGCTGCTTGGCCCCATGGTGTTTCTATTTGCATACTATTGTTTGTACAGATAAATGTGGTACCTTCAGGCGTTTGGAAATTGCTCCCAAGAATGAACCAGACTTGTGGTCTACAATTTTTTTCTTAGGACTTGGTTGATTTATTTTGATTTTCCCATGATGTCAGGCAAAGAGGCACTGAGTCTGAAGGTAGGCCTTGAAATACATAAACAGGTACACCTCCAATTGACTCAAATGTCAATTAGCCTATCAGAGGATTCTAAAGCCATGACATAATTTTATGGAATTTTCCAAGCTGTAAAGGCACAGTCAACTTAGTGTATGTAAACTTCTGACCACTGGAATTGTGATACAGTGAATTATACGATAAGTAATCTGTATGTAAACAATTGTTGGAAAAATTACTTGTGTCATGCACAAAGTAGATGTCCTAACCGACTTGACAAAACTATAGTTAGTTAACAAGGAATTTGTGCAGTGGTTGAAAAGTTTTAATAACTCCAACCTAAATGTATGTCAATTTCCGACTTCAACTGTATGTTTCTTCCCCAGCTAGGATCAGCTACAACATCATAGCTGGTGACACATTGACCAAAGTATTTCACAGACTACCTGGAGGTATGATATGGCATATTTTACTTTAATGTAATATATCTGAACAATATCAAGCCACAACTTCGCAATGTGCATTTATATGCTAATGGAGTGACAGTCAAAAAATAGGTCAAAGTTTTGCTAAATTAAGCACAAAACACAAAGACCACATTCGTTATTGTATGTTGCTTATTCATATTTTTCATAAATGCTGTTTGCAGTTGTGTAAGGGATTTCCTCTTCTTCTGAAGAGGGGAGGCGAAAAGGATCGGAGGACCAATTTGCGGCGTGGTAAGTGTCCATGGTTCTTTTAATAAGAAATAGTACACAGGAACAACTGAATACAAAAACAATAAACGTGGAATGACCGAAACCCAAAACAGTACCGTGTGGTGAAAAACACAGACACGGAAACAAACACCCACAAACCACAGACTCATTCTTCCATTTCTAAGCTAAAGCACCTGTCTATGTGATTCCTGGTGTCCTTACTGTCCATGGTGTTGACTGTTTTGATCCTTATCACTGTTATCATCAGAACAGCTACCCGAGGACCATAGATGTATATGATAACACTGTCAAAATCTATTCCCTCACACCAGTGGAGGCTCCTCAAAGGAGGAAGGGGAGGGCCATCCTCAGTGAATTTCATAACATTTAAATAGTGAAATATTTAAAAAGTTATCCTTTTTAGATAAAACCATACTAAATATATCGACTTTAACCAAAAATTTGATTAAAACACACTGTTTTGCAATGAAGGTCTACAGTAGCCTCAGCAGCACTCTGTAGGGTAGCACCATGGTGTAGCCAGAGGACAGCTAGCTTCTGTCCTTCTCTGGATACATTGACTTCAATACAAAACTTAGGAGGCTCATGGTTCTCACCCCCTTCCATAGACTTACACAGTAATTATGACAACTTCCGGAGGATGTCTTCCAACCTATCAGAACTCTTGCAGCATGAACTGACATGTTGTCCACCCAGTCAAAGGATCAGTGAATGAATCTAGTACTGAAAGCATAAGCTACAAATAGCTAGAACTGTAGAGATTAAAAATGTTGAATAGTTGACTCAAAGTGAGAGAAAGACAGTAGTTGAACAATTTTAAACAAATTAATTTATTCAAAAATGAAGGAGAAGTGAGTGAGAGAAAGAGAGAGAGGGAGATATTTGGTTGTATTTTATTTTTACTTTCACTTTCACTTAGCTAGCTAGTTTAGACTACTCAAACACCCTGCTCACACAACGAGGGATGTCATATTAGCTAGCTGTCTATGATGATCCAACACTGTAAGTCCTCCATGTCAAGGTAAGCTTTTGGTTTCATAAATGTATTGCCGCCGGGGCCCGCCGGTGTAACTGCTAAACTGCTTTCTGGCTGTACACTGTACTGCATGATTGTAGCGGGTTTACTAATGCGTTAGTTCTAGTAGCTATGTTGACTATGACTTGGCAATGATGTAGGCTGTGTGTAGCGGTTAGCGGTCATGATATGGAGGTTTGGCTTGGAAAGGTTTTTTCACCTGGCCACAGACAGCTGATGTGTTGTGCATTGAAGTCCACAAGTAAAGGGAAAAGTAGAGAGGAGGAAAGCACGTAGCCATAGATAGCTGCAAATTATATACTGTATACAACGAGCAAAGTGAGCATGCTGCTTTTATGTGGCTGTAATGAAAGTGAACTGTGTTCGTGTGTGATCAGGGGTGTAATAATTCTGCCGATTTTGATGAAAAATGTTTCTTCAACAGAAGCAAATGGAACAAAATGGGGAAAAACATACCTGAATTTGCCCAATAGAAGCTCTCATTTGCAGCTGTTAGACTAATGATTACACCCTAGACCAGCTAGATGCAGGCAAGAGTGTGCAAGGCGGTATTAAATGTGTCACTGTTTTTATTTATTCATTTTATTTCATGTTTATTTAACCAGGTAGGCAAGTTGAGAACAAGTTCTCATTTACAATTGCGACCTGGCCAAGATAAAGCAAAGCAGTTCGTTCGACACATACAACAAACATAGTTATTAATACAGTAGAAAAATAAGTCTATATACAATGTGAGCAAATGAGGTGAGATAAGGGAGGTAAAGGCAAAAAAAAGGCCATGGTGGCGAAGTAAATACAATATAGCAAGTAAAACACTGGAATGGTAGATTTGCAGTGGAAGAATGTGCGAAGTACAAATAGAAATAATGTGGTGCAAAGGTGAAAAATAATTAAATAAATACAGTAGGGGAAAAGGTAGTTGTTTGGGCTAAATTATAGATGGGCTATGTACAGGTGCAGTAATCTGTGAGCTGCTCTGACAGTTGGTGCTTAAAGCTAGTGAGGGAGATAAGTGTTTCCAGTTTCAGAGATTTTTGTAGTTCGTTCCAGTCATTGGCAGCAGAGAACTGGAAGGAGAGGCGGCCAAAGGAAGAATTGGTTTTGGGGGTGACCAGAGAGATATACCTGCTGGAGCGTGTGCTACAGGTGGGTGCTGCTATGGTGACCAGCGAGCTGAGATAAGGGGGGACTTTACCTAGCAGGGTCTTGTAGATGACCTGGAGCCAGTGGGTTTGGCGACGAGTATGAAGCGAGGGCCAGCCAACCAGAGCGTACAGATCGCAGTGGTGGGTAGTATATGGGGCGTTGGTGACAAAACGGATGGCACTGTGATAGACTGCATCCAATTTATTGAGTAGGGTATTGGAGGCTATTTTGTAAATTACATCACCGAAGTCGAGGATCGGTAGGATGGTCAGTTTTACGAGGGTATGTTTGGCAGCATGAGTGAAGTCTGTCTTTCTGTCACCTTGATTACTCAAATTCCTCTCGACCTGTGCAGCTACGTTGAAACGTTCAGTCATAGGCTAGGTTGTAGTAACCTCATGATGGGTACAGGTAAAATTGGAGTATCATGTAGTAGCCTAAATGTATCGATATTACATTGGGTTGGGTGAATGGAATATAATTTACAGTCACCCAATACTTAATAGAAATAAGGCCATGCTCATTAAAACATGATCATCCTCCCTCGTCTTAAATGGCAACAACCGCCACTGACTCACACACGCTATATCACATTCTACTAACCAATCGGAAATGCATTCTATTTTTATTCGATATTTCAGTCAAATAAACGACTATTGGAACCACTTCCTCTTGAATTTGAAAATGTTGAAATGGCTAATAAAATGTTAATCCAATTACTTTGTGTCCATCGTCCCCCTACACTGAATGCATGAGCATTTACACGATGGAATGCAATTTAGGCGCTGTTGGTGTTGTCTTTTGAGTTCTCTTCTAATATAGCCTATGTGTGTACAGCTTCATATTGTATGATAATGACAATCAAGTTTCATAATAGCAGAAATCCACACAAAACAACGACACACAAATGTAGCTTTGGACTATTGGTAGATTGTAATACTTTGCTATATACTTTTGTCTTGCAGCCTATATCAGCCATCACTTTAGCTTTATGACCTATGGCTCTCTGGAGGAACCAGGTCTTGGTCTCGTGTCACTCACGTCTGTTTGTTCTTCTCTGATTGTCAGTGTTCTGTTTGCTGCGACTGGCTATGCTACACCTTCACTGGGTACACGCAAGGTAAAACTCAACACACTCTCATGGTATGTCTCTAATCACTCTCCACTAAGTGTTCTTTTTCTAACCTCTTATCTCTTTTTCTTTGAAAACTACTGCAGGAACGATGACCTGGCTATGTTTGTTTACTTCTGTCTTGGCATCAGTATAATAACAACTTGTCCTCTGGAGTGTTTTGTGACTCGAGCGGTGTCGTGCATTCTGAAAGTATTCATACCCCCTCATCAATCTACACACAATACCCCATAATGAAAAAGCAAAGAAAGGTTTTATAAATTGAGCAAAAAAATACATATTTACATATATATTCAGACCCTTTGCTATGAGACTTGAAATTGAGCTCAGGTGCATCGTTTCCAATGATCATCCATGAGATGTTATTGTAACTTGAATCCCCTGTGGTAAATTCATTTGATTGGACATGATTTGGAAAGGCACAGACCAATCTATATAAGGTCCCACAGTTGGCAGTGCAAGTCAGACCAAAAACCAATCCGTGAGGTCAAAGGAATTGCCCGTAAAGCTCCAAGACAGGATTGTGTCGAGGTACAGATCTGCAGCAATGAAGGTCTCCAAGAACACTGTGGCCACCATCATTCTTAAATGGAAGAAGTTTGGAACCACCAAGACTCTTCCTAGAGCTGGCTGCCTGTCCATACTGAGCAATTGGGGGAAAAGGGCCCTGGTTAGGGCCCAATGGTCACTCTGACAAAGCTCCAAAGTTCATCTGTGGAGATGGGATAACCTTCCAGAAGGACAACCATCTCTGCAGCACTCCACCAATCAGGCCTTTATGGTAGAGATGCAAGACACAAAAAATATTGCAACATTACATTAGCAACCAAATATGTCTTCATAAAATAATTCCCTCCAGGGCTCAAAACCAAGTCATCTCCTTCGCATAGAGTTAATCAAGCTGTTGATTGTGCAAACCCACAGTTTCATCAGCTGTCTGGGTGGCTTACTCAAACGATCCCGAAGGAGAAACAGCTGGATGTCGAGGTTCACAGCTGGCAACAGCTCTAGTGGACATTCCTGCAGTCAGCATACCAATTGAACTTTCCCTCAAAACTTGAGACATCCGTGGCATTGTGTTGTGTGACAAAAGTGCACATTTTAGAATGGCCTTTAATTGTCCCCAGCACAAGGTGCATCTGTGTAATGATCATGCGTTTTAATCAGCTTCTTGATATGCCACACCTGTCAGGTGGATGGATTATCTAGGCAAAGGAGAAATGCTCACTAACAGGGTTGTAAACATATTTGTGCACAGAATTTGAGAGAAATCAGCTTTATGTGTGCATGGACAATTTCTGGTGTCTTTTGTTTCAGCTCATGAAACATGGGACCAACACTCTACATGTTGCATTTATCTTTTTGTTCTCTATAGTTTCAAAATGCTGACCCCCTCCACTCAGATTCAAGGTAGCTGATGTACGGCTCGCAGCAAGCATGGTCCTCCACTCTCTGGTCTTGTGACCATTTGATCTGAATGAACTGTGCCTCGAGCAGCCTATGTCGACAGAATCAAGCCTTTAGACATTAATGTAAATTTCATTCATTATAATTGTCAAAAATGACTGGCATTTAGTACATATTGATGTAATTAAAAGTGTCATTAAAGTGTGGCTACATTTTCTGGCGCATCCCTCATGTCAGCATCGGTTTGGACATGAGGTTGGTAACCAATATGCATATCACCTACACTTTGACATGTAGGCATTTTTATTTATTATTTTAAAAATAGATTTGAATATTATTCCAATGTTGGCCTCTCTGATCTAATTCTGATTGGAGTAATTGTTTGATATAGTGATGATTTTTGTGTTGTTTTTTTTTACTTGTCCATCTGGACAAGTTAAATCTATATTATGCTAGTCCCCAAATTAGCTAGCTAGTTACAAGTATCTTTGTTTATATCAACATACTAATGTTAGCTGTCTACTAGCTAGTCAATATTGCTACTGTGGTGTACAGCAAACTCTCACACCTGGTGTAGCTAGCAGTCTAGCATGGTAGATAGGGAACTTAGATACAGAGCATTCTGAAAATATTCAGAACCCTTGACTCTTTCCACATTTTGTTACTTTACAGCCTTATTCTAAAATGGGTGAAATATTTTTTCCCCCTCATCAATCTACACACAGTACTCCATCATTTGCAAAGTGAAAACTGGTTTTTAAAATTTGTGCAAAAAAATATATATATATTACAAAAAAAGACCTTATTTACATAAGTATTCAGACCCTTTGCAATGAGCATTGAAACTGAGCTCAGGTGCATCCTGTTTCCATTGATTATCTTTGAGATGATTCTACAGCTTGATTGGAGTCCAACCTGTGATAAATGCAATTGATTGGACATGATTTGGAAAGGCACACACCTGTCTACATAAGGTCCCACAGTTGACAGTGCATGTCAGAACAAAAACCAAGCCACGAGGTTGAAGGAATTGTCCGTAGAGCTCTGAGACAGGATTGTGTTGATGCATAGATCTGGGGAAGGGTACCAAAACATTTCTGCAGCATTGAAGGTCCACAAGAACACAGTGGCTTCCATCATTCTTAAATGGAAGAAGTTTGGAACCACCAAGACTCTTCTTAGAGCTGGCCACCCGCCCAAACTGACCAATCGGGGGAGAAGAGCCTTGGTCAGGGAGGTGACCAAGAACCCGATGGTCACTCTGACAGAGCTTCAGAGTTCCTCTGTGGAGATAGGAGAACCTTCCAGAAGGACAACCATGTCTGCAGAACTCCACCAATCAGGCCTTTACAGTAGAGAGGCCAGATGGAAGCCACTCCTCAGTAAAAGGCACATGACAGCCTGCTTGGAGTTTGCCAAAAGGCTCCTAAAGACCTCTCAGACCATGAGAACCAAGATTGAACTCTTTGGCCTGAATGCCAGGAAACCTGGCACCATCGTTTCGGTGAAGCATGGTGGTGGCACCATCATGCCGTGGGGATGTTTTTCAGCAGCAGGGACTGGGAGACTAGTCAGGATCGAGGGAAAGATGAACGGAGCAAAGTCAGATATCCTTGATGAACACCTGTTCCAGAGCGCTCAAGACCTCAGACTGGGGCGAAGGTTCACCTTTCAACAGGACAACGACCCTAAGCACACAGCCAAGACAACACGGGAATGGCTTGAGGCCCAGCCAGAGCCCGGATTTGAACCCAATCTAACATCTCTGGAGAGACCGAAAAATAGCTGTGCAGGGATGCTCCACATCCAACCTGACAGAGCTTGAGAGGATCTGCAGAGAAGAATGGAAGAAAGACCACAAATATAGGTCTGCCAAGCTTGTAGCGCCATACCGAAGAACACTCAAGACTGTAATCGCTGCCAAAGGTTCTTCAACAAAGTACTGAGTAAATGGTCTGAATACTTATGTAAATGTTATATTTCAATGTTATTTTTTTTCCATATATATTTACACAA
The DNA here is from genome assembly GCF_036934945.1 of Oncorhynchus masou masou. Lineage (NCBI taxonomy): Eukaryota > Metazoa > Chordata > Actinopteri > Salmoniformes > Salmonidae > Oncorhynchus > Oncorhynchus masou. The sequence continues at coordinate 14,394,245 of NC_088221.1, read as the reverse complement.
AAAAACAACCATTTTTGCTTTGTCATTATGGGGTTATGTGTGTAAATTGATGAGAAAATCCATTTTAGAATAAGGCTGTAACGTAACAAAATGTGGAAAAAGTCAACGGGTCTGAATACTTTGCGAATGCACTGTATGATTTTAATGATAATATGGCACTTCATAACTTCAGGCTCAGTGTTCATTCATTTGAATGCAAATCGCATACGAACAACAGTTCCTTATTCTCTCTTTTGTCTGTCGGTAATATGCAATGTTTTTTTTAATGGGTCTCTCAACAACCGTGCCCATGTGGCTGTCACCTTGCTTATAGTTGCAGTGTTTACATTGCTATCCTTGGCCTACGACTGTCTGGGTATTGTTCTGGTGTTAAATGTAAGTCAGATGTCCTTTGAATTGTTGTGACTTATTTCCCTACTCTGGTACAACATGTAAGACTGCAGAAAAATGTATAATGAACTCTGCAATGAATGTGTGTGTCACAATTTACTATTTGACTATGATGTATGTGTGATAATGTGCCAATACGCAATGCATTTATCAATTTGTATATCAAATTGTGAAACAGTGAAGTTCCACCTTGAATTTTAAATGTATTTACCTACCACATGATGTCGCTATAACATGAATAAAACGATCATAAAAAGGCTCCATTTGAAACCTGGCTACCTACAGTATTGTCCTCTTGCCTTAATGTCATTATTCACCCTTCAATGATAAATATAGATCCAGAGCTATAGGTGTTTGCCCATTGGTAGTGTCCCCCTAAGAACAATGTCCAATTTCTGACACAATAAAGCTAAGTTTGGTTAAAAAAAAAATGCTTAGGCAAAAACTATAAATGGAAATAAGTAGCTACAGTTTGCATTTTTTTGTTGTTATTTCATTAAAATGTGTTTTTTTTTTTAGAAAAGGGGTGTTTTCCCCAAGTACTGGGGTAACATGGGAAAAACATGTATGTAAAAAATAACTCAAGGAAGTTACTTGTAGATGGTTTGGGCATGATTTGAAATATGGTAATTTAGGTACCACTGACTTGCATTGGATCACCTTAAATGTTACTGCTTTATTAAAAACGGATTACAATTTGTATCTCTAAACAAGTGTTTTTTTTATCTTTAAGCTCTCCTAATGGCATATATAACTTTTTCTAAATGACAAAATATTAGATCAACAACTCAGAATTGTTTTGTTAGAGTGACATTTGTTTGTTTGTTGATGAGACAGATACCATTTTTAGTTTAGCAAGAGCATTGGCAGCCAGAGAAAGTGTTGGAAAAAAACGCGAATTGTTCACTTCAGATGTTGAAAATACAAATGAAAGTCATACGAATTGGCTCCTTCAATCAAGTTTCACATAGACTTAGTGAACAAAATATTGATGCACTTAAATATTTTGTCTTTCCCGTTCACCCTCTGAATAGCACACAGACACCCGTTACCAAGGCTTAAACGTCCTTATTTAACCTGTCCCCTCCACTTTATCTACACTGATTGAAGTGACATCAGTAAGTATCATAGCTTTTACATGGTCAGTCTTCCTTGGAAATAGCAGGTTATCCGTTTTTTTAGCACTCAGTGTACATATTTTAAATTTTAAATTAATAAAAAAGCGAAACGTTTGTAGCCTATTCCTTCTGGGATGGAGCGATGAAATCAATCACCGCTGGGAGGAAAACTAGGGCAGTAAGGTATTCGACGCCCCACGAAAGGCTATTTGCACGCTGAGTCGTCGTCGTGCAAAGCATCTACAGTACCCATAGGCCTACGTTTGGACGCCGATTTATTTGTATTTTTTAGTTGTTGTGCATTCGACAGAGAACTTGGCATCCGTAGCATTGTGTCACAACTTTGATATGTTGACTGCTGGCTAAACGGGAAAGACTGGGTTGTGCTGGCGGCGTATTGGAACAGAGCAGTGACTGTTGTTTTGATCCAAGAGTTGGAGGTAAAAGTGGGAGTTCCAGAATTCACAAGAACGCAGAGTAGCCTAATGGATCACTGAACGAATGAAAAGTCTACGGTATATTTTGTACGGTATAAGTAATTTTTTGAATCCCTAATAAAGACTGATGAAAGTTGACAGCTGCTCGGAGGGGCAGGGCCATTCATGGTAAGAGATTACAGAAGTTACAGAATGATCTTAATGAAATTGTACTTTAATGTCTGTAACACTTTGTAAGTCTGGCAAAAGTTATACGGCAAAACTATGACTTCATTGTTAATAGGGGCTCGCCCATCCGCAGCAGGCACTCGGTCGTTTGGGACAGCTCTAGATGTAAACCTGTGCATTTTTTTGTTATGAAATATGAATAATTGTGTGTTTTTCTTGCCTTTCATTAGTCCGAGGGATTTAGTTAAACCTATGCAGCTAGACATGGAAGGAAATGGGTCCCAAGGAACTCGACGACGACTCTCTGGCTCTAGGTACAGTATGTGGATTCATTATGGGTACTAGGTCAGAGGGTTCCTGTGTGAACTGTCAGCTGTCAGTTTTTCTTAGCTGTAGTCCACTACATTATTGTTCACTTCAGGATAGAATTGTAACCATTACTTGGAGGTGTTCTAAAATGCTTAGATTGATGATGACACTTAAAAAAGGTGTATATTAGATCATTTATGGTGGAATTCTTGAGATGACATCAGTTGGAAAATATGGGACTTTTGTAGCCCATGGTGTCTTATGTCATTCCAAACCCTTATTCAGTTCAAACCTTTTACAAAGCTTCACTGGGATTCCATCCCTTCAATGCCATTATCTACCCACCCCCACCCCCACCCCACGCACACAAAGACAATGTTGCAATACATTTTCTAGACACATGTTGCAAGCAAATTGCAATTGAATGACATAATTGCATGTCTAAGACAAAGGGTTTGACTCATTTAATAGTCCACAACCAGTGGGGATATATCGGCTATATTGAGTAAATGTAGTCAGTAACTGAAGTAACAGTTGTTGCAGACATTTCAGTAACCTTTGAACTCCACTCATTTCCTGCCTTCTGAGTTGTTCTGAGAAATTGCCTTGACCACATGTTGGGGTCATGGGAAGCATTTTGGAGGAAAACCAGTGTGCATCTCATGTGCATTATAATCAACATCTGGTTATTTATTTATATTCTGAAGTCTTTTGGTCAATAATTGTATGGATGGGATGATCTCATAGATATATCCTCATATTTCAGTCTCAATATGGAAAACTCCACATCTGTGGAGAAATGGAAACTTCACATGAATTGCTATTAAACCCTTAAATTCTGCATCTCATTCCTAATTAAAATCACAATAAATCTTCAGGCCTGCGTTGCATGCCAAGGGAGTGAGCAGTGACTTTCTAAAAAAACTTGCAAAGAACTTTGAAAACTCACTCCCAAGTTTTTTTAAGAGCAAATGCCTCCGACCAACTGGAATACGGTTAGCTGACATCACCTTCAAGCAACCGGTCTTGAACCAAATAAATGGGAAATTCCACGCGGTCGCAGTCATAACACTTTTAAAGAGCTCCTTGTTGACTCTTGTTTATTTGATATTCAATATTAGGCAAAAGACACATTTAGACCTCTCCTCATGGATCATTTTGTTTCACCACCAGGGGTATTTTTTGGGATAGGTGCTTATCACGAACTCCACATAACCACACGGTCATCTATTGGATCAAGTGCTGTAGTTTCAGCATGACCCTTTTGATATGTCATTGGAGAATTGTGTAATTTGGTAGCAGGGCCCATCTCTGGCTTTCTAGAGTAGCAGACTACCCAATTCAGTCTGTGGTTTGTCTGTTATTTGGAAATGAAAGCCACTCTCCATGAGCTGTTGTGTTGGGGGGGGGGGGTACATGTGTGCCGGTTTTATTTGTGGCTTCTCATACTTTGAGCCACATCTGCTCCTGAAAATTCACCCTTCTTTTCAAGTGCAATGACTTGTGGAGACATCATGTGGCCCTTCGCCATGCTACATTTGTTATCCTGCTACAGACCCTTTCAAAACACAGGCCCCTGGCAGTTTGTAGTGCACACAAACATGCATAGCTCTATGAACACAGTGATATTCACTTGAGGATTTTCCAAATTTAGATTCAACTAAATAATTGGATGTCTAGTTCTGCTTTGGCCGTTGGAAAAGTGACTTAATGTCTGCTAAAAGACAGCATCATTTTGTCACAGCAGCATCTGTTTGCAATGACATCTGGTCTCTCATTTTGAAATCCTTCTCTTGGCAACCTTGCATTTCTGAGTAGAGCGGCACATACAGTGCCTTCAGAAAGTAGTCATACCTCTTTTTCCACGTGGTGTTGTGTTACAGCCCAAATTCAATTCAATTAATTGATTCATTTGAGATATTGTGTCACCGATAACCCAAAATGTCAGCGGAATTATGTTTTTAGAAATGGATTAAAAATGAAAAGCTAAAATGTCTCGAGTCGATAAGTATTCAACCCTTTTGTTATGACGAGCCTAAATGTGTCCAGGAGTAAAAATGTGCTTAGCAAATCACGTATGTTTCATGGACTCACTCTATTTGCAATAATAGTGTTTATTGCACATAGAGCGGGGTACAGAGATGACGACTCCATCTCTGTACCCCACACATACAATTATCTGTGAGGTCCCTCAGTCGAGCAGTGAATTTCAAGCAGAGATTCAACCACAAAGACCACGGTTTTCCTATGGTTTGTTATTTACATTTACATTACATTTACATTTAAGTCATTTAGCAGACGCTCTTATCCAGAGCGACTTACAAATTGGTGAATTCACCTTCTGACATCCAGTGGAACAGCCACTTTACTATAGTGCATCTAAATCATTTAAGGGGGGGTGAGAAGGATTACTTTATCCTATCCTAGGTATTCCTTGAAGAGGTGGGGTTTCAGGTGTCTCCGGAAGGTGGTGATTGACTCCGCTGTCCTGGCGTCGTGAGGGAGTTTGTTCCACCATTGGGGGGCCAGAGCAGCGAACAGTTTTGACTGGGCTGAGCGGGAACTGTACTTCCTCAGTGGTAGGGAGGCGAGCAGGCCAGAGGTGGATGAACGCAGTGCCCTTGTTTGGGTGTAGGGCCTGATCAGAGCCTGGAGGTACTGGGGTGCCGTTCCCCTCACAGCTCCGTAGGCAAGCACCATGGTCTTGTAGCGGATGCGAGCTTCAACTGGAAGCCAGTGGAGAGAGCGGAGGAGCGGGGTTATGAAGGGCACTTATTGGCAGATGGGTAAAAGAAAGCAGACACTTAATATCCCCTTTGAGCATGTTGCGGTTATTATTTTTACACTTTGGATGGTGTATCAATATATCTAGTCACTACGAAGATACAGGCGCCCTTCCTACCTCAGTTGCCGTAGCGGAAGGAAAACGCTCAGGGATTTCACCATGAGGCCAATGTTGATTTTAAAACAGAGTTGAGTGGTTGTGATAGGAGAGAACTGAGGATGGATCAACAACATTGTAGTTAATCCACAATACTAACCTAAATGACAGAGCGAAAATAATTAAGGCTGTACAAAATACAAATATTCCAGAACATGCATCCTGTTGGCAATAAGGCACCAAGTGAATACTTCAAAAAATGTGGCAAAGAAGTTTAACTTTTTGTCCTGAATACAAAGCATTATATTTGGGGCAAATCCAACACAACACCTCACTGAGTACCATTCTTCATATTTTCAAGAACAGTGTTGGCTGTATAATGTTATATGTACAGTGCCTTGTGAAAGTATTCGGCCCCCTTGAAATTTGCGACTTTTTGCCACATTTCAGGCTTCAAACATAAAGATATAAAACTGTATTTTATTTTTCATAATCAAGTCTCCGTATAAATGCACCTGCACTGTGATAGTCTCAGAGGTCCGTTAAAAGCGCAGAGAGCATCATGAAGAACAAGGAACACACCAGGCAGGTCCGAGATACTGTTGTGAAGAAGTTTAAAGCCGGATTTGGATACAAAAAGATTTCCCAAGCTTTAAACATCCCAAGGAGCACTGTGCAAGCGATAATATTGAAATGGAAGGAGTATCAGACCACTGCAAATCTACCAAGACTTGGCCGTCCCTCTAAACTTTCAGCTCATACAAGGAGAAGACTGATCAGAGATGCAGCCAAGAGGTCCATGATCACTCTGGATGAACTGCAGAAATCTACAGCTGAGGTGGGAGACTCTGTCCATAGGACAACAATCAGTCGTATATTGCACCAATCTGGCCTTTATGGAAGAGTGGCAAGAAGAAAGCCATTTCTTAAAGATATCCATAAAAGTGTCGTTTAAAGTTTGCCACAAGCCACCTGGGAGACACACCAAACATGTGGAAGAAGGTGCTCTGGTCAGATGAAACCAAAATTGAACTTTTTGGTAACAATGCAAAACGTTATGTTTGGCGTAAAAGCAACACAGCTCATCACCCTGAACACACCATACCCACTGTCAAACATGGTGGTGGCAGCATCATGGTTTGGGCCTGCTTTTCTTCAGCAGGGACAGGGAAGATGGTTAAAATTGATGGGAAGATGGATGGAGCCAAATACAGGACCATTCTGGAAGAAAACCTGATGGAGTCTGCAAAAGACCTGAGACTGGGACGGAGATTTGTCTTCCAACAAGACAATGATCCAAAACATAAAGCAAAATCTACAATGGAATGGTTCAAAAATAAACATATCCAGGTGTTAGAATGGCCAAGGCAAAGTCCAGGCCTGAATCCAATCGAGAATCTGTGGAAAGAACTGAAAACTGCTGTTCACAAATGTTCTCCATCCAACCTCACTGAGCTCGAGCTGTTTTGCAAGGAGGAATGGAAAAAAATGTCAGTCTCTCGATGTGCAAAACTGATAGACATACCCAAAGCGACTTACAGCTGGAATCGCAGCAAAAGGTGGCACTAAAAAGTATTAACTTAAGGGGGCTGAATAATTTTGCACGCCCAATTTTTCAGTTTTTGATTTGTTAAAAAAGTTTGAAATATCCAATAAATGTCGTTCCACTTCATGATTGTGTCCCACTTGTTGTTGATTCTTCACAAAAAAATACCGTTTTATATCTTTATGTTTGAAGCCTGAAATGTGTCAAAAGGTCGCAAAGTTCAAGGGGGCCGAATACTTTCGCAAGGCACTGTATGCCTGTCATCAACAAGGACTGGGGGGTTTTCTTTTAGGATAAAAATAAATGGAATAGAGCTAAGCACAGGCAAAATCCGAGAGGAAAAACTGGTTCAGTCTGCTTTCCACCAGACACTGCAAGACAAATTCACCTTTCAGCAGGACAATAACCTAAAACACAAGGCCAAATGTGCACTAGAGTATGCACAAAATTGAAGGTACCTGAGGAGCCGAGTTACAGTTTTGACTTAAATCTGTATAAAAATCTATGGCAAGGCTTTAATGACTGTCAAGCAATGATCAACAACCAATGTAACAGAGCATGACAATTAAAAAAAAATATATATATTGTATTGTACAAATACTGTACAATCCAGGTGTGCAAAGATCTTAGAAAGACACAGCTGTAACCGCTGCCAAAGGTGATCCTAACATGTATTGACCCAGGGGGTTGAATACTTATCTAATCAAGATATATTAGTGTTTTATTTTTTCTCCATTAATTACAATAATAAATAAAACATTTCTTCCACTTGGACATGAAATAGTATTTTGTGCAGATTGTTGACAAAAAAGTGACAAATCCATTTTAATCCCACTTTGTAACACATCAAAATGTGGAGAAAGTCTAGGGGTGTGAATACTCTCTGAAGGCTGTACAGGCCTATCCAAATGTAGAATCTTGATTTTTATCACCCTGTTGCAGGAGAACTTTCCTGAAATGCAGGAAATGTCAAACTTGTAGTGTAAAGAGGCTTCTGACGTTTTAATTTCCATTCGGACATTTTCAAAGTTGAGGTTTCCTTTTATGAAAAATGTATCCGCCCCTACAAAAATGTCCATTAGTTATAATGCACATAGTAATTCACACTTCCTGTTGCTGCAGAATTGTTTTCCTGTTGTAGCAAACTGCTGTAGCAAAGATCCTACATCTGTACAGGAAAGGAGTGCAGAAGGAGGATGGATGGTTTATAGATTTTCCTCCATGACAGCTGAGTGTTTTTCTTGGTGACATTCCTCTCCCTATCCTCCCAGCTATGTGAAGCCCGTGCTGATAATGAGAGACACCACTTTTTTTTTTTTTACCATGATCTCACATTGCAGGCTTCCCTCGGAGTGGAGCCGAGCGTGGAATTGGTATAGGTATTGTGAATCCCCGCAGCTGTTTCCAGACACTTTAGCAGTCCAAGGGCACAGCTGCATTTTAATTCAGTAGCTTTATTCCCATTTAACTGCATCCACTGAAGATATCGTAAGTCTCGACCCTGGCAAATGAGAACACTGTCGCACATTGTAGAGGCTCAACTATTTGGACGTTTCTATTTTAGGTCTTCTGTTCTGAATTGAAACTTTGCAGGAGTATAAATGGATTGTGTCTCTGAAAATATTTGGACAATTAATTAAGCTCACAGTAGCACTAATCAAAGTGGTTGAAAGCTATGGCGAGAGGGATGGGCTGAGTTCTACAAAAGATCAATATTAGGAAAATATAGCTGCAAGCTGAAATCATTGGGGTCAAAGTTACTGCCCTATAACCATATTTTGTGTTATACCGCCATAATTTAGCATACTGGCAGCAGTACGCCCTTATAACGAGCTACTGCACACACATGTTTTCCACGGTAGAAGTTATAGGTCTTCGAGGCTAACGTGTTCGCTGTGAGGAGAGGAACTTGTGAAACTAATACTGCAATTTCAAAAATCGAAATTTGCCATTTCAAACCACTTTGATTAGTGCTACTGTGAGCTTAATTAATTGTCCAAAATATTTGCAGAGCCCCAATCCTTTTATACTCCTGCAAAGTTTCAACTCAGAACAGAAGAAGACCTAAAACAGAAACATCCAAATAGTTGAGTCTCTACAAACAGAAGTGTTATAAGTCTAGACCTTGGCAAATGAGATCTTCACAGGATGCGTTAAAGGGTAATATAGCTACTGATGAAAGGTTATGATAGCATAGACAAAAACCCTCAGAGTTCTAGCATTTGCAACATTTTCCCCTTGAAACTTTCCTGAGGGGTAAGAGCCTCTGTTCAGCCAGGAAAAGAGTTTCCAATTGGGCCAGGAACTACTGTAGGTTACAAATTAAACACAAAACACAGTCACAAAACTCTGAAAGCCAATAGAGGACAGCAGGTGTCATTCCCTCACTAAATGTGATGAACTTACATGAAAATGAACACATTTTGAAATAACTTTTCAATACAGAATAGTATATACTGCGTTTGATACAGCATTTGTGCGATTATTATTAGGCCTATACATTTGTACAATGTTGTTAAATCACATTACAATACTGTTTGACAGATTCAATAGAGTAGATACAGATATCACACAGGCCTTGTTGTTTCAGTGAAGAGGTCAGTGACATTCCAGAGGCCACCCACACCACTCATAGCAACAGCATTAAATGTAAAGGAGAGGCAAAATCACTGAATTTGGCCAGTGGGAAAATGAAAACTTCTTCGAACAAAAAATGTAATTGAGACCTTAAGACAAGCTTGTGTTTGCTAAGCCCGTCAGGTCTTGGGAATACAGAGGCTTTTATGTCTTGTGGATGGGATGCTTTATGCCTCAGAGAGCTAAAACAGACAGTGGCCATCATCCAGAGAACAGGGAATAATGGGTTGTCTTTGTTGTGCAGTTGAAGCCAACGCACTGACCGTAAATGCCAATGAGCGCTTATTCCTGGAGTTGTACTGGGTTAGTATACAAAATCAGTCAACTATATGTTAAAATTTCGCCAAATGAATTGGTAGGCTTGGCTATTGCAGGAAGTTATGTGCTCGGTTTTAATACCAGAGAGAGCACGTATTCAACACAGATTCCACGCAATAGCTCTGTGCAAATGCCGTCATAGTGCCTGGACAATACCAATGGTCAATAGTATGTATGAAGTCTTGGCCCCTGCTTTATTTCTGTTGTGTACTCTTCCACCTACCATCCACCTTCATAACAGAGCCTTTTGTGTTAAAAAGGTCAGAGAAAAATAGAAGGACAGGGTTGAATAAAAGTACGTGAAGCAAATCTCTAGATGGCGCTATTCTCGCGCACATTATCATTTACCAGTTGTTCATTCGGTATATTGAAGCAGAAGCAGACATTTCGCAGCCGTTAACCTGATGGTTACAAATGTGAGAAATATGTATCTTTCGTAACGAATGCTAGTTTATGGCACTGTGGCCCATGTGTCATTTTATTTTTGGATTTCCTCTGTCTTTTACATGGAAAACTGTAATCACAAAGCAAGATCGTAGTTAATGTTCCCTCTTGGGCCTTTGACATTTTGTAAAGCTCCAGTGCATGTGATGAGCATCAGGGGAGACCGCAGAGCAACAGGCTAATGCTTCTTTGATAAACACTCCAGTATAGACAGTGCAGCATTGTCTCATAAAAGAATGAATGCAGTCTGACTATATATATTATAATTATGACTCGAAGGGGAAAAGCGCTCTCTTCTCCTGCATTTTATGTAAATGTTGACCTCACAGAAAGGACAAACTTGTTCCTCTTTTTCAGTAGTGTACATGTTTTATATACACTCTTAGAAAAAAGGGTTCCAAAAAGGGTTCCAAAAGAGTTCTTCGACTATCCCCATAGGAGCCCCGTGTTTGGTTCCAGGAAGAACTCTTGGGTCCCATGTAGAACCCTTTATGAAAATGGTCCTAAATGGAACCCCAAAAGGTTATGCCATGAACCAAAAAGGCTTCTCCTATGAGGACAGGTGAAAAAAAACCTTTTTAGGTTCTAGATGGCACTTTTTTTTCTAGGAGTGTAGGCAGCTGAAGCGTTGTGTATTTGATGGGTTTACAGTGCATTCAGAAAATATTCAGACCCCTTTACTTTTTCCACATTGTTACATTACAGCTGTCACGGCTTTCGTCTGTAGAAGGAGGAGCGGACCAAAATGCAACGTGGTTGTTATTCATTTTATTTTAATAAAGAAACTATACACTGATAAACAAAATAACAAACGTGCGAAAACCTAAAACAGCCCTATCTGGTGCAAAACACAGAGACAGGAACAATCACCCACAAACACACAGTGAAACCCAGGCTACCTAAATATGGTTCCCACTCAGAGACAATGACTAACACCTGCCTCTGATTGAGAACCATATCAGGCCAGACATAGAAATAGACAAACAAGACATCCAACATAGAATGCACACTCAGATCACACCCTGACCAACCAAAACATAGAAACATACAAAGTAAACTATGGCCAGGGTGTGAGAACAGCCTTATTCTAAAATTGATTTTAAATGGTGTATTCCCCCTTATCAATCTACGCACAATACCCCATAATGAAAAAACAAAAAAAGGTTTCAGGATTGTTTTGCAAGTGTATAATTTTTTTTTGTTTTAAACATCACAAAATATAATTATTATATAAAATAATCATAATTATTCAGAACCTTTACTCAGTACTTTGTTGAAGCACCTTTCGAATCTTCTTTGGATATGACCCTAAAAGCTTGGCACACCTGTATTTGGGCAGTTTCTCTCAAGCTCTGTCAGGTTGGCTGGGGAGTGTTGCTGCACAGCTATTTTCAGTTCCACCACAGGTGGACTCCAATTAAGTTGTAGAAACATCTCAGGGATGATCAATGGAAACAGGATGCACCTGAGCTCAATTTTGAGTTTCATAGCAAATCAAATCAAAGTTTATTTGTCACGTGCGCCAAATACAACAGGTCCAATACAACAGAATAGTTACAGTGAAATGCTTACTTACAGACTCTAGCCAATAGTGCAAAAAAAGTGTTCGGTGAACAATAGGTAAGTAAAGAAATAAAACAACAGTAAAAAGACAGGCCATATACAGTAGTGAGGCTATAAAAGTAGCGAAGCTACATACAGACAACGGTTAGTCAGGCTATTTGAGGTAGTATGTAGATATGGTTAAAGTGGCTATGCATATATGATGAACAGAGAGTAGCAGTAGCGTAAAGGAGGGGGTGGTGGGTGACGGGACACAATGCAGATAGCCCGGTTAGCCAATGTGCGGGAGCACTGGTTGGTCGGCCCAATTGAGGTAGTATGTACATGAATGTATAGTTAAAGTGACTATGCATATGTAATAAACAGAGAGTAGCAGCAGTGTAAAAAGAGGGGTTGGGGGGTCACACAATACAAATAGTCCAGGTAGCCATTTGCTTAGCTGTTCAGGAGTCTTATTGCTTGGGGGTAAAAACTGTTGAGAAGCCTTTTTGTCCTAGACTTGGCACTCCGGTACCACTTGCCATGCGGTAGTAGAGTGAACAGTCTGTAGCTGGGGTCTTTGACAATTTTTAGGGCCTTCCTCTGACACCGCCTGGTGTAGAGGTCCTGGATGGCAGGCAGCTTAGCCCCAGGGATATACTGGGCCTTACGCACTACCCTCTGTAGTGCCTTACGGTCAGAGGCCGAGCAGTTGCCGTACCAGGCAGTGATGCAACCATGTTGCAGCTGGAGAACCTTTTGAGGATCTCAGGACCCATGCCAAATCTTTTTAGTTTCCTAAGGGGGAATAGGCTTTGTCGTGCCCTCTTCACGACTGTGTTGGTGTGTTGGGACCATTCTAGTTTGCTGTTGATATGGACATCGAGGAACTTGAAGCTCTCAACCTGCTCCACTACAGCCCCGTCGATGAGAATGGGGGCGTGCTCAGTGCCTCTTTTCCTGTAGTCCACAATCATCTCCTTAGTCTTGGTTACGTTGAGGGATAGGTTGTTATTCTGGCACCACCCGGCCAGGTCTCTGACCTCCTCCCTATAGGCTGTCTCGTCGTTGTCAGTGATCAGGCCGACCACTGTTGTGTCATCTGCAAACTCAATGATGGTGTTGGAGTTGTGCCTGGCCATGCAGTTGTGGGTGAACAGGGAGTACAGGAGGGGACTGAGCACGCACCCCTGGGGAGCTCCAGTGTTGCGAATCAGCGTGGCAGATGTGTTGCTACCTACCCTCACCACCTGGGGGCGGCCCATCAGGAAGTGCAGGATCCAGTTGCAGAGGGAGGTGTTTAGTCCCAGGTTCCGTAGCTTAGTGATGAGCATTGAGGGTACTATGGTGTTGAATGCTGAGCTGTAGTCAATGAATAGTATTCTCACATAAGTGTTCCTTTTGTCCAGGTGGGAAAGGGCAGTGTGAAGTGCAAAAGAGATTGCATCATCTGTGGATCTGTTTGGGCGGTATGCAAATTGGAGTGGGTCTAGGGTTTCTGGGATAATAGTGTTGATGTGAGCCATTACCAACCTTTCAAAGTATGGCTACGGACGTGAGTGCTACGGGTCGGTAGTCATTTAGCCAGGTTGCCTTAGTGTTCTTGGGCACAGGGACTATGGTGGTCTGCTTGAAACATGTTGGTATTACAGACTCAATCAGGGACATGTTGAAAATGTCAGTGAAGACACCTGCCAGTTGGTCAGCACATGCCTGGAGCACACGTCCTAGTAATCCATCTGGCCCCGCAGCCTTGTGTATGTTGTCCTGTTTAAAGGTCTTACTCACGTCGGCTACGGAGAGTGTGATCACACAGTCGCCCTGAACTGCTGATGCTCTCAAGCATGCTTCAGTGTTGCTTGTCTCGACGCGAGCATATAAGTGATTTAGCTCTTCTGGTAGGCTCATGTCACTCGGCAGCTCGTGTCTGTTCTTTCCTTTGTCGTCTGTAATAGTTTGCAAGCCCTACCTCATAAGACGAGTGTCGGAGCCGGTGTAGTATGACTCAATCTTAGCCCTGTATTGGCGCTTTGCCTGTTTGATGGTTTGACGGAGGGCATAGCAGGATTTCTTGTAAGCTTCCGGGTTAAAGTCCCATACCTTGAAAGCGGCAACTCTACCCTTTAGCTCAGTGCGAATGTTGCCTGTAATCCATGGCTTCTGGTTGGGGTATGTACGTATAGTCACTGTAGGGCGGGGGTGGGGGCATCCTCGATGCACTTATTGATATATCCAGTGACTGATGTAATGTACTCCTCAATGCCATCGTAAGAATCCCGGAACATGTTCCAGTCTGTGATAGCATCTGCTTCATCTGACCACTTTTTTTTATAGACCGAGTCACTGGTGCTTCCTGCTTTAATTTTTCTTGTAATCAGGAGGATAGAGTTGTGGTCGGATTTACCAAATGGTTGGCAAGGGAGAGCTTTGTACGCATCTCTGTGTGTGGAGTACAGGTGATCTATAATTTTTTTTCCCTCTGGTTGCACATTTAACATGTTGATAGAAATTTGGTAGAACTGATTTAAGTTTCCCTGCATTAAAGTCTCTGGCCACTAGGAGCGCCGCCTCTAGGTGAGTGGTTTCCTCTTTGCTTATTTCCTTATACAGCTGACTGAGTGCGGTCTTAGTGCCAACATCTGTCTGTGGTGGTAAATAAACGGCCACGAAAAGTATAGCTGAAAACTCTCTAGGCAAGTAGTGTGGCCTGCAATTTATCACAATATTATCTACTTCAGGCGAGCAAAATCTAAAGACTTCCTTAGATTTCACCAACTGTTGTTTACAAATATGCACAGACCACCCCCCCACCCCCCCTTCCGTGAAACATGGGATATAATGTTTTTGATGTCTCGTTGGTAGGATATTCGTGATCGTACCTCGTCTAATTTATTGTCCAGTGATTGCACGTTGGCGAGTAGTGTTGACGGTAATGGCAGCTTTCCCAGTCGCCTTCTCTGGGTCCTGATCAGGCATCTTTGTCCTCTGTACCTGCATCGCTTCCTCTTGCAAATAACGGGGATGTCGGCCCTGTAGGGTGTTTGGAGAATGTCTTGTGCTTCGTCCTTGTTGTTGAAAAATCTCGAATCCGAGGTGAGTGATCTGTGTCCTGATATCCAGAAGGTATTTTTTTGCCGTAAGATACGGTAGCAGGAACATTATGCACAAAATAAATTACAAATAACGCAAAAAAAAAACACATAATAGCACAATTGGTTGGGCGCCCATAAAACTGCTTCCATAAAACTGCTTCCTGCGCCGTTTTACAGGGCCTGAATACTTATGTAAAAAAGGTATTTCATTTTTTATGTATTTTTTACTTGCAAAGATTTCCAAAATTGTTTTCACTTTGTCATTTTGGGGTGTCTTCTGTAGATGGATGAGGATTAGAATTTTAAAAATCCATTGTAGAATAAGACTGTAACGTAACAAAATGTGGAAAAAGGGAAGGGGTCTGAAATAATTTCTGAATGCACTGTAAATATTTCCAGGCGCTAACTGCTCCTAATTTCAGCTCTTATCACTCCAAAATTAATGGATTTAAACATGCACATGGACAGGAACATATTACTTGTCGTTTTCTTATCTTAATGCTTGGCAGATGTTCACCCTGTCTTTACTGGGCCAAGTTACTTGCCTATACTGAGAGAGGTTCTGATAGAAGCATATTTGACCTCTGAAATAAGGTGTGGGGAGAGAACAGGTCAGACAAGGTTGATCTCTTCTGTAACTTGCGTTGTGTAGTGGACATGGAATTCAAGGATCACCCAGAATGATGGAATCTCTTTGATTGAGACTGGCTAACTAACTTACTACCAGCTGGAGTCCCAGGTGTATTAAGAAGGATATAATGTACTATAGTCTCAAAAGGAACGGCTGGGTGGCGTTTATAGTGCACTACTTTTTGACCAGTAGTGCACTATATAGGGAAATAGGGTGCCATTTGGGATGTGCCCAATGTTACTGAAGTGAAATAAGGCGATTCATAACAGAAGGTTATAACATACTGTATATTAATGCTAAGCCACTCTGAAGTTAATATTTCCCCTTGGATACAGTTGTCTAAATAAGGGTGTGAAATGTTCCAAGCAAGTTTGAAGCCTGCATACGGACATGTTATGGGAAAATTGTTTTGTTTTGCCTAAAATAATAAGGTATACACATAGGAAGTGGGGAGTTCTCATAGTTTCTTTTTTTCCTTAAAAAAAAAAATCTCCTGCCATCCGTCCCACACAGCTCCTGGAGTAATGGCCTTTCCAGACCTTCTCTAAACAGCTTGTGTTTACTGTGAGCAACCTCTCACCAAATTACCAGCTGTGTCCCTGGTCCTGTGTTTTGTCTTTCCACAGGGATTTCCCTTCTCTGCAACCCAACCCCCAATCCCTGTCGCTCTGATTCCCACCCACTAATGCCTCCAACCACAAGTCGTCCCTTATCGTCTGATAGGGCTTTTCTGTTGAATGAAGGACAAACTCTAAAGGCAAAAGAGTATGTACAGAGGAAGTATACTAAGATCATGTGTTTCAGTAGAGATTCCTCTGTTTGTTACACTTTTGGATCATGAACTGTGTGACACTTGATCATTGTACTGTGTCAAGCACCTAGTTCTCATATTTTAAGTGAAAGAACCAGGGAAGGGGACATCTATAGTACATAGTAGGGCAGAGGGTGCAGGAGAAGACTGACGTAGTTAAACCTATGTTGATCTGGCACTCTCATTGTAAGATGTAGGACATTTTAGTTGAGTCCATTGTACGCTTACTACCCAAGGTCAAACTGTAGCTTCCTGCTTTTTTTTGGTCGCATATTCAATGGGCAGACGGTGACCTCTTGCGTAGATTGTTCCATTTACAACCACTATGATTTAGCAAACAAAATACAGCACAGGACTGTTCAAACTACTTTAAGTACTGTGTAACAGACGGGAAAAGGCAGCATCTCTGAGCCCTGAGTTTCAGGTCATGTTTCAACCTGCATGTCATTCCTGACATTATCAAGTAGTATGGAACTGAAAAATGTTGATATAGATAATGTTCCTCTGTAAAAAAAAGAGAAAGAATCTAACACCAACCTGCATATTGGTGCTGTAAATCCTGATCTATTCTTCTGAGTTTAGCTTGCCTTTCCTCATATACCTGTTGAATAGTCCAACATCTATTATGTGCTGAGTAGCTGTGCGAGTAAAGCATTGGAAAACAGGAGGCTATTAAATCGGGCCTTGGTAAGCTGCTGGGGTTAGTAATACGTAGGGTGAGAGTGGGTGAAAACACGCTTTGTTGATGACTTTTCACTTATGTTATGAAATACATTTTCCCAAGACAATTCTGATTATGTTCTGAATCGGTCGGTGGGGGTCTGTCTCACGTGTCATTTACAGTAGGTCCAAAAAGTTGCACTTTGTAACCTAATACATCCGACAATAAGCACCTAGCTGTGTTGACAAAGTGGTGCAGGTTTCTCGTAACAACTTTTGAGGATTTTACATTTTGTGGTCACCGTCTTCAAAGTTGTTTCCTCGGGTTGCAAAATTAACATAACACGAGCTGAATGAAATGTAAAAAGGCTTTGAAAATAAAGGGCTTGGTATACGCTCAGTGATCTGTTAACATTTCAGAGACGCTCGTTTTTTAACGGATTATGATAGAGACATGAAGGTTTAGACCATTTGTTTTCTTAGAGGATTATCTACACAATTGAACATTTTTACCTGTTGGTCAAAAGATGCGGTTTTGATTGGACACCCTATAATAAGTTCTGACAGACTCCATAGTTAACACTCACTATTTCATCACCGGCCTGTACAGTAGACCTAATCAGGCAGAATGCTCAGCTACATATAGATGTCAGATCTTAATTTGATCACTGTTTTGTCGCTGAAAAGTTCAGCATCAGGAAATTCAAATGAGCCTGAAAACCCAGAGTTCTTTTTTCTTTCCATGCGGGGCAGTTGAGTCATTCGGACCAGTGCCAGCTCTCGCTCTCTCAAACGTTAAAAGCACCAGACAAAATATCAATAAATATCCCACTGCTACTGTAGGCCTATAGGTCCAATTACTGCAACGTTTAAACACATTAAAAAAATAATCTGAGATGCATTAATACACATCAACAATCGTTGTTTTATATAGCTTAACACAAGATGGATATTGGTCTCCACGATGACATACAACACTTGTCAAGTGTATCCGAAATGCAGCCGTACAGTAAGCTAAACCTTAGGCTACAGTAGGCTATAAAAACTGATTGCACACAGGCCTATAATATCACAAAGACGAGATGAAATTGAGAATAGTGAGGTAGCCTACGGAATGGAGCGTAATGTCGCATAAAAGAGCAACTGATTTGTAAAGCAAAAAAACGCAGCCCGTGATTTTTAGTGTGTGTGTGTGTGTGTGTGTGTGTATAGTGAATACAGAAAGTATTCAGACCCCTTGACTTTTTCCATATTTTGTTATGGTACAGCCTTCTTCTAAAATGGATGACTTATTTTTTCTCCATTAATCTACACACAATATACCATAATAACAAAGCAAAAAATTATTTTTAATACATTTGCAAAAAATCTAAAAATAAGTATACTTTTCTCAGTACTTTGTTGAAGCACCTTTGGCAGTGATTACAGCCTTGAGTCTTGGGTATGACGCTACAAGCTTGGAACATCTGTATTTGGAGTTTCTCCCATTCTTCTCTGCAGATCCTCTCAAGCTCTGTCAGGTTGGATGAGCAGCGACGCTGCACAGCTGTTGTCAGGTGTCTCCAGAGATGTTTGATCGAGTTCAAATCCGGGCCACTCGAGGACATTCAGAGACTTGTCCCGAAGCCACTCCTGCTTTGTCTTGGCTGTGTGCTTAGGGTCGTTGTCCTGTTGAAAGGTGAACCTTCGCCCCAGTATGAGGTCGTGAGCGCTCTGGAGCAGGTTTTCATCAAGGATCTCTCTGTACATTGCGCCGTTCATCTTTCCCTCGATCCTGACTAGTCTCCCAGTTCCTGGCGCTGAAAAACATCCCCACAACATTATGCTGCCACCACCATGCTTCACTGTAGGGATGGTGCCAAGTTTCCTCCAGACTTGACGCTTGGCATTCAGGCCAAAGAGTTCAATCTTGGTTTCATAAGACCAGATAATCTTGTTTCTCATGATCTGAGAGTCCTTTAGGTGCCTTTTGGCAAACTCCAAATGGGCTGTCATGTGCCTTATTCTAAGGAGTGGCTTCCGTCTGGCCACTTTACAATAAATCCCTGATTGGTGGAGTGCTGCAGAGATCTTTGTCCTTCTGGAAGGTTCCTCCATCTCCACATAGGAACTCTGGAGCTCTGTCAGAGTGACCATCAGGTTCTTGGTCACCTCCCTGAACAAGGCTCTTATCCCCCGATTGCTCAGTTTGGCCAGGCGGTCAGCTCTAGGAAGAGTCTTGGTGGTTCCAAACTTCTTCCATTTAAAAATGATGGAGGCCACTGTGTTCTTGGTGACCTTCAATGCAGCAGAAATGTTTTGGTACTCTCCCAGATCTGTGCATTGACACAATCCTGTCCCGGAGCTCTATGGACAATTTATTTGAGCTCTTGGCTTTGTTTTTGCTCTGACATGCACGGTCAACTATGGGATCATTTTATATTGACAGGTTTGTGCCTTTCCAAATCATGTCAATTAAATTTACCACCTGTGGAATCATGTTGTAGAAACATCTCAAGGATGATCAATGCAAACGGGATGTACCTGAGCTCAATTTCGAGTCTCATAGCAAAGAGTCTGAATGGTTATGTAAAGGAATTTGTTTATTTTTTATACATTTACAAAAATATGGCTGTTTCATAAAGTGGAAAAAGGGAAGGGGTCTGAATACTTTCCGAATGCACTGTTGTTATGGTCTTGGGAGTGGATGGCCCTTACATAGGTGAGATTTCCATTGCTTAGCTGTTATGCACTGACTACAGTAGCGTAGGCCTACTGTACTTTTCAGTGTGATGCCGGCATTTGAAGTCATCCTGTATTGTGTCGCTTTAATATTTAATTTCATAAAGCTATCAAGATGTTTTATGCATTTAAGCTTATTCAAAGACAATTTAATTGAGCTGAGATTGGAACCCATGCCGACTTTGGCATATTTGTGTAGACACATAATTTATTCAGTCTATTTCTTGCCTTGAGCACAAAAACATTATTGATCAAAAAAAATATGATTTTCTCTTAACAAAAATACATCTACCCCCTACAAATATGTACATTTATTATAATCCACATAAGAATACAGCGCTTCTCTTGTGAAGCCTGCACGTAGACTACATACAGTAGGCTACTTGAACTGGCGCCCTAGTGGACCTGCAGTCTAAGATACAGTGTAGGTAGCTACGGTACTGCATTGTATACAAACATCCTTTCGAGGTGCACCCTGGCTGGGATTTCTAAATATTTCTTTAGATATTCAAATCCTCCTGCTGTAGGATTATTTTCCTACTGCGTCGAAATGGGTCAAATTAAGATCCGACATCTGTAGTAACCACTACTGTAATGAACAACGTCACTTAGATCACATCATTTGACCAAGCTTGCCAGGCACCCTGTAACAACCTCCTCTTTTCTGTTTTACGATTGACTTCTCTAATGCTATTTTACTATTTCACAGTGAAACCGATTTGAACCAAAACCAGACACGCTGGATTCATTTAAAGAAATGTTGATCAGAAGTTGAAAACAATAGTGTATTCCGAATGGAGACTTGGGGATTCATCAGATGTATAATACTAAGGTAATGCCGCTACTGTAGGTATGTTATCTTAGATTAGGCTGATTTAATCATGTCAATCTCAACAGCCCTATGCAAATCAATACAAATCAGAGGCTTGAGGCAAAGTCTGTTGTCGTCTATAAGGATATGTTTATCAGTAGTCATCAGAAAGCAATCATCCAGAAGTGATTTATAAGATTAGCTTACAGGGAATCTGTTCCAAACCCTTGTCTCAGCAACTAGAGCACCCTAGAAACATCTGAGCATGCGTGTAATCTCATTAGTTGGCAGGCTTGTTCATGGGAGTAAGATACACACAGAGCTGCTGATGTGATTTCAGAGTGAATCACCTCGAAGAAGCAGGGTGTGGTGGTGGGCTGTGTTTGGGATAATGAATAGCAAACACATACAAAGTAACACCTGATTGAATGAAGTGTTGGAAATGCGTCCCAGGCATGCTATTGTAGCCAGGCTCAAGGAGGCGGACAGATAGCCAGCAGACACAGTGTGGTTTGGACTGGAGGATATGAGAGGAAGTTGATAAACTCGCTGTGAATGTGATGGATGGCAGGGCTGTGTTGTTTCACCGCCCTGCCCACAGGTTCACGGCTCTAGCGCAGTGTGCAGGGAGGTAAAGTAAAGCTGATTTAGCCCTTTGCTTATTACTGAAGGTGGGGGAGTTCACTCACTCACTCACTCACTGAACTGAAGCTCCACCGATACACCGGGCTTAAGAGATTTCTGCGACCGACTGACTGAGGGGGCCCACTGGGTGAAAAGATTTGAAGTACAGGAGACTACAGATTTTCTGATGTCACCACCTGGGCGGGGCATTAAGGTAGGCCCGGTCTCCTCTGCTCCAACAGTCCTAGCATAGCGGAGTCTGTCTTTGAACGCAGTGGAGATGGCAGGTCTTTAAGAGGGGAAAATTCAACACGGAGGCCAAGGGGTAAGAAGGCGTTACAGGTTAATGGTTGGAGGAGAGGATCTGTTTTAGGATGAATGTGTAATGTTCAAACCTGTAGCCAGCATTTGAAAATAAAGCACAGGTGGACTTGAAGCACTCTAGTTTTGCTCTACTTCCTAGAGCACCCTGTCTAACTTTTTGGTGCGTTGTTTCTTTCCTAAGACAGTGTTGAAGGGGAACATGGTGGGTGTACGTGCCTTCAGTTTTAGGATTATGTACACTTGTGTATTACTGCTACGATTCTTGAAAGTACATGCCTGGGTAATAACTTCAGACAAGACAATGTGGGCCATGTTGCTTGCACTGTCATACAAGAATGTTGTAAGACCCGTTGGTTTGAGTAGCTCGTGTACTGGTTGTAGTTTGCTTGGATTCAATGGGTTTGTGGGAGTGTACAATAGAGTTTCTGTTAACCCTGTATGTGTGAGGGCCGGTTACAGTAGATTACTCATGCAGGGCAATAAAAAAAAAAGTGGTGTGGACGTTTGTGGTGGTATGCATTGTTGCACTCTCGCTTCTTAAAATACACAGGGTGTTGTCCAGAGGAGAGCAGGAAGGCTTGTTTGCATAGCCACTTTGTTTGTCGCTTTGTTCATGAAACCTACCTTTCCCCAAGGGACCTTTTTTTAGGCTACACAGCCGGTAAGAGACGTCAACAGTGGGAAGGCTTCCTAGTCTTTATGCATCAACTCTCAGTAAAATAATTCCACGTATTCACTGAACATAACTTCAGCTTGGCAACTCCAAGAACACTCTTGCCAGTCAGAAGCATAAACAATCTGTTTTCCCCTCAGGGTTTCCCATTGATTATGAAAGAATTTCATGGAAGAGGCTGAAAATGTCTTTCACGGGAACATGCCTATGATCCAGCTGCAAACATGTCCATTGGAATGTAAGGAATTTAGACAGCCCTTGTGGTGATGTTATTTGTGCCTTCCTTATTGGTTCAAAACAAATATAAGAATGGCATGTCAGGATATTACTGGTTTAAAAATGGTAACAATCAAAACAGAATGTATTTAATACAGGCCAGCGAGTAGGCTTGAGCAGGTTGCCTGCTTCCCAGCCCCTTCGGCTTATTCATTCAGAGGAGCGAGTAGCAGCCTCCCTGATGCCGGCGATTTGATACTGCAATACTTGTTTTATAGGTTAGTTAATGATGTTTGCCCTAACAAAGACCAGGAAGTAGCCATCAAAGGTACGACACTATAACAACGTCTGTGGATTGATTTGGAGACACCATAGTCATTACTGTTGAACTTCTATGGACTGTTGTCTCGGTCTGTCTCTCTCTCTCTCTCATATGCACATACACGAAGTCATCTCCCGGTATATGAAAGACGGTAGCAGTATCTGGATATTATGCCTTTGAGCTGTAGTCCTATTTGTGCATCGTCAGACAATAATGGAAGGAACAGGCCACATGCCTTTGATGCTAATCTAACAGTAGGATTATGAAAATGCAATATGGCTTCTTGTGTGCCGTCTGGATGTATTTGGTTATTGTCTGCTTTAGGTAGACTGAATGCGGACCTTCCTGCAGATGCGTTGCACATTTGCGCAGTACCAGGTGTGAGCAAAAACATCAGAGGCTGATTTCACTCCACATCTGTTTTCATATTTCACACTACTGTAGTGATTCATCAATTGTTGGTGCCAGACCAACAGTAACTGATGGCTGGCAATCGTACCCCAGAGTTCACACAACTACTGTGTGTGTTCTGGTACAGTCTGGCAACTGGCAAGTCCATAAGTATAGTAGGCCTAGTTCGACTTGTCTACCAAGGTTACACTCTTAGAAAAAAAAGTTGCTATCTAGAACCTAAAAGGGTTTGCCGGATGTCACCCTCTGAAGAACCATTTTTGGAACCCAAAAGGGTTCTACCGGGAACCAAAAATGGTTCTCCTATGGGGACAGCCAAATAACCCTTTTGTGTACTTAGTGGTAATGAATCAATCTATAGGCTGTATCTTACACTCTATGCATCAGGAGAGGCTGGTGGGAGGAGCTATAGAAGGACAGGCTCATTGTAATGGCTGGAATAAAATAATGGAACAGTATCAAACAAATGGAAACCACGTTTACCTCCGTTCAATATATTCCTTTCCAGCCATTACAATGAGCCTGTCCTCCTATAGTTCCTCCCACCAGCCGCCGCTGGTATACATACACAGGATACACTCTGGTACGCAGGATCAGCTGTATCAAGCCTGTGATCAATAAGACACGGAAAACAAAGGCAGCAGACTTGTCATTTCCTCCTGTCTATTGACGAATCAGCATGTTCCCTGGTTGCGAATGAGTTTGTTTATGCACACCAGACCTCCTATATGCAGGGAAACACTTAGGGGTAAATGTAGGCTTAGAAGGGTCAAGCTGCAACATGTCTCCGTCTATCATCATTCACCAGTCACCTCACTGTCTGACAGAGGCTGCTGCTGCAGAAACATGGGCTTGGATGAGGAAAACAGTCCTTTTTGTCTCTGCCTCCTTCACGTGTTCTCGGGATACGGCTCCTGAGAAAAGCTAGGCTGTTTTATAAACCCAACAATATTCTGTTTGTCTTTTGAGGACTTTTGACTAGAATTTGCATTATTCTATTGGTTATATTGGCACCTGCTTTTTGTTTCTAGAGTCTATTAAAGTGTCATTGTTGTAATTTGTAGACATGCCACTTAAATGTTGTTTCCTCTCTGTGGAAAGTAAGTAAATCTTGGCATAATTTCGACGAATGGTATAACATTTACATAGGGAGAGTGTAGCTCATTCCCATAATCGCATTGCCAAACAAACTTTTAGAGCCATGAAATCTGGACTTTGTACCCTAGCCTGGTGTGGACCACAGTAGTCTGTCTGTTTTAGCTGGGGGCGTCTGTTGACATATTTAGTCACAAGGCTATTCATGGACATTTCTGGTGGTTCTAGACTAGTTTTGTCTGTGTGTTGAATATAACTGTAATTTAACACTTTGTCTTCCCTGCCTAATGTCTGTTTCTGATGCTCTAGGCTTCTGGACGCATAAGTCCCAGAATCATGTCTCATGAAATGTAGTTTTTAGATCTATTGCGAACGGTTAGGATTATTTTCGTGACAAAAATTACCCAGAGTCCTTCTCTTTTTCTACCTGTTCAATGCTTCTTATTTCTATGGATACCATCAGGGAAAGATGTGTATTCATACCAGTGAAATACTACCGTATTGTTTTTAGACTGTAACAGGCTGATAATATTGTGTTTTAATATTATCGTGTGAGGCTCATCTTGTCCCTTTTCCTACTGACAGAGTGTCAACCAAAAGCAAGGCACCCTCTCCCCCAGTATCAGTGAAGGGCCTGGAAGGTGCAGGCCTCTCCCAGAGACACTCTGTATCAGGATATCCTCTGATGACCATGGACCAGAAGGAGAACCTACTTGAACAGGACCTGACTCTGGTTGTGGTTCTGCCAGGCGGAGTGGAGAAGACGGCCACTGTCCATGGCAGGTGAGACTTGGGCTTAAGTCCCACATGGCACCTATTTAGTGCCTATAGAACCTGGTCAAAAGTAGTGCACTAAAGAAATAAAGGAAGTGTCCCACTGTGACTACACATCAACCAAATGCTCCCAACTTTCCCTCCTTGAAAATGACCTCCAAGATATTCCCATGATTCCAAGATGAAGCGTGATCCAAATGTATTTCGAGCATCAGAACAAAAATATAAACGCAAGGCAACCATGTTTCATGTGCTGAAATAAAAAATCTCGTAGATGTTCTATATGCACAGAAAGCTTATTTCTCTCAAGTTTTGTGAACAAATTTGTTTACAACCCTGTTAGTGACCATTTCTCCTTTGCTAAGATATTCCATCCACCTGACAGGCGTATCAAGAACAGCATGATCATTACACAGGTGTGTCTTGTGCTGGGGAGAATAAAAGGCCACTCTAAAATGTGCAGTTTTGTCAACACAATGCCACAGATGTCTCAAGTTGAGAGGGAGCATGCAATTGGCATGCTGACTGCAGGAATGTCCAACAGAGCAGTTGCCAGAGAGTTGCATGTTCCTGTCTCTACCATAAGCCACCTTCCAATGTTGTTTTAGAGAATTTAGCAATACATCCAACCGGCCTCTCAATTGCTGGCCACGTGTTACCATGCCAGGACCACCCATGGTTCTGCCCCTTCCCAGTCATGCGAAATCCATAGATTAGGCCCTAATGATTTCATTTAAATTGACTGGTTTCCTTCTATGAACTGTCACTCAGTAAATTCTTTGAAATTGTTGCATGTTACGTAATTTTTTTAAATTCAGTATAAAATGGTATATGAGTACTGCACATCCTACCATTACATCATCTTTCCAAGGCTCTAATGTAATGTCCTATCTCTCTGAGTCAGATATTGTAGGTGGTGCTGTAAAAGCTGTGGTTTTGGTTAACAGTACTTGCACCATTAATTGCAACAAAAAAAAACAGTTTTATGATGTGGCTGATTCCTTTCCACTTGCGAAGGTTTAATAATGTTATTTATGTTTTAGGCCCAGTAATCACATTTTATGGTTTAAATATGTGTAAAAATATATATATATATATTTCCTGAAATTACATCTCCTATATATAGGACACACTTAAACCGTAGTTAAAAAAAAATCATAAGGAATATCTCTCTTGCCATTTATGAATGTGTAGTTCAATGTGTTTCTATGGGATTTGGTTCTATTGGTGAAATTGTGTATATATGCAAAAATTCAAAATATATTTTCATTGATACCTAAAGGGTTACTAAAATTAAATATCCATGGTATGACTGTCTTAAAAGAAATTCATGTCAGTTTCTAAAAGCCCCCCCCCCCCATCTTAGACTTTAGAGAATTAGCTAAGATTAATACATGTAGACTGTATAATTTGCTACAGGCCCCCTGCACACACAGTTCATGGAAGTTAGTCTTATGAAGTCTGGACGATGAAACACTCATCCACACCAATTCAGCTGAGACCAAAACTAATCAGACAAACATGAGATTAATATCTCACAGTCAAAGGGCTTTGTTGTTTTTCAGAACAAGGACTTTGTGTCCTGGTATGAAACTACAGGCCCACACTCTTCACTCGCCATCACCGAAGTTTACTCAAGATATCATTCTTCTATTTTTGCAAGACTCAAATACTCCATTGGTATATTGTGCCCCTTGCCCTCTCTAGCTTTAATCAAGACCAACTTTTAATATAAAAGGATTAAGCATCAAATTCTTCACCCACTTTTATTTTACAGAGCACAGTGAACTCATTATGATAAGGATTAAACTTTTGGTATTATATTTCCAGAGACTGGAATTTGGAAACTGCTGCATAGCTTTGTGTGGATGCTGTTGCTAAATGGTTTTCCACATCACCAACAGTTGTGTATGAAGCACAAATTGACAGCTCCTTGTGCAAAGCTTTATCACTGTGAAAAACTAGTGTAATAATGCATTACTAGTACGTAGAGTGTAAAAGTCTTCTGTGATAGCATCTACTTTCGTGAGAGTAGTTTTTCCTTTGCATTTGCAATTTCCACACAAAAGTTCAGTGTTTTCTCGATACACACAGCCTTTGATCCTTAGCTTGGGCGATTATTACTCCTAACCTTTTGTGTTTTTCAGCAAGCCTATGATGGATTTGTTAGTCATGCTTTGTGCCAAGTACCACCTGAACCCATCAGGCCACACTATAGAGCTCGTCACCACCAACAGAAACCACATCAAGTTCAAACCCAACGCTTTGATCGGGGCCCTAGAGGCAGAGAAGGTTTTGCTCAAGCCCAAAGGAATGGAGGAAAAGAGTAAGAAGCCTGGCCCTCAGATGCCAGAGGTACAGTTGAGACATCTGTGGTAGAAATGCCCTAGTTAAAATAATTGCTTTATCTTGTAATGTCTATATGAAATGATAGATTTATGTTTTTCTGGCAGTTTTTAATGAGGATAGTCATGAGGTCTGATAATCTAATTGCTTTGACTCTTCAGGCAACTGTCCGTCTGGTAATAAACTATAAAAAGACCCAGAAGACTATACTAAGAGTCAGCCCTCGAGTCCCACTTGAAGACCTCTTACCAGCTATTTGTGAGAAATGTGAATTTGACCGACAGAGCACACTTTTATTGAGAGATTCCCAATCTGAGGATCCTTTGGATTTGACCTGTTCTCTCAATGATTTTGCAATAAGGGAGGTTTATGCAAGGGACACAAAAGGTAAGGGCTTCTCTTTAAAACCATCAGCCTTCGAAACATTCATCAATCTGAATAATTGCCATACATTCTGAACTAATCTCGGCACCCAGAGCCAAATCTTGTGTGTTAAGTCTGTCAACAAGAGACTTATTCTGAATAAACACTACTCACCATTCATTCATTTTACAATTACACAGGTGCATTTACTACCGCATATCATTCCCACATTCTCTTCCATAGCTATGTACTCAGCAGATGTACCTGCCTCACCTACTACACCAACTCACCAAGGTCATCTAGGTAATGTAACATGATTTTACATGGGTTTTAGTTTTGCGATTTCTATTTACCAGTGACATTATGCATTTTGAAGTTCATCAATACTTTTGACAGAGATTTAAGAAACGTTGTTAGTAAGATCAAATCAAAGTGTATTTGTCACGTGCGCCGACTACAACAGTGAAATGGCCGGGATCTGTATATTCCTAACAGATACCATTCCACCCAGCAAAGATAAAATCCAGAAGGAGAAAGAAAATAAGGGATTGTTCAGTCTATTCAGGAGAAGTAAGAAGAAACCTGAGCAGGTGTGTACTATGTTAATTTACAGGTCAGTGTTGGCTGATTTATGAGTTAAATGCGTGTGTGTGGGTGGGGCATGGGGATATTGTCATAGCCATGTGATTGGATAGTTTTCTCTTTGCTTACTGCAGAAAACAGGCCTTTGATCAGGATCTGATTGGATGTTTGTTTGCTCTTTGAAGGGAATGACTGCCAGTGCCCCGGCATCCCCAGTCTTCCCTAGCAGGCCTCGACCTCTCAGCACGAGCTCACTCAGTGCCCACTCCTCCACATTCAACTGCAGCACTATGCCTTCTGACATGTCAAAGAAGAGACGGGCCCCTCTGCCACCAATGCTGGTGTCCCAGAGCCCCCCCTCTAACCTCAGCCATCGCCAGAGGTCCATCTCCGCCTCGGAGCCCGAAACCCAAACGGATGGTGACCAGGTGAGTGGGACCTGTGTTCTGGCTTTACCAGGTCTATTTGTAAAGGTAGTTATTAGTATGTCCAGAGAAATGGCTCATGATGCATTTTTAAAATTGAAATCCTAGACAAGTAAATCAATCATTTCAGGTAGGTTACTTCTTTGCATACTTCAACTAACTCGTTTCCCTCTTCTGTTGTGGAGATGACGACTGGTCTGAGTCGCAGAACAGAGTCTTCACTGAAGAGGACAAAGCGCAAGGCTCCTCCACCCCCCGCATCTCCTGGAGTGGTTGTCCAAGATGAAACTTTGCTAGATAGAGGTAAGAGAGGTTTCACTGAATTCATATGTACTGTATTGAATCGGCTTGTGCTCAAGCCACTGTCTAGATACTGTATTTCAGGTGTAGTTTCTTACATTGGGGAGTTACCTGAAAAGTTTTTGGGGATGTTGGTGATTTAGTTGCTCTTTCTTCTGGTTTGAGACCTTGAGTACGTATATTGTACTTTGGTCTCTAAAGTCAACAACTGAGAATAGTAAATAAGACCAATGATTGATCAGTGGGAGTTGCAGTCATTGTATTTGACTCCGATGCCTCCTAGTGGTCAATATGAAACAGTTACAGAATGAAATAGCTACACTTGTGGAGCCTTCAGTACTCGAGAGTTTGAATACAATTCAGAAAAGCCAAAAATGCTGTGATCTCATGGCAGATATATATATATATATATATACTGTGGTCCTGTGTGGCTCAGTCGGTAGAGCATGGCGCTTGCAACGCCAAGCGTCGTGGGTTCGATTCCCGGTAGGGCCACCCATATGTAAAAGTAGTGGCCCCAGCCGACTTGTAAGTCGCTTTGGACAAAAGCGTCTGCTAAATGGGATATATTATACAGTGCCTTGTGAAAGTATTCGGCCCCCTTGAACTTTGCGACCTTTTGCCACATTTCAGGCTTCAAACATAAAGATATAAAACTGTATTTTTTTGTGAAGAATCAACCACAAGTGGGACACAATCATGAAGTGGAACGACATTTATTGGATATTTCAAAAAAATTTAATGAATCAAAAACTGAAAAATTGGGCGTGCAAAATTATTCAGCCCCCTTAAGTTAATACTTTGTAGCGCCACCTTTTGCTGCGATTCCAGCTGTAAGTCGCTTGGGGTATGTCTCTATCAGTTTTGCACATCGAGAGACTGAATTTTTTTCCCATTCCTCCTTGCAAAACAGCTCGAGCTCAGTGAGGTTGGATGGAGAGCATTTGTGAACAGCAGTTTTCAGTTCTTTCCACAGATTCTCGATTGGATTCAGGTCTGGACTTTGACTTGGCCATTCTAACACCTGGATATGTTTATTTTTGAACCATTCCATTGTAGATTTTGCTTTATGTTTTGGATCATTGTCTTGTTGGAAGACAAATCTCCGTCCCAGTCTCAGGTCTTTTGCAGACTCCATCAGGTTTTCTTCCAGAATGGTCCTGTATTTGGCTCCATCCATCTTCCCAACAATTTTAACCATCTTTCCTGTCCCTGCTGAAGAAAAGCAGGCCCAAACCATGATGCTGCCACCACCATGTTTGACAGTGGGGATGGTGTGTTCAAGGTGATGAGCTGTGTTGCTTTTACGCCAAACATAACGTTTTGCATTGTTGCCAATAAGTTCAATTTTGGTTTCATCTGACCAGAGCACTTTCTTACACATGTTTGGTGTGTCTCCCAGGTGGCTTGTGGCAAACTTTAAACGACACTTTTTATGGATATCTTTAAGAAATGGCTTTCTTCTTGCCACTCTTCCATAAAGGCCAGATTTGTGCAATATACGACTGATTGTTGTCCTATGGACAGAGTCTCCCACCTCAGCTGTAGATCTCTGCAGTTCATCCAGAGTGATCATGGGCCTCTTGGCTGCATCTCTGATCAGTCTTCTCCTTGTATGAGCTGAAAGTTTAGAGGGACGGCCAGGTCTTGGTAGATTTGCAGTGGTCTGATACTCCTTCCATTTCAATATTATCGCTTGCACAGTGCTCCTTGGGATGTTTAAAGCTTGGGAAATCTTTTTGTATCCAAATACTTCTTCACAACAGTATCTCCGACCTGCCTGGTGTGTTCCTTGTTCTTCATGATGCTCTCTGCGCTTTTAACGGACCTCTGAGACTATCATAGTGCAGGTGCACGGAGACTTGATTACACACAGGTGGATTGTATTTATCATCATTAGTCATTTAGGTCAACATTGGATCATTCAGAGATCCTCACTGAACTTCTGGTGAGAGTTTGCTGCACTGAAAGTAAAGGGGCTGAATAATTTTGCATGCCCAATTTTTCAGTTTTTGATTTGTTAAAAAAGTTTGAAATATCCAATAAATGTCGTTCCACTTCATGATTGTGTCCCACTTGTTGTTGATTCTTCACAAAAAAAATACAGTTTTATATCTTTATGTTTGAAGCCTGAAATGTGGCAAAAGGTTGCAAAGTTCAAGGGGGCCGAATACTTTCACAAGGCACTGTGTGTGTGTGTGTGTGTATATATAATGTTCCTCCATAAGGGTAAACACCACGTTCTATCAGTACTTCCTCCCTCCTAAACTTGCAGCCTGCGCATCACCAGATTTTAGTGCCCGAGGGAGATTCTGCGCCGGCGCAAGCTTCCTGTTGTCTCTCCTACCCATTCTGCTCTGCTGCCTCTTTCACCTCTTCCTCAAGCATCTCCTCTTCTTGCTTTTTTCTTGCTGCGTGTTTACACCTCAATATGATCAGATAGGTCAAACAAAATACACCCTTGAACACAACAATACAGACGGAAATACATGCATTACTTAGTTGCGATACATTGAACGACCGTTTCCATTCTTTTGATCCAATGCATGGATTTCTATGGGTTTATGATTATAAAGTGATGGAAATCAGACACACTGTTATTCAAGAGAAACAGGTCGGAAAGAACTGTCCGGAAATCCACTACCTGCTATTGATTGAATACCGGCTTTTGGTTATACCTGTTACTGACTTGCATGCTTTCTGTGAGAGAGGAATGATCTTTAGTGATCTTAAAGTTGAAATCTACATGAAGTACGTTCTAATCACTCCCAGTCGTTCAGCAATACAGACAGCCCCGGGAGACTTTGTGTTGGATCTAGCCATCATCCTCTTGTTTATTCTGAATTGTGTTTTTGCATTTTCAAATGGCTCTTTTGATACTTGTTTCCGCTCTGTTCCAGTCTTTCGTAACATGTTTAAAGTCTCCAGTTTTCCACACGTCAACTCCTTGTGTTGTCAGACCTGCGTGTATTTCATAGAAACGTAATTTGTACGTTCAGTATTTGAATACTACACTAGCCAATTATCCCAGGTCGTATGAATAAAAGATGTGACTGCTCTCTGCTTGTATTGCTACATCTTCCATCTGCCCTCCCTCCCCCGCTGGCTTCACATAATCGACTTTGCAGAGAAAGATCAAGCCCAGATTCTGGATGTCTCTCCCTGACGTCCCACGGCTGTTCGTTTCAGTTCGACATCAGACTGCACAGTGAGGAGTCTCAGCTTTTGTATAACCAGCCTGCTGAATATTCCTTCTGCTCTCTATTTCCCTGTGATGGCCTTGAAGTGCTGAGGGAAGAACTAGAGGGGAATATGAGATGCTAGATGTCTTCATTAAGCCCAATTCACTTGTCTGAAGTATCCCGAACACAATAATATTATGTTCGCTGTTGTGTGATTGTGAAAGTGACACTAGTAATTAGTGACATTTTTAGTAATTAGTGACATTTTTGGCCAATACCAATATTTTCCTTGCCAAAAAAAACAGATTTAACCAATGTTTAACATTTTAGCGGCCTTTTATGCATTCTAGTACATTTTAAATAGTCTACACACACACATGGACGCAGCGGTCCAAGGCACTACATCTCAGTGCACGAGGCGTCACTACAGTCCCTGGTTCGAATCCAGACTATCACATCCAGCTGTGTTTGGGAGTCCCATAGGGCGGTGCACAATTGGCCCAGCGTCGTCCGGGTTTGACCGGGGTAGGCCTTCATTGTAATTAAGATTTTGTTCTTAACTGACTTGCCTAGTTAAATAAAGGTTACACACACCACACTGTCCAAAAAGTAATTTCGGGGGGAATTTACTTATGTCCCCATTACCAGTAAAACATAATCAAAATCTATTTCTTTCACTTACTTGCTGTGCTGTTTCATTGTTTATTTGTTCAATCGTTTCATTCTCAACCAGGATTTCATCAAACATGCCAAGCAGTGAAGTTTCAGCTCTGTCTGTCCGCAGCCTCTCTTCCTCTGTGCGCACTGTCACTGTGCCCATTTCCATCTTCTCCAGCTGTTTATGTAACATTTCACATAAACCCTGTTTCTTGTCTGCATCGAAGTAGCGGTCTTGGTACATAGCACCGAGCATGGTGGTGACACATTAAAGAGAGAATGCCACTGAATTGTTCACAGCCTGTGTCGGCAGTTTAGTCGAGCAGGCGTTTCAATGCCATGACAGAGGGTATCACGTCTGCTGCAAGCGCAGTTGATGAGGGTCTTTCTCAAATCAGTTGTTCGAATGGAGCACACTGGTGTGTTCATGTTTCAAACATGTCCTCAAATGCTATTGAAATGTCAGCAGAGGTATGACAACCAGCACATTCATGAGCATGCAATACGACCTTCCTCAGTACGAAATCCTCAACGACCCACTGTGTTGTCAGACTCAGCATGCTCATGGGGCTGATATTGCTGGTCCAAATGTCAGTCGTGAAGCTAATAGCAGTGACGCCACTACTGTGTAACTCTGGTAGGGAAACATCTGAAAAATAGCGCACTTTATTGTGTGTACCGGTGCTCGACTCGTCGGCGAAAGCCAACATCACCCACGACACGACAGTTGATTGTCAAGTGCAATGAATTTCATTATCTTGACGTCTTTCAAATGACTGCTCGACTTGTTGACTGCTCGATCCACACAGCAGACATTGTGGGCTCGGTTAGGAATGCTGTGTTGTGCTAAATTTGACATGGCGTCATTACGTCATGCGCATACCTAATATAGCGTAGGTACGTCAGCTTTGACATCGGTTTTGCACATCTGCGTTAAACTAGACATCGGGCCGATGTCTATATTTGCCTGACATGAGACACATCTCGTCCAAAAAGTTGACTCAAGTTTGTTAAAAATCACCTGGAGGCACCTGGATGATCATCAAGACTCTTGGAAGAATGTTCTATGGACAGATGAGTCAAAAGTTAAACTTTTTGAAAGACATGGGTCCCATTTATGCCTGGTGAAAACCAAACACTGCATTCTACAGTAAGAACCTCATACCAACGGTCAAGCTTGGTAGTGGTAGTGTGATGGTTTGGTGATGCATTGCTGTCTCAGGACCTGGACGACTTGCCTTAATAGAAGGAACCATGCATTCTGATCTGTATCAGAGAATTCTACAGGAGAATGTCAGGCCATCCGTCTGTGAGCTGAAGCTGAAACGCAGCTGGGTCATGCAGCAAGACAATGATCCAAAACACAGAAGTCTACATGAAAATGGCTAAAAAACAAAAATAGTTTTGGAATGGCCTACTTAAAGTCCAACCCTAATCCCAATTGAGATGTTGTGGCAGGACTTGAAACGAGCAGCTCGTGCTTGAAAACCCACAAATGTTGCCGAGTTAAAGCAGTTCTGCATGGAAGAGTAGGCCGAAATTCTTCCACAGCGACATGAGACTGATCAACAACTACAGGAAGCGTTTGGTTGGAGTCATTGCAGCTAAAGGTGGCACAACCTGTTATTGAGTGGAAGGGGTAATTACTTTTTCAGACGGGGGCTTTGGGTGTTGCATAACTTTGTTTATGAAATAATAAACAAAATTAGTATGTAATGTAATTGTAGAGTTATTTGTTCACTCAGGTTCCCTTTGTCTAATATGATATATTTTGGTGAAGATCTGATAACATTCAATAAACATTTGCAAAGGTAGAGCATTTTAAATGGGGCAAATACTTTTTCACAGTACTGTAAGTATTCACACACCTGAGTCAATACTTTATAGAAGCACCTTTGGCAGCAATTACAGCTCTGAGTCTTTCTGGGTAAGTCTCTAAGAGCTTTCCACACCTGGATTGTGCAACATTTGCAACATTTGCCCATTTATTATTTTCAAAATTCTCTGTCAAATTGGTTGTTGATAATTTCGAGGCAACAATTTTCAGGTCTTGCCACAGAATATTAAGTAGATTTAAGTCAAAACTGTGTCTCAGCCACTCAGGAACATTCACTGTCTTCTTGGTAAGCACCTCCAGTGTAGATTTGGCCTTGATTTTCATTATTGTCCTGTTGAAAGGGAAATTCATCTCCCAGTGTCTGGTGGAAAGCAGAAAAACAGGTTTTTTGTCTAAAATTTTGCCTGTGCTTAGCTCCATTCTGTTTCTTTTTAATCCTGAAACTCCCCAGTCCTTAACGATTACAAGCATACCCATAACCACTATGCTTGAAAATATGGAGAGTAGTAATGTGTTGTATTGGATTTGCCCCAAACATAACTTTGCGTTCAGGACAAAGTTAATTGCTTTGTCATATTTTTTTCCAGTTTTTTCATGTTTTGGTATATTTTTTTATTCTGTACAGGCTTCCTTTTCACTCTGTCCTTTGTCATCTCCATCCTGTTGTGCTGCAGGTGGCCAACCTACTACACTGGAAGAGATCGTGGAGCAGGAGGAGACCACTGCCTCTGTGATCCTAGACTCTATGAGTGATGTCCAGGAGGACGACAGCAGCCTTAACCTGTCAACAGCAGACATCTCCGTGGACTCTGAGAGAACCGAGGGTCTCTCTCCATCCCCGGACGCCCCACATGCTGAGATGGAGACCTCACCACTGTCTGAGAGGGAGTGCCCAGCGGGGGAAGATCAGTCTTGTGATCTGTCCTCAGATGGCAAGTACGAACTCTAGCAGTTAGTCCTACATTAAGAATGAAGTAGTGCATCTTTGACTTCGGGATTTTGCATTGCTTTTCTTAACTCCTGTTTTTGACAGACTAGTCCACAGCATGGTGAACAACGCTGAGTGCACGGTTCCCATGCTGAGTGTGGGGATGGACACATCTGAAACAGAAGGTGCTGGTAGGTTTACAAGTAGTGATGAATTCAAATACATCAAGTTCCTAATGCGTTAACTATGGATGTAATGCTATAGCTTTAGAAGCAATGTGGCAAAATCCATGTCTACTTTGTACTAAATCATGTTTTTCTATGTTCTCCAGAAAGCCCTCCATGCCAAGCAGAGGAAATAAGTGACCAGACAGGTTTGCCATGTCAAGATTCCACAACACAAGATGGGGCCAAAGGTGAATGTAGTACTGAGAGCTCTCCTCCTATCAGCCCACCAGCAGCCCAGCCAGTGACACAGAGCACAGGAACACAAGCCTCCGATCAACTGGACACTGACCCATCCTGTGACGAACCACCAGTGGCCACCAGCACCCCCTGTCTCCCTGCCAAAGCCTCTACCTCTGGAGCGGTGGGCCAGAAGAGGGACATGTCCACATCCACAGAGAAGCTGCTGACCACTGCTGAACCCATAACACCTGCCTTATCTCCTTCCTCAGCAGCCCGTCGGGACCAAACATCCACTCAAAGTGCCCCGGCCCCACCGAAGCCATCCAATGAGCTGACCAGGGACTACATCCCCAAGGTGGGGATGACTACATACACTATCGTGCCTCAGAAGACTCTGGAGAAACTGAGATACTTTGAGGTGGAGCTAACGTTGGAGTCCCCTTATGTGGCTCTAGAGAAGGAAGTAGATATTGGTTCACTTGAACTCAAAGAGGCTGAGCAGCTACAGCTCAGAACACAACAGACAGAGCTGCCGTCTACTGTACCTCGGGAAGACTATCAGTCTCAGCAAGTCCACAGCACTACTACTAGTGAGAGCACTGTAAATGGCAACCTGATCGAGTCTATTCACTCCCCCTCAACACCGACGACAATAATTCTTGCAAGAGATGACAAGATTCCATCCCCTGCTAGTGGTGGAGACCAAGCAGGCTCCATAGCAGAGGTCAAGGAGATGAGAATTCCACCCGCAACTAAACCCAAGCCTGGCTCTTTCCGCTTGCCACAGCACAAAAGAACACCTGGGTTTTACGTTACCTCGGCTGCGGTGAAATGTTTGAGTGCCAGTCCTGCCGCTGGCCAGAGGGAGGCTCCAGGCAGTCTAGTGGCAGCAGCAGCAGGGCAGGCCCTTCAGCCAGTAGGGGGCAGCTTCCCCCCTCCTCCTCCTCCGGTGCAGTGGGACGAGGAGACATCAGAGGGTGCTGAGATAGTTGAGGTGGAGCTGAGGCCAAAGGAGGAAGAGAGCAGAAGTGTGCCCCCTCCACGGCCCAGTCCCGTCAGGGCGCCCCCATCCCCAGGACTGAGCCTGGAGAAATTGAGGAGTTTCACTGCTCCCAAACCCTACTCTCCTACTACCCCATCCCGCTTTGCCCAAGCTGTATCTTCGGCAGTCAAAAGGTCCCAGTCCTTATCCACTGGGTCCACCTCACCATCTCCTTGCTCGCCACCATTCTACCCAATCACAAGCAGCTTTTTTGTTAAAGATCCTAAAGGAACAGATGGGGATAAGGTGAGTAGTTGCAGATGTTTTGTGTCATGTTCTTTCTATTAGAAGCCATCCAATGAGCTGACCAGGGACTATCATCTTCTCTATATTAGAACATACAGTGGGAATCTGGATATTTATCTAATTCAATGAATTTCTAAACGAGAATAGTGTATCTTCGCAGCTCAATGACAGTTGCTTTTCCCTTAAAATTTAGAGGCTCAAATGTTGATTGCTTTGATACTTGTATTGAAGTTCAAAGCATAGGACTACCTTTAAAAATACTTTGCAGTAGAATTTAATCTCTCTTTACAAGATGATTTAAAAGTGATCCATGTTTCACTGTCTGTGCTATCTTTAAACATTTGACTACCCTCAGATGAACTCTTCAGTTTGCTGTTTTCCCATGTCCTCTAGGGTCAGCTTTGAGACTTTTGAATAACACAGGAAAGGGGAGGTGTACTCCTCTGAGAATGTATATACAATTTTCTCTCAATGGAATTAGCACACTACAATGAGCTTTTGTTTCTAGGTTGGGTGTGTGTTTTTTTTCCCCTCCAGTGTGGCCTGGTAAACAGTCCTAGCTGCTTATCCCACCTCTTAGACACCTTGACCTATGACACGTCCCCTCCATCAGAGACTGGGCCGGTGTGCCTGCGTGTCAATGATGTGCCTGTCCTTGGGGAGCCACACTTTGTATCTCCTTGTGAATAGCCTGAGCGCACATCTTTTACCATAGTTATTCCTGAAGGACTCTCTGTACCAGGCCTATACCGTGGTGTACTGGTGGTTGATGTATCTAAAGCAAGTACAGCAGTGTCTTTTGAGTTTCTCTGTATTGACTGGCACACTCAGTTCTGAGTCATGATTGATTGTGTACATTGTGTCTTCTCCGCTGAGCACAAGGCAGTGACAATAGCGATTGGGTGAAGGACAAAGGCTTGGAACTCCAGGGAGTGGGGGACCCGTGCAGTGTCCCAGCCAATGACATAACTGTTCAGATGGCAGGCCGGAGTGACCCTGGGCGGTGCCTCAGTACGTGTGGAGAGGAGCTGAGAAGCAAAGGGTCAACAGAGGCATCTACAGTAAGGACTAGACTGTCACATAACATGGTGTTAAGTGGGGAGGGACTGCGACAGTGTCATAGACTGCCTACTGTAATATGACACTCCCTCACCACTTAACACCGTGTTATGTGACAGTCTAGTGCCTACTGTAGATGTCTCTAATGATCCTTTGCTTCTCAGCTCCTTTCCACACGTACTGAGGCGTTGCTCAGCGTCACTCTGGCCTGCCATCTGAACAGACATGTCACTGGCTGTCCCCTTCCCTGAAGCTCCAAGCCTTTGTCCTTCTCAGACGACATGAATGTATGTATAATTGCGTTAAGTTTCAAGTTCCCTCTTTTTTTTTTTTTGTATTTTCAGGAGCCTGATATCCTGCCCTCGAGTCTGTCAGTGCCTGAGCCCAGGAAAGAGGAATAAAACTTTGTTTGATAGTTTTAAGACCTTGGTTGCTAGTCTTAACAACAACCTACACACTGTAGAAGACTACTTTTTCTGTTTTGTTATGAGATACAGTAATTTATGTCCTCCACATATAATTTTGATGTTATGAAATAATTGTATGTATTATTCCCAATTGTGTTTGAAATTTGATTCATATTGGACTTTTCAGCTGTCTTATTTTGCCAACAAATATGTATATTATTAGTTTTAATATTGAGTTGTAATTTTCATTGAGAAAATACAGTAGCCTATTTACTACTGTCTACCATTTTGAAGAGGTCAATAATTGGACTGACCTGAAAGTGGTACTTAAATTCCTCAGTCCATTTTTTTTAATTTTATGTTACTCATTTGGTTTTGATAAAGCTGTGCCCGGACATACACTGGTATGTAAAGTATTTCTCTGTTATGAATTAAAGTTACATTCACAGCATATTAAACTATTGACAATCAAAGAGTGTATCTCACTGACTATTTTCTGAATGACTTAAACACTAATTGCAACCAAATCATATACACTAGACAATTCATGTTATTAAAAGTACAAAGGGTCCCGTATCTGAAACGAAGCATGCTTCAACTACAATTTAACGGTACAAAACAACATCCCATAAAAAGTAAGCTGATTCTTCTCTCTACAAGATTGAACCATTTTTCAGGCCGGATCTCAGCGTCAGACCCCTCTCAGGTAAAACGTGAGGGCTATGCATGACGTAACGCATACGTAAATATAAACACCTGTCTAGGGAGAACGCGTGGACGAGATGAACAAGCACCTCAAAGACAGGGATGAAGACGAGAGAGGAAGCGATATGCAGTAACAGTGCCATTTCAGCGAGCGGCAGGTATTATGTTACAATAAACCATGTTCTAGGGAGCGCTGGCATAGGCTAATTGTTTGAGTTATACCGATAAAGAGTATAGCTAGCCTACTGTGTAATTATGTTAATGTCGATGGTGTCCTCGACCTATCCATTGTGTTTTTAGATGTCCTTCGAATACGTTGACTCGTAATCTTATTTTCTGACTGACTATGTGTGTGATGCATGTTAATGTGACCGTAAAAGTAAAACACGTGCAGCCTACCTGTCTTGTGTATGTCATAAGAGGCTGAGGTGAAATAATGTAGCCTTTTAAAAGCTACAATGTCACTTTTTTGGCAACCGGACCAAATTAACATAGAACTTGAGTTATAGATCCATCATTCTAATTGATAACAAGTCTAAGAATCTACAGTGTGCAACTGCAGCCCACAATTCCGGCATTCCTGCAGCCCTTGGACCGCCCAGTATACTATTGTTTCCTTCATGACCACTCCCCCCCCCTTAAAGTTTTTAGTTTTTACGTCATTTTACTTTTGGTTTTGTAAACCAGCATCAACCAGCTGAAAATACATTTGACATAATCCAACATATTGTATATCGCAGCGGTTTAGACGGTACAAGGATTCTCTACACAATGACTGCTTGTTTTGGCACATAAACTGAATTTAGGCGGACAAATCGAATTTTAGCAACCAGTAAATGGCGGAGCGATTTCTGCATATTGCATCTTAAATGGCAATTGAAAGGTTATGGGAAAATACAACTAAAGGCTGTAACCCTTCATTATACATTCACAATTCAAAACGTAATTTCAACAATTTTCAGCAAAAACAAACCGATAAACTACAACTTTGTCATGATGAATATTACAAATAGACTATTCTAGCGCTTTATTTCACACAGACTACCGTAATATATCACTTCAATACCATACTACTGCCACCTGGCTGTTGTTTGTATGAACCTACCGAGTCATGGCTCGACATTGAAATCCATATGGCCTAGCCTACTTGTCATTATTAGAGCACAAGGCCATATAGGGTGCAGTCACCTAACCGTCACTAAAGTAATAACAATAGTATCCTATTATAGCACTTAACTGACCATGACTAAATGTGTAAAACATTTATGTACAAATGTTAAATGATTTATAATGTATGACTTAAATGTCAAGCTGTTATTGGTCAAATATAATAATTATTAAATTGTAGCATCATGTCTTTGCTTTTGGTCTTGAAAATAGTAAGTTTGAAAGAGGCATGATCAAGTTGGTGCATAGCCGTTAGGAATTAAATAATGAAATATATATTTTAAACCATTTTGCTTCCAAACCCTGAATAGGTTTGAAATTCATTGCAGGTTATTGCCTCATAAAATTCTTCAAGAATGGGTGTGTATTTTTAGTAGTTTGATAAGGAGACCTCTAAAATATCCACTTAGGGCCTATCTCCTGCAAAACACTCAGAGGCTAAAAGCTCTTCAGCCTAGAGCTTTTGTACACTCAGGGAACAGGCTATGCTGTACAGATTTAGCAAATGTTATCTACACGTTTTCAAGTATTTTCTCCTAGAGTTGCAAAGAGTGTGTGCTCGACAGATGCATGTTAATCTTTCATTATAATGAGCAGCGATATCTCTGAATATACAGTATTGAGAGTGGTTGAGGACACCAGGCAGTCTGAGTGTTTACAAGTGTACTATTGTAGGCTGTAAATTACAGCCTATAATTTATTATGCTCTTGGGTATTTTGCCTGTCTTTTTGTATGCCTGAGTTCATGCAGTGGAATAAGAGGGAATGATGTGATAGTCCCCTGAAGTAGATCCAGCTGAAAGTTTTTATTTACTGAGAAGAGTTTTTATTATTAGTAGTATATATATTTTTTTTTACAGATGCCAGTTTGCTCAACTGATGGATTTAGCTAATTAAAATAATAATTTAACAGACTGTATCGCTAAATATTTGGCTTGGACCGGATACCGGGGTATTTTGAAATACTGTAGTTTACAAAAAAATAAATATATTCACAATAATTAAATTGAGCCAGTCACATGGTATGCTTGTTTACAAAGAGCGCATGGAGCAAATGTATGTTTCGTGTTGAGCAGCACAAGAGAGGTGATGAAGTTACACTTGAAATTCACTACTAATGTTTGCCAGCTAAATATCTTAGTCTTACAAGTTGACTATCTAAGTGCCAAATAGATTTTCTCCAGCTCAGGGCTCCAGTTATGCATTTGTTTTGCCAACTTGCTAGCAATCGGTGGCTAGCTTTCAAGAGCAAGTTTCTTGGTTACAGCAGAGACCATCAATCCCACTCCAGGATTAAGTGTGGGTAGCCTTTTGAGATAGTTGTATAACTTTATGTGCTGGGTTATCTGTCCTTGCATTTAGTTTATGTTTGCTTGCGTTTGTTAGCATTTACCTAGCGTCTGCTATGGGAAATAGCAAGTACTTGATAGCATAAAAAAAGAAGAAATGAACTCCTCTTGTGTGCGCTCCTCTTGTGTGCGCTGGTAATACCATATACCCTGGTATGGTACAGGAACAGTATGAAGGCATGTAAATATGGATACCGCCCAACCCTACTAAATATGCGGTTCTGTTTACATTGATGTGCATACCAGTCAAGCTTGTATTGTATAGTTACAGTATCACACCTGTAACAGACAGAATGTGTACTTTTTGAAAACACCATTGAAATACTATTCTAGTCTATTCCACATGGATTATCCTTTTAAGAGTAGGATTACAGTTTTCAAGAAGAACTGTCTACATTGGTAAAAAAAATTATGTTTTGCCTCTTTTGGCAAATCTGTTATCCATGCATGCCAGTAAATCTGGGATCAGTGAATTTAGCTGTCTTTTCCCTGTTTTCAGAAGGGATTTGTAAAGCAATTTAAGTTGCTTTTACACATTATTAGGTGCTATACTTAAAATGTATCATATCAGTTATTATTGAGTGTTCTTCACTTTTAAGTGTCGGTCAACGTTGGCAAATCACAGGTGTGGAGTGGTCCTGTTATTTAGATTATACCCAAGAAGCATGAATATTGTCATGCTTCTTGGGTATAATCTAAATAACAGCACCACTCCACACCTGTGATTTGCCAATGTTGACCGTTACTATTAAATAACTCGGTATGGTCTTTTTTCCAGATATAGTTTTACACAAAGTCCTGAAAATACTCCCCAATTAGTAGATAAGACTTTGGCCTGAAAGTATTTTCTCAGTAGATTATTACTATTACCAGAAAAGAGTGACACTTAAAAGTGAAGAACACTCAATAACAACTGATATGATACATTTTTTAAGTATAGCACCTAATAATGTGCTGATAAAAAAATATATATAAAAAAACCAGACC
Organism: Oncorhynchus masou masou; assembly: GCF_036934945.1. Classification (NCBI taxonomy): domain Eukaryota; kingdom Metazoa; phylum Chordata; class Actinopteri; order Salmoniformes; family Salmonidae; genus Oncorhynchus; species Oncorhynchus masou. The sequence continues at coordinate 14,351,301 of NC_088221.1, read as the reverse complement.
TAACAGACACATGCTCAAACTCACACAGATTTAACATAGACTTAAACATCTGCAAATTGTACTGAATGTGTTGTGCCAGATTTCTTAATTTAGTTCTTCATCTGCCACGACTCGGGATAGAATTCACCAGAGATGGACAAAAAGAAGCGGACAATCCCTCAAAAGTCTTGGTGGTATTTCATATGTAAATTGCAGACAGTAATGTGTAAAGAATCTGATTCTCTCTCTGTTTCCTGCTCTCTCTTCCTCTCTCTCTTTGTGCCCCCTCCCAGTAGTTACAGTACTTTACAGTAGTAATTTTAGTGTTGCCTACATACTGTAGACATGACAAATTTGGAAGTCGGTAACATTAGAGTATATCACATCATTTTATATTTCACATTAAATGACTGTAATCTGCCTGTTGGATCGAGAATTGTATTCTTCTGCTTTTAGCTTTGGCACTTCTTGAGTTGGCACAAAACAGCCAAGTTTCCTAAATCTTTTTTTTTTTGTCACAGGGTTTGGTCTATTGCTAGCATCTAGCAGCATGAGGTGTTTTGGCTACTCAGTCATACACATAATGGCTCATACAGCATTTCTCTCTAATCATCAAACCGGGACTCCAAAAAATGATAGATTGGGGGTATTATAGCTTTCCCCTTTTCTGCGTCAACAGAGGATGAAGCATTAGAAAGGTATTTGAATTCTACGAGGTCCTCCGTTAGAGCAGCTGATGTAGTGTAGCCAGCTGGGACTGGGGAGCGGGTGGGGTCAGACTGCTTAGTAAGTTGTGCTGTAAAAGTCAAATGGGGGTGAGAGTCTGTGTTACGTGCTGTTTTTCTAATGCGTAATTATGTTTCTACGTAACAGTCTAAGAATAGCTGTTTCTGTACTTTCCATAAGCACAGTACCACTTGCATGTGCAGCGTATGCTGCTCCAGAGACAACTAATGAATGATGATTATGAGGATAATGTTTGCTTATTTACTTCATATCCTAACGAGAACATAGTCTAGGGGCGAGGTCATATGTTGACGTCAGTCACACTATGAGCCCAGACCCGTTCCTGTTTCTTCAGCTACAACGTAAACCACACCACCTTAATGAAAGACACCCAGGCTTTGTTTGTCTTTGCGAGCTTATATATTCCCTACGAAATCATCTGTGATTTCCAACCTACTGTAGCACGAATTGCAGCTCACCTGCTCTCCCCATGTAACTCATGAATATTAGGTGCGGGGGGTGGGACTAGGATATTCAGTAAGAACAATCGACTAGGAAACGAGCAGCACTACTCGTATAATGACAGTACATAATAGTGTTGATCTAGCAATGCTAAGCTCTATCCTTAGCTCCAAATAGAAACCATTGAGACGTCACTGTTTTTCCTGAGAGGGGATCACTTTGTGGGGCTGCTGAATGTATGAGAATGCAATATGACCTCTGGGAGACAGCACTAATATGGCTTTGTTTCCGTGTATGTACTGTGTGTGCAATGACAACAACAATTTAGATTCTAGGTTAAGGGACAAAACGGGTGCCACTGCTACTCTATGATTGGCCTGTAATCTTTACGTTAATTTACAAGTGCTCAACATCTTACTCAACCATTACTTCTCATACATAATCCACACATGCTAGAATGTACTTGGGATTTCACCAGCTATTGTTGTCCCCCACAATAAAATTGGAGAGGGGACAGTGAATCTGTCTCCATCCGTACGTTTGTTCGTACGTTCGTTAGTCACTCGCGATATCTGACAGCACTGTCCCGATTTTGACAACTTGGGTGAATGATACTCCTTGCCATAGAGATTTGGCTTTTACACAATTACAATGATTGGTCAGATGGTGGCGTTATAAATACAAACTTTGAAATGTCCCGCCCCTCACCTCGTTTGACTTAGTCATGAAATTCTGGACAAGGAACATATTTGCCTCAGGGATTGATGAGGTCTACCATTTAGAATTTTGTGAAAAATACTTAAAATGCTACTCTTCTGGGACCGATCTGCACAAAACTTGACATGTGGCATCTATGGAAAAAAGTCTCTCAATGCAATATTTTCCAGACTAGTACCTAAAACAACATGGCTGCTTTTGACCAATAAACACTTGGGCGTGGTCTGGCACATAAATGCATATAAACCAAGGATCCCGAGTAGCGCAGCAGTCTAAGGCACTGCATCTCAGTGCCAGATCACAGCTGGCTGTGATCGGGAGTCCCATAGGGCGGTGCACAATTGGCCCAACGATGACTGGGTTAGGGGAGGCCGGGGTAGGCCGTCATTGTAAATAAGAATTTGTTCATAACTGACTTGCCTAGTTAAGTAAATGGATATTTGTATTGTAACAGAAATTTGGTACACGTTGCAAGTACTATCAAGACTCGACATATGTAAGAACATTTAATATTGACCACACGGTGGCGCAATAATGGGCACATTTATATCTATTGATCTGTTTGACTCTGAGTGGTGACATTTGGTACACATACTCAGGGATATGAGTCTAGCTAACCCATGCGATATCTTTGAAACCACTGGCCCGATTTTGACCATATTTGGGTGAATGATGCGTCTTGTCATAGAGATCCGTCATTTACAAAATGCCACTATGGGGGACAATTGGAAAGCATTTGCATTGACTGATAGCTGAAGAATATGTTTCAGGCCAGGGTTATTTTTGGACAGCTCATTCTTCTCTGCCTTGTCCTTGTCTCAGACTTTGCTTTTGTAGGACCCCAGTTGGATTGTTTGACTAGTCTGTCTCTTACTGTCTTTTTGTCTTGCTTTTCTGTCTGTCGCGCTCTCTCTGACACACACACACACACACACACACTACCTCGCTAATTCACAATTCTGCCGCTAATGCAATAGACTTGCGTCCTGTCCAGGGGGTATACTTGTACATCAAGCTGCTACACACTACAGAAATGGGAGGCTCCTGCCCTATGAGCCATTCCGGCTCGCACAAGGCTTTTGCAAGGCTACTTACGTACTGCTTATGCATTGGATGAATAAGCATGGGACTGTTAACATTCACCTTTACAGAGACTTCAGCAGTAGCATGTCATTTATTTTGTTTCCTGTTGTTTTCTTTTGTGTGTGTCGTGCTTTGTCAGTGGTGCTCTCCAAAGAGGGGGCCTTTCTTATGATGGTGTGTCTAAAGTGAAAAGGTAACCTAAGCCAGGTGGAGCTGTGTTATTGTGACAGTGCTGTTAGCTCAGGCTCCTTTACACTGGGAGTGCATTACTGGAGGCACACAGCTCCCTTTCATACAGATCTGTCTGATTTTCCATTGAATTGCTAGGGGGCTGCTTAAACAACTGAGGACCCTGAGGGCTGTGGTCAAAAGTAGCGCACTATATAGGGACTAGGTTTCGATTTGGGCAGCACACTGAGACACAGGAGCCTCTTCAGGGTGAGACTGAAGCCATGTTCTGGGAAAAGATGCTCAGTGTCCTTCTCAAGAAAAGCCTTTAGTGCTTGTTTTGTTAACTGTGAAAAGACACAGTGATGGGCCATTTGATGACTCTCGCCTTGACTTTGGAATCCTAGAATCGAGTGATAAGAAAAAGCAGAACATGACTTATATTTAATCAAAACAAGTGATATTCAGGTAGTGTAACCAATTTCCCCCCCCTGCGCAAATTTTATGCCATTTGCAGACTTGGAGAGTTACAGAATACATGAGAAAAAAACTTACTTTATCAGCAAAAATACTGTAATACTTCTAGGATTACTTTTAAATTCATAATGTATGTTTGCAATAATTATTTGACTCCTGTTTTTTCAAATCAGCATTGAAAAAAGGCACATATGTAAGTTTGTTCCGCCTGAGCGAATCTGACCACAAGTCAGAGACCACTGTGATGACACACCGAATGCCTTTTGAAGGATTGCGTGAAAAGAGTAGGCTTTTGTAGGCTACAGTCCAAGCTATTATCTTCCAATGGCCTTGACTGCATCCAATGATTATCCAACTTGAATAAACTCTTGGAGGTAAGGACAACAACAGTGGTGTAGCCTACGTGCGCTACGGATAACACTTATTATTGAAATCTACATACAGTAGCGCAGTGATGTGAATCACAGTGCTGCTCTTTCATTTAGCCATTTGCACCTTAGATTGTGGTTGTTGTGGATGGCTGTTCACAAATGTACACTGAGTGTACAAAACATTAAGAACACTTTAATATTGTGTTGGCTGGATGTCCTTTGGGTGGTGGACCATTCTTCATACACACGGGAAACTGTTGAGCTTGAAAAACCCAGCAGCGTTGCAGTTCTTGACACAAACCGGTGCACCTGGCGCCTACTACCATACCCCATTCAAAGGCACATAAATCTTTTATCTTGCCCATTCATCCTCTGAATGGCACACATATACAATCCATGTCTCAATGCTTAAAAATCCTTATTTTAACTGGTCTCCGCCCCTTCATCTACACTGATTTGAAGTGGATTTAACAGGTTACCTCAATAAGAGATCATAGCTTTCACCTGGTCAATTTGTCATAGGAAGAGCAGGTGTCCTCTATTTTGTACACTTTTTTATGTGTATTTTAACCCAAATGTTTTTCGACCAGTGAGAATTGTGCTCTTGCAACCACCGCATAGTGCGGATAAAAGTTTGAGGGATTTCCTCCCTTCCTCTGGTATTGTGCTCCACATACTGTCAAAAACAAGTTTTAATTTATGAAGACCACAAGTCGGGCTTTTATTGCCAAATCTAGTTTGTGCTGATAAAAAAAATTATATAAAAAAAAAACCAGACCTAACAGACACATGCTCAAACTCACACAGACTTAAACATCTGCAAATTGTTGAAACATCAAGGTGACACCAACAACAAAACGTTAATAGTCCTATAGAAAATGCAGCATACGGCATTCATCTTTCACATGCAAATAGCACTTATCGGAAGTGCTCAAAGCATGCAATTCCATGAGAGCAGCATTTATTTTTCAACACGACGCAATGATACCAATCAGTCCTCTGTGACAACAAAATCATTAACAGAGTAGGCTAATGAGCTTTTAGTTTGAGTTATGCTCAGGTAATTTTGGGCTAAGCTATATTTCAAAATCCTTTTCTTGAAGATCAAGGGGTATTAAATCAACTGGAATGGCTGGAGATTTGACTGACTTTGGTGAAGATAGAGCCTAATTGTGTTAGTATCTGTAGTAGAAAAGAGTAGGATAGAAGAAGCCTACATCACCAACCCACAAAGTAAAATGCAACATCCATTCATGGCCAGCTTTGTAAACTCTAACATTGCTTTATCCTGCAATAGATGTTGTTCAATATACATTTTTGTCTCCTCAAGGGGAATGTAATAAAATAAAAGTAGTCCAATTTACGTTACTGAGCTTGGGTAATCCAAAAGTTATGTTACTGATTACAATTTTGGACATGTAACGGCAAGTAGTCTAGTGGTCAGATCGTTGGGCCAGTAACCGAAAGGTTGCTGGATCGAATCCCCGAGCTGACAAAGTAAAAATCTGTCGTTCTGCCCCAGTGGGTGACACTGTTCCTAGGTCGTCATTGAAAATATTAATTTTTTCTGACTTACGTAGTTAAATAAAACATGAGTTACTGTAACGGATTACATTTAGAAAGTAACCTACCCTAGCCATTAGTAACCCTAACATGTAATCCATAGATTTGTATTTTTTACAAAATATTGAAAAAAATGTTATAAAGAAGAAAAAAAGTGTTATATTCTCGGTCACAATTGTGATGTGCTTATAATACAATGAACATACATTGACCCCAATTCCTCAGCCCCAATATCTATATACCACAGCCCACTTACCCACACACCTAAACCCAATTAGCCACACACCCCATGCCCTGACCCTAACACCCACATGCCAATTCCATAATATTGATACAATCAAGTACGGATACACCCATATCATAGCCCTAAATGCCCTATTTGTTACTCATAGACTCCAGTTCCTTTTCCAATACTCCTCTGTCCACTTTCCTTAGCCCTGTATTCCCCAAGTCACCAACGGTAACATATGCAGCTAATTGCTGCACACCCAAACCCTGCTATTTGCAAACCTTAGTCCTGTGATCTCTGACCTGAATACGCTAATCATTTCATTGATAAACTCATGTTATAACACGTGCCCCATTAAACCATTTTTTTCCTACCACAAACTTGTTGCCAGAGGATTTGAATGTTCGATAGACGTCCGTCCAGACCCAGCCATATGAGCCTTGTGTATTTCCACACTCCATTACTCATAAAGCAGGTAAATCCATGGGCATGCTCATATATAAAACAGGTGTGCCCAAGCCTCAACATTCATACAAACAAGGTCTACAGTTGTACTTTAGCCCCAATATTCTTACAGACCAGGTGTACACCTGCACGTGTAACCCCCATTTTATTTAATGTTTTAACAGGTCTACTGCTACATGTCAGGCCCAATTGTAAAAAAAAAAATAGCCGTACTTCTCCATTTCAGACCCAATATTTATACACACAAGGGTACACCTGTAATTCAGCTCCAATTTACATACCTACAAAGTCTGCACCTGTGCCTGAACCCCAATAGTCAACTAAGTCAGGTCTAAATATGTGCCAAAGCCTGGATACTCATAAACTGTAAACCAGGTCTACCCCTGCACCTCAGCTTCTGTACTCCCGCAAACCAGGTCTACACCTTTGACTGAGTCCCAATATTAATATAAACCAGATCTACACCTTTATCTCTCAGCCCAAATACCCATACAAACCAGGTTGACACCTTTATCTCTCAGCCAAATACCCATACAAACCAGGTTTACACCTGTGACTATGTCCCAATGCTCTGATAGCCAGGTCTTCCCTTGTGCAAGAGATGCCAAACAAACCTTACTGACATTCAATATTACATTATTACACTAATTCAGTTTATGGGTCTATACATGGCCAATTCCCCCCCCCCCTTGAAATGACAAAATATGACTTTACAGTCAATCACTGATTTAAACATACAGCATGTAGAGGCTAATGGATTAATGTCTGTAAAATCATCTTGATGAAGTATATCCACAACCCAGCTCGATTTCAATCTACTGCAAAAAATAAATAAAGACTGCTATGATGAATGAGTTAGAGCCACTGTATTTCCCCGTTGGTCACACCACTAAGATATGTTCATATACCTCCAGCGTCATTGATTCAATGGATTGAAAATGGAAGGCACATGTCTAAACTAGACCCTTTTTAAACATATTTCCAAAGAAAATATTTTTAAATGCCAACAATGTATTTTTCTTTTTTTTTAAAGCTGTTGAATACAGACTTCTGGTGCCAATATGTCTGTAAAAGTACACCTTGGAGATTTATGCTTGTGGTCTTGAGACCATTAGAGAAATCATATTAAACTTCTCTGACTCATACTAGACACCTTTTTACTAATGCATAATATATGACTAATTTGTTGATCTTCTTTAGAGCCTGTAAAGTACAAACATTTCTTTCCACTATTGTGACCGATGGGATTAAATGGGTTAATAGCATTTTCCATCATTTTTTTGTTATTGCAATTTTAAGTAGCTTTTTGAAAAGTTGCTCCTATACAGATAATGGCCACTTTTCAGTTTTGAAGCACATAACATTATCACCCTCAGCAGCCAACAACAAGCCTACTTACTAATAAAGTAAAAAATTTGAGTTAGAAACATTTTGCAAAGGTTTGTATAGAACGAAGTTCTGCCGTCTAGATTTCAGTAGCCTCTCAGCCTCAGCCCAATCTCTGTTACACGTTACCTTTCAGATAGTTGACATGATAACATCTATCACCCCCCCACACACATAATGCTTGGCTGGCTGTCACAGAATGACATAACCTACACAGCCCACTACATCATGGCTGGGATACTCTCCGCTTCCACATTCATCCAGTCCAGCACAGGGCTCAGTTTGAAAGTGCAGTCAGGACCTTGGTGCAAAGTCTGTGACAAAAGAAGCAGTTGATATTACAGTCTGGTAGCCATCCAGGACTCACAACTTCGCTAAGTTACAGACTTACAACCCTTTGCGTAGGTGTGCTTTCTGTGCAAGTCTGCTTTCCAGGGAGTGGGTGAGGGGAAAAAAAAACAAAGAAATAGAGGGAAGAATTAACAACTACAACCAAACCAGGGGGAGAAAACAAATCCCAGAGTTGGTGCATGCATTTTAATACGCCACTGTGTCAAAGCCAGGGCTCATTTGCGAGTCATTGAGTTAAAAATAACTTTATTGTGGTGGATCATGTTTTGCCCCACTGGGCCAGTCGCACGGGCAGCAGATGAGCCTTGTGAAGGGGCTTGTTGTGTGCTGTGAGCAGACAGAGGATCCATTCCAGCTCTTGCTCCCTCTCACTGTGCTCTACTCTGCTACTTCCCCGTACACTCCATTCCAACAGCTCGTCTCTCTTTCTCTGCTCCAGATGATGCCTTGGATATAGCCGGCCCCCACGAGTGATATGAATAACACACTGGAAGACGTACACACCTCTGGCAGCCTCGGAGAGAAAGCTGGGGTTTCTGGGAGAGGGAAGGGTAATGTGAGTTGCTTTTCCAGCCCATCCCTCATCCCTTTGCATGGTCCTTTACAACCACCAAATGCCCAGCCCTCCAGGAATGCTGTCTGCCAGGGGAATAGGTATTATTAATTTCTCCTTTTGGAATGGCTGGTGTGTGAATGAATGTGATTTAGTGTCACATATTTTTCTTTTTAGTCATAGTTATGTTTTCAATGAACAGTCTAAAACACACACCTTGTGTTGGGAATGTATATCCCCAGATTTCCTCAGTCTCAGCGTATCTATCTTACTTTATACTGTAACTCGCGACTTGGAAGTTAATATTTAACATATGTGATTAGTGCGCACGTACAATGTGCTGTCCTACAGAGGAATAGTACACCCTTTGTATTCGCAACAGCAGGGCACAGAGGTCCCAGTTGAACAATTGCCGTAGACTTTGTACCGGTAAATGCACGACTGTCCGCGAGAGAATAGTTTTACCCAATTTTGAGAGTACGCTGAAAGAACTGGACTCAGCTCAAACACCTGTTACTTTGATGCTTGTAATTAGTAACCTAGTAACTGCTGTGTGTTTATATAGCAGTAAGGAAATGTCAATGTGAGCCACTTTTTACCATTCAAGGCCCTCAAATGTATTTGTCAAATGTGCTGAATTTCAACAGGTGTAGACATTACCGTGAAATGCCTTCACATATATAAACCATGTTAAATCTCAATTTCATATCTTCTCATGATACTAATGGCAAATGTGGTGATGCTTTTGTCAGGCCGGTCTTTCCCACACGGACAGGGTTGCTTTTTCTGCTCGTTTTTGTATGAACTGATTAAACGGACACGCTGGCTTTTTTTGTGAAGTCAACAGTGTAGCGGCCATCGTGGCCTCTCATACAGACACAATCAGAAATCCATGTCAGATTATCATAAGGATCATAGGCCTGTATTTCCGTTGTGGATTCACTATGCGTGAACGGGGGTGACCCGGCTCTGCAGTGTGTAGCCTATAACGTATAGAGGGTAGCCAAACTCTGTCTTGAAAGATGTCAAGTTCGAATGTTCTTTATGCAGACTTTGAGTGAGCTAGGCTCCAAGTGCTCTTTCTAAGCTGTGCACTGCTGCGGTGGAGGGTGCATTGTAATCTATCGTCTAGTCAAAATTCAGTTTGTCCCTCTGCTTGGTGTGTCTTCTGACTGGCGGGGGGACGACGACGACACACACACACAGTCGCAGACATGGCTAGTCTCACTGTCGATCAGCCATGTCTGTGTCTGTCTGGGAGTATCAACTGTTCAGTCCTACTTATCCCCTCGGATGTACAGAAGAGACATTATTCACAGCAAAGGCACTAACAATAGCTAGGAGGTATACAGTAGAATCTGGCAATTAACATGCTTCAGTTTGGGTATTGACAGTGATATATGATGTCTCAGGTAGAGGCTAAGGAGATCCCATGACTCGCTGTAGGCTCCTAAAGCTCCAGGCATCTAACATCTGATATATCATTGCAATGACATTACCATGAATGCCTATCTCTCCTCATTCCAGATGGAAAGACTGACCGACAGACGGCATATTGTTTGTGTTAAGAGTCAAGCTCAGCAGTTGTCAGTATAATGTTTTATATACTTATTCTTTGTCTCTCTCCAGGAAAATTGAAGAGGGAGAGGAGTCTCTGCTGGCTGCTCCTGTTCCAAGCCTTTTCCCAGAACTCATTCCCTCAACCGTCTCATCCCTTGTCTCCGATTGTTTATTACCCTCGACCAAAAGTGGCGCAACTCAGGTGAGCAGATATTTTATTTTACACAGACAAATAGAAAATACAATGTCCCCCTGTAATGATTTCCAGTGGACGACCTCAGGCATTACATGTGATCCTAGAAGGGACGACACTGACAGATTTTTAAAAACCAAGCCGCAAGACACGTGTACGTTCAAATTCTCGCATGACTCGCTCATACTTTGCATGAGCTAAAAGTCTAGAACTGCACGGCGTGAGGACGCAGAACCAGTTGTGTGAGTATGCAAAGCACACACGCTGCAGAGAAATCCCAAAGAACATGTGACTGTGAGATCCTGACTTTGTACCTAGATTCTGCATCAGCAATAGCTGTTACAATGAACAGCGCACTTGTTCTAATGGCACAACCAAAGAGCTCAGACGAGGGTCCGTGACCCAGTATTTATGTAGGCCTATGTGGTGGTATTGTATCGCCACGCATGCTGTCCTTCACCCTGCCATGGCTGCATCCCAAATGGCACCCTATTCCCTATATAGTGCACTACTTTTGACCAGCTCTGTAGAAAGAAAAAAAAAGAAGCTGGATGTGGGGGGGGAGAAGAAAGCTGGCACTGGATCAGCGTTCACTCCTCACTGGACCCTGGTTCTGTTCTGCTTGATCTCATCATATGGCGTTCCTGTGCCTAAGTGAAAAACTTTCAGTGCATGCTTGGGTAACACTGTTAAATGTAAAGTGAAAATGTAGATTTCCTCCTAAATAGACATACCCAAAAGTAATTATTTATCACAAGAGGGCTAACAATCATCAAACTAAAAGCTAGACAGTCGGGGAGAATAGAAAAATGAATTTAGCAGTTTTTGATTTTGTTGTTGTGTTTGAGTAAAATAACAGCGTTTGTCATGGCAAAATGCATAGAACTGCAGAAACATTGCTTTAAAATGGCAAAATGTTCTCTCTGCTCCATGAAGAAATGTAGAATTGCAGGAAATTGGCACACTTGGGCAATCAGAGAAGGGGCAAATTATTGTGGCCCTGGTGGCACAAAATAATCTAAAGGTCTGATGCTTTGGAAAATGTGTGTGTGTGTGTGTGTGTGTGTGTGCGCCATCAGCTAGGACTTGACATTTGGTTAATCAAATCTCCCCATTCTGACATGCCTTCTCAAACAGCTACAACTGTATATGCATTAGCACATCAAGTCTTCTCTTGAGTTGGGCTCGGGGATGGAACAACTGTCTGAACAACTGTCAACTATCTGATCTTGTGGTGTGTATCCCACATCTGTTGCTATGGGGTAATGATGTTGGGGAAAATACAGGATTAATCACAATAATTGCTTGCCAAAATTTTATTTTTGTAATGCCAATCCTGGTTATAGGTAACATTCCTTCATAGGAACTGCTAACATTATTGAGCATCTTATTAGTTAATTGTGGAAATAATGTAAGATGTGCAAGATTTTTTTTGAATATATATATATTATATATTATATTATATATATATATATATATAATATAATATATTTATATACAATCGAGGTGAGCGCATTGGAAGTGCTTTTGTCGGTTAATCTGCTTCTGTTCTGTGGGTGGCACTGTGTGCTCTTTTTTAAATGATTGGTCCCAGTCTCTCAAAGGCCCTTGGATACATGTGGACAGGGGTGGTCTGACAGTTACTGGGACGACAGTCCAACTTGGGATGGGGGGAAGTTTTAGCAGGTGGAATAGTGGAGAACAATTGGAGGTTTACTTAGTAGCAGTGAGAATTCCATGGTATAGCTATATGGACACAATCATTATTGTGCTTTTTAATGGTAAGTTTACAAACATATATTTTGATAAATAGAATTGAAACTTGTATTTCATTATGGTGATATAAGTATAGCCAATTATAATTGTAATGGCTCAGCAGATAATGAGAACTGACGATCAGTATTTACCTGGCTAAAAGAAAAGGAATATACAGTGCCTTTGGAAAGTATTCAGACCCCTTGACTTTTTCCACATTTTGTTAGGTTACAGCCTTATTCTAAAATGGATTAAATAGTTTCCCCACCCCCTCAATCTACAAACAGTACACCATAATGAAGAAGCAAAAAAGTTTTTAATTTTTTTTATATTTTTGCTAGTTTATTTAAACAAAAATATATAATATATTTAAGTTACATAAGTACTCAGACCCTTTACTCAGTACTTAGTTGAAGCACCTTTGGCAGCGATTCCAGCCTCAAGTCTTCTTGGGTATGACCCTACAAGCTTGGCACACCTGTATTTGGGGAGTTTGTCCCATTCTTCTCTGCAGATCCTCTCAAGCTCTGTCAGGTTTGATGGGGAGCATTGCTGCACAAGTATTTTCAGGTCTCTCCAGAGATGTTCAATTTGTTCAAAAGTCTCAGGACTTCATCAAGGATCTCTCTGTACTTTGCTCCATTCAGCGTTCCCTCAATCATGACTAGTCTCCCAGTCCCTGCTGTTGAGAAAACCTCCCCACAGTATGATGCTGCCCCCACCATGCTTCACTTTAGGGATGGTGTCAGGTTTCCTCCATACGTGACGCTTGGCATTCAGGCAAAAGAGTTCAATTCTGTTTTCATCAGACCAGAGAATCTTGTTTCTCATGGTCTGAGAGTCCTTTAGGTGCCTTTTGTCAAACTCCAAGAAGGCTGTCATATGCCTTTTACTGAGGAGTGGCTTTTGTCTGGCCACTCTACCATAAAGGCCTGATTGGTGGAGTGCTGCAGAGATGTATGTCCTTCTGGAAGGTCCTCCCATCTCCACAGATGAACTCTGGACCCATTGGGTTCTTGGTCACCTCCCTGACCAAGGCCCTTCTCCCCGATTGCTCAGTTTGTCTGGGTGGCCAGTTCTCGGAAGAGTCTTGGTGGTTCCAAACTTCTTCCATTTAAGAAAGATGGCGGCTACTGTGTTCTTAGGGATCTTCAATGCTGCAGAAATGTTTTGGTACCCTTCCCCAGGTTTGTACCTTGACACTGTCTTGAAGCTCTACGGACAATTCATTCGACCTCATGGTTTGGCAAGGACATGTACTGTCAACTGTGGGACCTTAAATAGACCTCTGTGTGCCTTTCCAAATCATGTCCAATCAATTGAATTTAACACAGGTGGGCTCCAATTAAGTTGTAGAAACATCTCAAGGATGATCAATGGAAACAGAATGCACTTGAGCTCAATTTTGAGTCTCATAGCAAAGGGTATGAATACTTATGTAAATAAGATTTCTGTTTATTTGTAATAAATTTTGCTAACATTTCTAAAAACCTGTTTTACCATTATGGGGCATTGTGACTAGATTGAGGAATGTTTTATTTACTCAATTTTTTTAACAAGGCTGTAACATAAAGTGGAAAGTCAAGGGGTCTGAATACTTTCCGAATGCACTTTATAATCATTTATCAAGCCTACAAGCAATACATGACCCTATTATTATAGTGGGAGATTATAATAAGGTTTTAAATACCTCAATGGACCGTGAAGGAAGTCGCACTGCAAACGATCACCTTTATGCGCTTAAGGAAATCACGAATATCATGGATATAATGGAACGAGTGGATATATGGAGGCTTAAATATCCTGACCTAGTGAAATATACAGTTGAAGTCGGAAGTTTACATACACCTTAGCCAAATACTTTTAAACATTTCAAGTTTTCCACCATTCCTGACATTTCAATTCTAGTAAGAATTCCCTGTCTTAGGTCAGTTAGGATCACCGCTTTATTTTAAGAATGTGAAATGTCAGAATAATAGGAGAGAGAATGATTTATTTCAGCTTTTATTTCTTTCATCACATTCCCAGTGGGTCAGAAGTTTACATACACTCAATTAATATTTGGTAGCATTGCCTTTAAATTGTTTAACTTGGGTCAAACGTTTCGAGTAGCCTTCCTAACCCTAACCTTTAAAAAATTGGAGGCCCCTTAAACTATACTTGAATTTAAAGGTATTGTTGGATATTATTCATCCTAAACAGACAGTTTTTTTTACATGGATGATACATTGGAGATAATAGAAGACAAGTACTGAAAACAATATAACACTATGAAAAATCTGGAAAACCAGTGCTCTTCATCATATCTGACATTTGAAAAGGCTTTGGATAAAGTACCACTGCAATTTTTAAACTCAGCAAAAAAAAAGAAACGTCCTCTCAATGTCAACTGCGTTTATTTTCAGCAAACTTAATGTGTAAATATTTGTATGAACATTACAAGATTCAACAACTGAGACATAAACTGAACACGTTTCACAGACATGTGACTAACAGAAATTGAATAATGTGTCCCTGAACAAAGGGGGGTCAAAAGTAACAGTCTGTATCTGGTGTGGCCACTAGCTGCATTAAGTACTGCAATGCATCTCCCCCTCAAGGACTGCACCAGATTTGCCAGTTCCTGCTGTGAGATGTTACCCCACTCTCCCCCCAGAAATGTCCGGGAACTTGCAGGTGCCTTGGTGGAAATGGCCCTAGCCCTCACTCTACGATCCAACAGGTCCCAGACATGCTCAATGGGATTGAGATCCGGGCTATTCGCGGGCCATGGCAGAACACTGACATTCCTGTCTTGCAGGAAATCACACACAGAACAAGCAGTATGGCTGGTGGCATTATCATGCTGGAGGGTCATGTCAGGATGAGTCTGCAGGAAGGGTACGACATGAGGGAGGAGTATGTCTTCCCTGTAACGCACAGCGTTTAGATTGAGTTTGTTGTCATTACAGGCAGTCTGATGATTCTGTGACACACCGCCCCATGCCATGATGGACCCTCCACCTCCAAATCGATCCCGTTCCAGAGTACATGCCTCTGTCTAACACTCATTGCTTCGACGATAAACACAAATCCGACCAAAACCGCAACTCGTCAGTGAAGAGCACTTTTTACCAGTCCTGTCTGGTCCAGCGACAGTGGGTTTGTGCCTATAGGCGACGTTGCCGGTGATGTCTGGTGAGGTCCTGCCTTACAACAGGCCTGCAAGCCCTCAGTCCAGCCTCTCAGCCTATTGCGGACGGTCTGAGCACTGATGGAGGGATTGTGCATTCCTGGTGTAACTCGGGCAGTTGTTCTTGCCATCCTGTACCTGTCCCGCAGGTGTGATGTTCGGATATACCGATCCTGTGCAGGTGTTACACGTGGTCTGCCACTGCGAGGATGATCAACTGTCCATCCTGTCTCCCTGTTGCACTGTCTTAGGCGTCTCACAGTACAGACATTGCAATTTATTGCCCTGGCCACATCTACAGTCCTCATGCCTCCTTGCAGCATGCCTAAGGTACGTTTACCCTGGGTATCTTTTGTTGTTGTTGTGTATTTCAGAGTCATTAGAAAGGCCTCTTTTTAGTGTCCCAGGTTTTCATATCTGTGACCTTAATTGCCTACCGTCTGTAATCTGTTAGTGTCTTAACGACCGTTCCACAGGTGCATGTTCATTAATTGTTTATGATTCACTGAACAAGCATGGGAAACTGTGTTTAAACCCTTTACAATGAAGATCTGTGTAGTTATTTGGATTTTTACAATTTATCTTTGAAAGACAGGGTCCTGAAGAAGGGATTTTTTGTTGTTGTTGCTGAGTTTATTCCTGCAACCTGTAGGATTTTACAGTATGAGTCAAAAGTTTGGACACAACTACTCATTCAAGGGTTTTTCTTTATTTGTACCAATTTCTACATTGTAGAATAATAGTGACTACGCCAAAATGATGAAATAACAAATATGAAATCATGTAGAAACCAAAAAATTGTAAAACAAATCAAAATATATTTGCGGTTCTTCAAAGTGGCCACCTTTTGCCTTGATGACAGCTTTGCACACTCTTGACATTTTCTCAACCAGCTTCACCTGGAATGCTTTTTCAATCGTCTTTAAGGAGTTCCCACATATGCTGAGCACTTGTTGGCTGCTATTCCTTCACTCTGCGGTCAAACTAATCCCAAACCATCTCAATTGGGTTGAGGTTGGGTGATTGTGGAGGCCAGGTAATCTGATGCAGCACTCCATCACTCTCCTTCTTGGTCAAATAGCCCTTATGCACCCTGGAGGTGTTAGGTCATTGTCCTGTTGAAAAACGAATGACAGTCCCACTAAGCGCAAACCAGATGGGATGGTGTATCGCTGCAGAATGCTTGTGTTTCTTGGCCCAAGTAAGTCTTCTTATTATTGGTATCCTTTAGAAGTGGTTTCTTTGCAGCAATTTGACCATGACGGCCTGATTCACGCCGTCTCCTCTGAACAGTTGATGTTGATGTGTCTGTTATTTGAACTCTAAGGCATTTATTTGTGCAGTTATCTCTACCTCTGTTGCAGAGGTAATTTACCTTTCCTGTGGCGGTCCTCATGAGAGCCAGTTTCATCATCGCGCTTGATGGTTTTTGCGACTGTACCTGAAGAAACTTTCAAAAGTTCTTGAAATGTTCCAGATTGACTGACCTTCATGTCTTAAAGTAATGATGGGCCGTTGTTTCTCTTTGCTTATTTGAGCTGTTCTTGCCGTAATATGGACTTGGGTCTTTTACCAAATAGGGCTGTCTTCTGTATACCACCGCTACCTTGTCACAACACAACTGATTGGCTCAAACGCATTAAGGAAAGAAATTCCACAAATTAACTTTAACAAGGCACACCTGTTAATTAAAAATAATTCCAGGTGACTACTGTACCTCATGAAGCTGGTTGAGAGAATGCCAAGAGTGTGCAAAGCTTTCATCAAGGCACAGGATGGCTACTTTGAAAATTAATTAATATAACACTTTTTTTTGGTTACATGATTCCATATGTGTTATTTCATAGTTTTGATGTATCCACTATTATTCTAATTATAGAAAATAGTAAAAATATAGAGAATCTCGAATGAGTCCAAACTTTTGACTGGTACTGTGCATATTTGGGTGATTGGAATTGATGCAGGCAATTGCTTTGATGGATGCCCCCACCCCCCAAAAAATATATATTATTATTTAGCTTAAATATTAAAAAATTTCTCTACACTGCCAAGAGGAATGGCCTCTGAAATCCAGCTTCCCCGATTGGCCGACCATGCCCCGCCCACCATCCATGGCCCTTTTTTTTGTTCCAGAAAAAAAACAGGGTTTTGAAATGATTGAAATATGATCATACTTAGTGACAGTACAACATTTGCACCATTTCATATAAATGACAGGGCATTTTCTGCCCAGCGTCCTCTGAGTGACAGACTCCATTCAAATGCCTGCTGACTTGTAATAACTTCTGCTTTAAGCAGAAGGTTATTTCTTATTTCGCTCCATATGCAAGTGGTGTGTCAGATTTCACATACTGCATCTCCGATGAGAGCAGAGAATGGCATGCGAAGTGGGACAACCAGACCTGTCATGGAGTGCACAGCAATTGATGTTTCGCCATTCAGAGTGCTCTGTACACACATTCAATTCAGATAAAAACATTATTTTATGTTTTTTCAGCTTGCACTGCGGCAAAAAATACAACATGGTCACACAACTGTTTTTGCAGTTCGTGATCTACAGAAATTAATTTGGAATTAGTGAAGTAAAACCAAAACAAATCTAATTTTGATTTGAATCAAAACCTCTTCCTTTTCTCATCGCAGGTCAGGTGCAATGCTATTTTTGTACTGCTCAGATTTAATTTGAGGCAATGTTTAATTTGTGAGGTATGACATATACGAGTTTACATTTGCTAAAATGGGAGCGCACTCATTATGTTTCCAGCTAAAAGTGATGGTTATGCTTCAAGAAACGACTGAACGTCAGAATGAAACGTTTTGATAAAGATCTATATTATCCCAGAGACTGTCAAGTCAGGCTGGCTGTGGCTTGTTCATTGACCAGATCACCCATTCCCTGGAGGTGATTGGCTCCCTGCAGGTGTTAATTACACTCACTAGGCATCTCTGGCTGGGGGAAGGGATGAGTCGAAGGGGGTGGGGGGGTTAGCCCAACTCAGACCTCTGACTCATGGTAAAGCCTGACATTTCAGAGCTAACCCGAAGAACATCAAGCTGCGTTAGACCTCGCTTTGAACGAGTTGCTTTCAGCATATATTTACCATTCTCCAGTTTGTTCCGGTGCCCAGCATTGTGGGATTTTTAGAATACGTTGTGATTGTTTGTTCTCCTGTAGATGCCTGTAGTCCTTGATTATCTTCCCCAAATAAACTAAGCTGTCACTCTTCGCTTGATATGGCAGTCTCAAATGAGCCCTTTATACCCGATCCCCTTTCCACTTGACCCAGGATTCACACTGGAAAATCAGATAGTGATTGCAATTCTCTAATGCACCCCTCGCTCTATTGTTTATAAAAGTCCAGGGGATTAGCATGGATTTCTCTTTTGATTTTCGAGAGTACTTTTTTTTTTTTTTTTTTTTTTTTTTTTTTTTTTTCTCACCAGTGAAGAAGTATAATGACACCTTGGTGACCTCAGGCTTGAACAGTGTGGCTCCTTGTTAGCCTGTCTCAATGTGCTCCTTATGTAACACCGTGATGAGGGCTGCATTCGCACCTGATTAGGCTGACAGGCTTTCACTCAGCCTTTTGAGCTTTGCCATTGTCAAGACAAAGGGACTATGTCAGACTGCCCAGCTGTTTATGTGTCACAATCCCCCAGTCGCAGGGTCACGACCCATCTTCTCAAGCACTTGAGAAACCGGTGACATCACTGCCCTAGCCTCCCTATCCCCATAAATGAGTGTGCCAAGTCTGTCTTTTGAGTCCCCCAGTCTGTCTTTGAGGGTAGTCTGTTTCTAGGCAAAACTGTCTTACTCTCAACATATAAAGCTGCAGATTAGTGTCTATATGTCATCAGATTTCATGATAAAGTAATGGGAACGCTTCACTTGTTTTTGAAACACTTTGTCCCACAAAAAAGGTGGCGGTAGTGTTAAATGATAAAAGATATAGGGACAGGGCTAGAGTTAGTAGTGGTGGTGTCTGCCTTGGTGCTAGTTGCCGTGGCAATTGGAGCAGCCAGTGTGCTTGTGCATGATTGGCCAGGTTTTGGTTTACTGTGGTTGGCCTGAATGCCTGTTCGGAATTATTTCCGAGGCCCTTTGCTTGACATGCCTTTGTTTTACATGGGCTTTAAAAGCTATTCCAGTCGTGAGAAAGCAGTTTGCCTGAGCCCCTGTCAACCGTGTGTTTTCATAAGAAAGTCTATTGTGTATATAATCTGCCCTTGTCCATATCATTTTTGCTTCCCTGTCATGTGTTTTATGCGAGGAACCGGTTTGGCCACACATTGTTTGAGTTCTATCATCGTTGTCTACATTCAATATTAAATGTTGAACTGTTCAATATTAAAATGTTCTTCGAACGAATTCATTAATATTGTATGAAGTATTATTTAGATGCCGAATGCCTGTGGGGTTTTAAAGTTGTTTAAATTGTTAAAAGGTGACATACAGTTGTGTTTGTGTAGGGTAGACACTTTAATCACTGATTTATTACAATCGGACACAGTATTTGATGTTTGGATATGTTACATACTGTGTAGTGACTGACAGTGTATATATGTTTAATCACAATTGTTCCATTATCATTTTCACCTTATGTGGGATATTAACTCTGTGCATAAAATGTGCAAAATGTTGTCACTAAGAAAGACGTGGGGGACATGAGCCAATGGCAGCCAGTGATTATGACGGCAGATGGGGTGATAAGGGGAGTAAGTTAACCACGATCTGTCCTATACTACTCCTGCTCCCTCAGCCATATCACAGGCACTTCTGTGACTGCCTTGTGAAATAGAATACTTATGCACTTTGGATCATAACCTCAAGTCGGATCCCATTGGCAATGCCAGGGACATGGCTCCTACCATGTCCTTGCAGCACCACTGGCCCTCAATAAGCTAGCACAAAGCCCTCTAATCCGTTCAAGGCTTTGCAAGGTACTGTAGGCGCTACGGTTGTTTGTGTGGTAGGGCACACGGTTGTGCAGAGCCTACTTTTGGAAAATGGAACTCTCTACGTAAACCAAATTGTCCCATGACCGCTACTTGCAGGCCTGTCATGTGTTGTGATATTTTTTTTTTTTGTGAGATTGGTGGTTACGTTGCAATAAAATTGTTCAATTGCATAACAATCATAATAACATGCATATAATTCCTATAGCCAATGGAAAGTGCATAATATTGATTTCAATCATTCTCAGAGGCAAATTTCACACAATAACGGGCACCATAGAATCTTAGTTTAGTGGATGTCCATCCACATGTATTCTGAGTCTCTTTTTAGATGTACCAAATTGGTAGAGTGGAAGGACTGGACACTCTGCTTGGCCTGTCATTGGATGGACAGACGGACACCCTGCTTCCAGACTTTTTTTTATATATTCAGTTGAAGTCGGATGTTTACGTGCTCTAAGGTTGGAGTCATTAAAACTCGGTTTTCAACCACTCCACAAATTTCTTGTTAACAAACTATAGTTTTGGCAAGTCGGTTAGGACATATACTTTGTGCATGACACTACATTTTTCTAACAATTGTTTACAGATTGATTATTTCACTTATAATTCACTGTATCACAATTCCAGTGGGTCAGAGGTTTACATACACTAAGTTGACTGTGCCTTTAAACAGCTTGGAAAATTCCCGAAAATTATGTCATGACTTTAGAAGCTTCTGATAATTGACATCATTTGAGTCAATTGGAGGTGTACCTATGTCAAGGCCTACCTTCAAACTCGGGGCCTCTTTGCTTGACATCATGGGAAAATCAAAATAAATCAGCCAAGACCTCGGGGAAAAAACTGTAGACCTCCACAAGTCTGGTTCTTCCTTGGGAGCAATTTCTGAACACCCGAAGGTACCATGTTCATCTGTACAAACAATAGTACGCAAGTATAAACACCATGGGACCACGCAGCCGTCATACCGCTCAGGAAGGAGACGTGTTCTGTCTCCTAGAGATGAATCTTCTTTGGTGCGAAAAGTGCAAATCAATCCCAGAACAACAGCAAAGGACCTTGTGAAGATGATGGCGGAAACGGCTACAAAAATATCAATATCCACAGTAAAACGAGTTCTATATCGACAACCTGAATGGCCGCTCAGCCAGGAAGAAGCCACTGCTCCAAAACTGCCATTAAAAATGCCAGACTATGGTTTGCAACTGCACATGGGGACGAAGATTAGAGGACATTTCTCCAAAAGGTACAATCTGATGAAACATCAATAGAACTGTTTGGCCATAATGCCCATCGTTATGTTTGGAGGAAAAATGGGGAGGCTTGCAAGCCAAAGAACACCATCCCAACCGTGAAGCACGGGCATGGCAGCATCATGTTGTGGGGGTGCTTTTCTGCAGGAGGGACTGGTGCACTTCACAAAGTAGATGGCATCATGAGGAAGTAAAATTCTGTGGATATATTGAAGCAACATCTCAAAACATCAGTCAGGAAGTTAAAGCTTGGTCGCAAATGGGTCTTCCAAATGGACAATGACCCCAAGCATACTTCCAGCATACTTCCAAACCTCTTGAAACTCTAGGGGCGCTATATCATTTTTGGATAAAAAGACGTGCCCATTTTAAGCGCAATATTTTGTCACAAAAAGATGCTCGACTATGCATATAATTGATAGCTTTGGAAAGAAAACACTCTGACGTTTCCAGAACTGCAAAGATATTCTCTGTGCGTGCCCTAGAACGTGAGCTACAGGCAAAACCAAGATGAAACGGCATCCAGGAAATCAGCAGGATTTTTGAGGCTCCGTTTTCCATTGTCTCCTTATATGGCTGTGAATGCGAGATGAATGAGCCTGCCCTTTCTGTCGTTTCCCCAAGGTGTCTGCAGCATTGTGACGTATTTGTAGGCATATCATTGGAAGAGTGACCATAAGAGACCACATTTACCAGGTGTCCGCCCGGTGTCCTGCGTCGAAATTGGTGCGCAAAAGTCAGCTGCAAGTATTTTTCCATGGAATTCAGAGAAGAAAGCAGGCTTCCACGAATGATATATCAATGAAGAGATATGTGAAAAAACACCTTGAGGATTGATTCCAAACAACGTTTGCCATGTTTCGGTCGATATTATGGAGTTAATTTGGAAAAAGTTTGATGTTGTTGGTGACTGAATTTTCATTTCGTTTCGGTAGCCGAATGTGATGTACAAAACGGAGCGATTTCTCCTACACAAAGATTCTTTCAGGAAAATCTGAACATTTTCTATGTAACTGAGAGTCTCCTCATTGAAAACATCCGAAGCTCTTCAAAGGTAAATGATTTTATTTATTTGGTTATCTGGTTTTTGTGAAAATGTTGCATGCTAAATGCTACTCAAAATGCTAAGCTAGCTTAGCATACTCTTACACAAATTAGTGAATTGCTATGGTTCAAAAGCATATTTTGAAAATCTGAGATGACAGTGTTGTTAAGAAAAGGCTAAGCTTGAGAGCAGGCACATTATTTTCATTTTATTTGCGATTTTCAGAAATCGTTAACGTTACGTTATGCTAATGAGCTTGAGGCTATAACTGGATACAGGTTTTTTTCATAGCCAAACGTGAACAAAACGGAGCGATTTGTCCTACACAAATACTATTTTTTTGAAAAACTGAACATTTGCTATCTAACTGAGAGTCTCCTCATTGAAAACATCTGAAGTTCTTCAAAGGTAAATGATTTTATTTGAATGATTTTCTTGTTTTTGTGAAAATGTTGCTGGCTGAATTCTAGGCTTATAGCTATGTTAGCAATCAATACTCTTACACATGCTTGTTTAGCTATGGTTGAAAAGCATATTTTGAAAATCTGAGATGACAGTGTTGTTAACAAAAGTCTAAGCTTGAGAGCAAATATATTTATTTCATTTGCGATTTTCATGAATAGTTAACGTTGCGTTATGCTAATGAGCTTGAGGCTATAAATAGAATCCCGGATCCGGGATTGCGGGACGCAACAGGTTAAGGACAACAAAGTCAAGATATTGGAGTGGCCATCACAAAGCCCTGACCTCAAGCCTATAGAACATTTGTGGGCAGAACTGAAAAAGTATGTGCGAGCAAGGAGGCCTACAAACCTGATTCAGTTACACCAGCTCTGTCAGGAGGAATGAGCCAAAATTCACCCAACTTCATTTGGAAGGCTACCCAGCACGTTTGACCCAAGTTAAACAATTTAAAGACGACGCTACCAAATACTAATTGAGTGTATGTAAACTTCAGACCCACTGGGAATGTGATGAAAGTAGTTAAAGCTGAAATAAATAATTATATTATTCTGGGATTTTTTTACTAGGATTAAATGTGAGGAATTGTGAAACTGAGTTTAAATGTATTTGGGGAAGGTGTATGGAAACTTCCGACTTCAACTCTATATTTGTATCTACTGGAGGTCGACGGATTATTATTTTTCAACGCCAATACCGATTCATTGGAGGACCAAAAAAAAGCTAATTTAAATTATTTGCATTTGTAATATTGACAATTACAACAATACTTATTGAACACTTTTTATATATTAACATAATAAATACATCAATTTAGTCTCAAATAAATAATTAAACATGTTTAATTTGGTTTAAATAATGCAAAAACGCAGTGTTGGTGAAGAAAGTAGAAGTGCAATATGTGCCATGTAAAAAAAGCTAACGTTTTAAGTTCCTTGCTCAGAACTTGAGAACATATGAAAGCCAGTGGTTCATCATTCCCAGTTCTTCAATATTCCCAGTTAAGAAGTTTTAGGTTGTAGTTATTTTGGGAATAATGACGCATTGACTATTTCTCTCTGTACCATTTTGTATTTCATATTCCTTTGACTATTGGATATTCTTATTGGCACTTTAGTATTGCCGGCCTAATCTCGGGAGTTGATAAGCTTGAAGTTATAAACTGCACTGCACTTCAAGCATTGCTAAGAGCTGCTGGCATACGCAGTAAAGTGCTGTTTTAATGAATGCTTATGAGCCTGCTGCTGCCTACCACCTCTGTCAGACTGTTCTATCAAATCAGACTTAATTATATTGTAATTAACACAGAAATATAAGTGTTTGGTCATAAATATGGTCAAATCCGGAAACTATCATTTCGAAAACAAAACGTTTTATTTCAGTGAAATACGGAACCGTTACGTATTTTATCGAATGGGTGCGACCTTAAGTCTCAATATTGCTGTTCCATTGCACAACCCTCAATGTTATGTCATAATTATGTAAAATTATGGCAAATTAGTTCGCAACAAGCCAGGCGGCCCAAACTGTTGCATATACTCTGACTCTGTTTGCATTGAACGCAAGAGAAGTGACACAATTTCCCTAGTTAATATTGCCCGCTAACATGAATTTCTTTTAACTAAATATGCAGGTTTAAAAATATATACAGTGGGGTAAAAAAGTATTTAGTCAGCCACCAATTGTGCAAGTTCTCCCACTTAAAAAGATGAGAGGCCTGTAATTTTCATCATAGGTATACTTCAACTATGACAGACAAAATGAGAAAAAAATCCAGAAAATCACATTGTAGGATTTTTACGTTTTAAGTTCCTGACAAACGAGACATCCATGTCCTCTCCACTGTCCATACAGCAACCATGTCGACCACAGGAAAGGTGGACCACCTGACGGGAGAGAGAAAAATCAAACCAGACTGCGTACTTGACTATAACCTCAAAATGGGGGCAGTGGATAGGGCGGACATGATAAACAGCTTTGTGGAATGCACTCCGAAAACAACCAAGTGGTATAAAAACATTTTTTTTTTCATTTTTCCAGGGTAGCTTCAAAATACAACAAGCCAATACTTCTCTGACCGCAATTAGCATTGTTTTACAGCGCTAATAGAATAATGTAGCTACATAGGCACGATTGTACACTGCTCAAAAAAATAAATGGAACACTAAAATAACACATCCTAGATCTGAATGAATGAAATATTATTATTAAATACTTTTTTCTTTACATAGTTGAATGTGCTGACAACAAAATCACACAAATTATCAATGGAAATCAAATTTATCAACCCATGGAGGTCTGTATTTGGAGTCACACTCAAAATTAAAGTGGAAAACCACACTACAGTCTGATCCAACTTTGATGTAATGTCTTTAAAACAAGTCAAAATGAGGCTCAGTAGTGTGTGTGGCCTCCACGTGCCTGTATGACCTCCCTACAACACCTGGGCATGTTCCTGATGAGGTGGCAGATGGTCTCATGAGGGATCTCCTCCCAGACCTGAACTAAAGCATCCGCCAACTCCTGGACAGTCTGTGGTGCAACGTGACGTTGGTGGGTGGAGCGAGACATGATGTCCCAGATGTGCTCAATTGGATTCAGGTCTGGGGAACGGACGGTCCAAAGCATCAATGCCTTCCTCTTGCAGGAACTGCTGACACACTCCAGCCACATTAGGACAAGCATTGTCTTGCATTAGGAGGAACCCAGGGCCAACCGCACCAGCATATGGTCTCACAAAGGTACCTAATGGCAGTCAGGCGACCTCTGTCGAGCACATGGAGGGCTGTGCGGCCCCCCAAAGAAATGCCACCCCACACCATGACTGACCCACCGCCAAACCGGTCATGCTGGAGGATGTTGCAGGCATCAGAACGTTCTCCACGGCGTCTCCAGACTGTCACGTCTGTCACGTGCTCAGTGTGAACAACCCCCACCTGTGGACGTCGGGCCCTCATACCACCCTCATGGAATTTGTTTCTGACCGTTTGAGCAGACACATGCACAATTGTGGCCTGCTGGAGGTCATTTTGCAGGGCTCTGGCAGTGCTCCTCCTGCTCCTCCTTGCACAAAAGCGGAGGTAGCGGTCCTGCTGCTGGGTTGTTGCCCTCCTACGGCCTCCTCCACGTCTCCTGATGTACTGGCCCGTCTCCTGGTAGCGCCTCCATGCTCTGGACACTACGCTGACAGACACAGCAAACCTTCTTGCCACAGCTCGCATTGATGTGTTATCCTGGATGAGCTGCACTACCTGAGCCACTTGTGTGGGTTGTAGACTCCGTCTCATGCTAGTGTGAAAGCACCACCAGCATTCAAATGTGACCAAAACATCAGCCAGGAAGCATAGGAGCTGAGAAGTGGTCTGTGGTCAGCACCTGCAGAACCACTCCTTTATTGGGGGTGTCTTGCTAATTGCCTATAATTTCCACCTGTTGTCTATTCCATTTGCACAACAGCATGTGAAATTTATTGTCAATCAGTGTTGCTTCCGAAGTGGAGAGTTTGATTTCACAGAAGTGTGATTAACTTGGTGTTACATTGTGTTGTTTAAGTGTTCCCTTTTATTTTTTTGAGCAGTGTATATAACACCATAAAGGTTATGTAATGAGTAACGTTACCTCGCGTGTCCGCGGTTATAAGGAATATACACATATTATGCCATACACACAGTGAGCTACAGCAGAAACGTTATAACACGACATACAGAAACTATTTATAATGTAATAAAGCACTTACTTTGATAGAAACGCAGTCTGGATTTGAACCTGGGTGTCTGTAGTGATGCGTCTAGCACTGAGACAGCTGTGGCAGTTGGGAGTCATAAGGCCAGGGTAGCTTCAAAATACAACACATGCTAATACTTATCTGATGCAATTAGCATTGTTTTCCAGAGCTAATAGAGGAATGTAGCTAGCTACCGAAGCATTGAGTATAACGCCATAAAGGTTATGAAATGAGTAAAGTTACCTCGCGTGTCCGTGGTTATAAGAAATATACACACAAATATTATGCTACAGTAGAAATGATGACACGACATGCAGAAAGTATTATAATGTAATAAGGCACTTACTTTGATAGAAATGCACACATTTCAAAGTTATTATTGGTCACGAAAACAACTATGACTGCGGTGCAGGCAACAGACGGAAAGTGTGTGTGTGTGATGGGAGATGAGCAAATGTCTGCAGACTTGAACTGCAGAAACAATTGGGAAGTGTTTGGGGAATTTTGTTCAGGTCAGAAATGTCAAAAAAATTAATTGGTCCGCAAAAGTAAAAATGACTACTCTTATATGAATGAATGAGGCGGAACACACCTCAATTCAAACTGTTCTTAGAAAATAATTTTGAAATTGACAAGTTGAAAACGGCCTATAAATAAAAACAGGCTGCGTTGCCTTAGTTTGAGGGCAGCGTGGATTAAATGTACTGTTGCGTAACAATCACATTCTGGAATGGAATGGAGAGAACGTTCTAACTAGAGGTCGACCGATCAATGCCGATACCGATTATTGGAGGACCATAAAAGCCGATGCTGATTAATCGGCCGATTTATTATTATTTTTTGTAATAATGACGATTACAACAATACTGAATGAACACTTATTTTAACTTAATACATCAATAAAATCAATTTAGCCTCAAGTAAATAATGAAAGATGTTCAATTTGGTTTAAATAATGCAAAAACAAAGTGTTGGAGAAGAAAGTAAAAGTGCAATATGTTCCATGTAAAATATGTGCCATGTAAGAAAGCTTACATTTCAGTTCCTTGCTCAGAACATGAGAACATAAGAAAGCTGATGGTTCCTTTTAACATGAGTCTTCAATATTCCCAATATTGATTGTTTTTTATAAGATAAGTTTAATGCTAGCTAGCAACTTACCTTGGCTTACTGCATTCGCGTAACTCCTTGTGGAGTGCAATGAGAGAGAGGCAGGTTGTTGTTGCTTTGGACTAGTTTATGTCGCAAGATTGGATCCCCCGAGCTGACAAGGTGAAAATCTGTCGTTCTGTCCCTGAACAAGGCAGTTAACCCACTGTTCCAAGGCAGTCATTGAAAATAAGAATGTGTTCTTAACTGACTTGCCTCGTTAAATAAAGTGTACATTTTTAAAGATAATAATCTGCAAATCGGCGCCCAAAAATACCGATTTCCGATTGTTATGAAAACTTGAAATCGGCCCTAATTAATTGGCCATTCCGATTAATTGGTCAACCTCTAGTTCTAACATCACGTGCCTAAAAAAACTCAAGCTGGGGTGACGGTTAGAGATATTTGGAACTCACGTATGAAAGGGTTAACTTGTGATTATGTGAAGATTGATTGTTTTTTTATAAGATAAGTTTAATGCTAGCTAGCAACTTACCTTGGCTCCTTGCAGCCACAAGTTCCTTTTTGACGCTGCACTTGCGTAACAGGGTGTCAGCCTGCCACGTAGTTTCCCATTATTTTTATATTATGACATTTACCAGTAATCCCCAGTCTCATGTTTGTTTACAAGCAAACAACGAGGTGAGACCGGAGTCTTGTGAGTCACTCACTGTTTTGTAGCACATGCCAGGTGATCTAGTGACGGTGTGGAATTTAGCTAGATCTCTAATAACTATTCAGTTTGTTTTGTACACTGCTGCTACTCACTGTTTTATTATCTATGCCTAGTCACTTCACCCCCTACCCCTAAATTACCTCTAACCTGTACCCTCGTACACCGACTCGATACCGGTACCCCCTGTATATAGCCTCGTTATTGTGTTACTTTTTAATAATTTGTTACTTGAGTTTATTTAGTAAATATTTTCTTAACTCTTCTTGAACTGCACTGTTGGTTAAGGGCTTGTAAGTAAGCATTTCACAGTAAGGTTTACACTTGTTGTATTCGGCGCATCTGATTTTTGATTAAAAAACTGTTCAGTTAACTGTCTAAAATGTCCTCAATGATCTCTAGTTGTGCTTTTGGTGATGTCTACTTGATTGAGGACTGAGATATAGGGTTGTCCCATCTAGCTATCTTAAGATGAATGGTACTAACTGTAAGTCGCTCTGGATAAGTAGCACAACATGTTGTGAATCGCACAGATAAGCAGACGCTGCTAAATGCCCCATTCCTAAATGACTAAAATGTATATGTAAGTGGTTAGCTTCTTGCAATCAAGCCCCTCTCAGTAACACCAGAGGGTCCCCTCCTGGATCAAAAGCCTTGCTGTCTAATATTGGTTTTGTGTGTGTGCAGAAAACTGCGAGGAGAATGTATGAGTTACTTGCATGACTTTATGAGCTGGGATGTCTGTCCTGCAAATAGTTTTGAAAATAGCTCCCCTTGTGTTCAGTGCCAGTATTACCGAATATCCTGGGATGGCACAAGGTCGGTATGACAATCTGGATACCGACAAAGCCTAGTGTATACATGTCTAGGGTGGATGATTTATGCTCTTATGATGTTAGGCCGTCACAGTCAAGTCACGCACCAGTGAAGGAGGATATGTGAATGGAAATGGGAATTACTTTTATGTAATAAAATAATATTAACCAGTGGTGTAAAGTAACTCATTAAAAAATACTTAACTAGTTTTTGGGGGGTATCTGTATTTTATTATATATATAATTTCGAAAAATTGTACTTCCTCCACTACAATCCTAAAGAACATATGTATGTTTTTTACTTCTGTACATTTTCCATTAAGTACTTGCTACATTTTGAATGCTCAGGCCGGACAGCAATATGGTCCAATTCACGCACCTATCAATATAACGTGTTGTCATCCCCTACTGCCTCTGATCTGGCAGACTCACTAAACACAAATACTGAGTTTCTAAATGTGTTGGAGTGTGCCCCTGGATGTTTAAAAACATAAATAAAAATTGTGCCGTCTGATTTTGTTTAAGGAATTTGATGTAATAGCTTTTACTTGTACTCATGTATGACAAATGAGTTAATTTTTTGACCACTTTAAGGCGCTTCAGAGAAACGGATAGTAATTTAAGTGCTCATAGAATGGAGTCATGAGCGCATTTCCTTCACAATGGAACAAACAGGCTCATTCTGTTCAGAACAAACCACTGTGTGATGTCGTCCTTGTTGTAACTGTCAAACACGGGGATCATAAACGTTTGTTATTGTAAATGACATGAATATGGAAATGTGAAGCGCATATTTGGACTCACGGGTGTGTGGTTTGCTTATATGACATCAAAGCTCTATTTATTATAATCCTCAACGTCTCAGCTTTCAAAATATAGTGCCTACTATTTGATCTACAGCTTTCCCCACTCACAAACAAAACATTTTTGTAAAAGTAGCCCAATTAGCGGGAGAGATGAGGGGCGCATCTTCTCGTTGTGCTTGGTGCTCACATCTAGAACTGCTGTCAGTTGAATCCCATACAGCGCTGTAAAGTGGAGAACCTGAGCTCTGACATCATGTATAGCATGTTACTGTACAGCCACTGCCGTTTATCAGTGTCCAAATCTGCCATTTTTAACCTGTATACGGGTAGGTGTGTAAAGGTCTACGAGCAGATAATACACTCTGTGGTGATATGGATTGAGAATATCCATTTGAGTGGACTGACTGTACAGTTGAAAGAAAGGAGTACATTGATAGCGGTGTTTCTACTCCCATACCGCTCAACAAAGGCATTCATGCATAATTGTAGACCTGCATTTGCCAGAGTTTGTTTTATTTGCAGGCATGTGGGCTCAGAAACAGTTCCTCCTGCCCTGCTGTGTGTGTGATCCCTGCTCGGCTCTGACGGGGCCTGTGAAAGGATCTTGTTTGAATCGAGCCCTGGTCAAGGACAGAATGTCTGGAGCAGGCTTTGTTATGAGAGTTGCGGAGACTCCGTTATCAATTTGGCTCCATTAATCCAAATTCATTTTTTGCACTCCGATAACTAGCAGCGTCTGCTTGTCTGTGCGATTCACAACATGTTGTGCTGCGATTCCAGATAAACTGTGAGCTTGGGATGGACTCCTCCTCCGTACTCATGAGGGAAGCTGTATGACAGTCACCGCTGTGCTGCCTGCAAGGAATGAAAGAGTATCAGGAGAGAGGAATCCTTCCACTGCTACAATGTGTCCAGATTTAGTCTAAACTACAGTACATGGTCTGATTCTGACTTGTATACTGTGTTAGTACATTTCATGCACTTTTAATGACATATTTATGTACGTAAAGCCGGATAATGTGTTTTCTTGTTGAAATCATTCAAATGTATGCCGTTATCTGCCCATAGAATGTTGTTGATTTAAATCATTTATCGGCCCTTCTGTGAAATAATACTACTAAAAACAGAACATCTGGTCTCGTTGTTTCTCTCATAACAAAGTCAGTGTAGTATTTCCTCAGCTAAAGTTGCCTCCTCTGCTTGACATTAATAGGAGAGTTTTGGCTCATGTTGAGCTTTGCCCTGCACTTGGAAAGACAGAAATATGTAGCAGAGCGGTACTGACCTGTGCATGGTGTGGGTGTGTATCTAGCAATGCATTTCTGGTCCCTTTTCGACTGTGACCCATTATAGGGCCTAGAGCTAATTGTATAACTGCGTTTTATGAAAAGAGCTCTAGCACTGTCGGATGTTTCTAGTTTCGTGTGTCCAAGGACATGTTTCTGCTTTCATTTTTAATAAAACATAAGAAACACTTGAATACTCCAACAAAAACACCACTTATCATCATTATCAAATTCTCCCTTTTTTTTTTATCTCTTCCTTGAACTTTTTATCCGAGTTGAAGCTTATCAGCAGGAACATTTGGCAGAATAGCCAAGGGAGCTAATATAGTTGTTTAGCGTTGTCAGAATTAAAATAGAGGTTTGGTCAGGGCCCAATCCTCTTTTACCATTGACAAAAAATGTATTGAATACATCATATTTGCTGTGTAACTCGTCCTTATCAGACCATTGAGTGACTTTCATTATTACATCATTAACTCTTAATGCATACTGTGTGAGACTGCTCGTTTCAGAGACTTCTTTGTTCATCCTTACAGTAAAACAGATGTAGATGATGATGAATTGTGGCAATTGTCGCTGTGGGAACAACTTGGCGCAGAGCTATTTTGAAGCCCCCAATTCATACAGTCTCCCAAACTCCTCCTCGCATCCCCATTCCTCTTTGCCAACCACATATTTTCCTTGCTGTAGTGTCGTATAGATATGATATCAGCGATGCACTATTGTCCATTGCCTATTGCTGTACTTGACTTACACGCTTTTTACGATACGAAATGTGGAGAAATGTACATTTGGAAATTCATGTCAAATGTGATTTGCCAGATATTCTTGTGGACATATTTGCAAATTACATTTATTCTTAAGTGGACAACATTTATACACTTCACATTTGGATTTATTGCAGGAGATTGTAGTACAATGATATTGTTGAATAGACAAACACGTTCTGGTAAAGGGGGGGGGGGTGGAGAGGTGTCAATTCTGCTCCTAAATTACTGGCCATCGACTACGTCACAGTTTTCCCTTTTCAGGCATTTTTTATTTCATGTTGCTTTTGTACCAATGGAAAGATTTTCTCTGAGCTGTTTGAAATGGGCAACTATATTACTATAAATAATACACCTACTCACTTTTGTGTCAGATGTTTAATCTTGATTGATTTATTTTTTTGTCGTTTTTAGCTTTCTGGCTTTCTCTGAGCTTCTGCATTGTAAACTATAGTCCTATTTTTTTTATCAAGACTTGTTTGTGGCTTGATAAAGTGGCTTTCTTTAAAAAAAAAAAAATTTTTTTTTTGATTTCCAAGGACAAAGGAGGAGTTTCTTGCACAGCGATGACTTCTCTGTCTCACATTCATTGTGCACGACCTCAGTGTAGAGAGTTATACGATACAACGTGTATTCTATAGCATACAGTAGAATCACTTAGAGAAGAGTCTTCTGCATATTCAGGTAATATACTAAGTATGACATTGCATGTTTTGATTTTTCTGAAATCTATATAATACCAGTATTTACAACTTCGATATATGGATATGATTTATTTTAGTTGTTGTGTACTGAGGAAAGAAGCATGAACTTCCATGCGAGAAGAGTCACCTTGCCTGCCATTACTCCACTTTGTCTTCAGAAGCGGGTAGGAAACGTGCTTGTAATTTCCCCTTTGCCACACTGTGCATGACTTCTGCTTTCTTTAACTGTCCTAGTAGTGTGTCCGTGTTAAATCGTACAATGGGATTCGACTAAACCACTCTGAAACTAGAAGTGGAGAAACAGTTTATTCATCCACTTTTCTGAACCTGTTTGGCCTGGAGTTCAGAGGGGAAAAAAAACTCTAGTCCAGAGATACAGTAGTTTTTATTTCATCCTTTTGGATTGTGCTTCTGTTTTTCTATCAGTTTCCCATCAGTCATCACATTTGCATTTTTTTTTTTTTTTTTTTTTTTTTTTTACATTCAATTCATAGATTTGTCTTCAGTATGTTTTCCCCTTTACTGCTGAGGTACAGTATATGGCAGTCATTGGAGCAGCTATGCATCTTCGGAGGTTAGCTAGCCTCCTCGTGTGTGTGTGTGACAAGCGGGCCTATATTTTTCACCATGCGCTTCCCTAGATCTTTCTCAGTAGCGTGTCTACAGTAGCAGCTGAATAGAAATGTGATACAATTTTGCAGTCGACGCACTTATTAAAAAGTGAGAGGGAATAAACTCCCCCCCCCCCCCCCCCCCCCCCCCATGGTTGACGTTAAAACACAATTTTGTCCACGTATTTCAGAAGACCCTGTGAACTCTGACTTGGACAGCCCAATGCCATGATGATATCACGCCAAGGATACATGTAGAAGTCATTTGGAATAGTTAACATCTGACCGGTTGAAATATGTGTCTATAAAACCTGTTTGGCAAAAATTACACTAGAGTGAGCCATTTCAAGGTTCCATGTGAGCCTGTTGCCTGTTGAACCACTGAGGAGTTCCACTGTTAAATGTGTAAAATGTTTGACCTGTGGTTATTTATGGTCCTCCAACATATTTTTGGTTTGGTGTTATGAGTACCCTTTTTAAAATGTGTTGTTAAAATACGTTTTTTTGCATTAATCATGAAATGAAAGGCTTGACATTACGTGGCAGAAACGCAGAATATGCAGCTGCACAATGGTCAACTGAAATGCCTCAAGATGAGAGCAGTAGGGCCAAGCGACTGCATCGGCCCAGGTGTAGCACCTAGGACTGCTGTGTCCAGACGGGCAGCAGTCCTAGGTGTAGCATGGCTAACTGAGCTTATCCAGTGCTTTTGCTGTAGTGAAGGGCACTGTGGATGTATGGTTGTTACACACTGAGCCGAGCCCAGGGCTGAGGCCACTGCTGTGGCACTCACAGATAGAGCTGCAGCTGTGGGAGTGGAGTTCAAGGTAAAACTAGCACACGCAAATTAGCAAACCGGTGTCCGCAACCCTGTCCTTGAGATAACGAGGACTTTTATAGCGTTGTTAGCAAAGCATAGACAAATCTATATTTAGGCCAGCCCTTTTGTCTGTCTGGATTTTCCCTCCCTTTTTTGTCTCAATTGGAGACCATGTTCCTTTTCTCCCAGAGTGTCTGTACAATTTGTATGTACAACCGTGTGGCCGTCGACGGGGAAGGCCGGGGCTAAACATTTGGGTTGCAGTTAGTACTGGTTCAAAGCTCGTAGCGCTGCTTAGCCCTGTCATCAACCTTATCACTGTTGGCCAACTCTTATCTTATTTCCCTCAGCACTCTCCCATGTCAGTCCCTGCACAGTGTATGTCATTGTGTTAGTTCCCGCAGTTCCAGAACGACTGACTATCTGAACTTAAATCGCGAGCACACTTCACATTTACTTTTGGACTGAAATGCACTTTTGGTATTTAGTTGCACAGGCCAGGTCGCCTGCATGTGCTCTGGACTACTTTTTCACTTCAACTGAGGCATTAAGTAGTCCTTATGTATTCACCCTCTTCGGATTTGTTGTCATATTTTAGTGTCGTCTTTGAACATGGTATAATGAAGAGAATATTTTTAAAAATTGGTAGAAAACTGCAGGTTTTAGACTTTATCTGTCTTTCTAGGAAAGCTTTTTGTAAAGCATCCACAGTAACTATATTAGTGTAATAACACTATAAAAAATTAAAAGGGAATTTGGCAGATGGAAATGGAGCTGTGAAATTAAAGCAGGTGCAGGTGGGCACATGGCGCAGCATGGCTACCTGATGAACGCACCTCTTTGTGCTCATTGATACAGAACGCAGCAGTTCACAGTGGCATTTTATCTGGCTTCGCCGTTCATTTGACTCCCCTTGGACCAAAGTGATTTATCATGGATACCGAGGCCAGTCATTTCAACCCTAGTTGAAACATCCCAGCATGCTCTGAACAATGATCGAATCGATATAGGCGAGAGCCGGCGCATGTAGATGCTAGTGTGGGCTCAAGTCTGTTGAAGGACTAATTAGAATGAATTATGCACGCTTTTTTTGTTCGTTAGTTGTGAACTTTTTTGCTGTCTGCAATCTTGTATCTCCAGATACGGAATGTGGGACACCGAATGAGGATCGACTCAGCAGATTATTTTATTGCAGAGTGTTGAATGCATTTTCAAGAACCTCATCAAATATTTGTCCAAAGCTCTCTGAAGTGGGTAAAGATAGATATTAGTCAAGAGATATGCACACAGATTATATCTAGCTTTGCGTAACACTCCAATAAGGACATACAGGACAAATTTGTTTTATTGCTGAATATAAAGAGACCGAGTGCTACATGGAGTATTGCACAATGGCTCGATCACACCTACAGCATCTTTTTGCTAAATGGTATGCAGCAGAATGTGGATATCTGTGCAACAAAAGTTCAACGTTCACCTTCTGCTACCATTTCTGTCAAGCCGTCTACGTATACCAGTTTTATGCATACGTTCGATAAATCCAACGAATTCGCCACACAGATCGCACTGCAACTGCCTCTGCCACGCAATGCTGTAGGGCAAATGCAGTGTTCCATTGGACATTTTTAAAGTACTTCTGGTGTACCAAAACACAATGTCGCTGTGATCGAGGCGTAACACTACAGTACTTTTATAATACATGTGTAGCATTTTCGTGAAGCAAAACAGTTTCCAATCAACAAAAATGTTGTAATTCGTGTTGTATTGCACTGGAACAAATGACGACAAACTATAATAAAAAATAAAAAAGTTGTAATAGGATTCTGATTGGGGTGACAAACCCCTACAAGGCAAAAACCTATAGGATTACTTAAAGTAGTCCATTAAGGACTGATACAAAATATTTTAGGATTGCGAGAATCCTATAGGATCCAATATGATTACTTTTGATTTCCAATCGGGGGAAAAAGCAGTATAATAGGATTCTGAAAGAGGTGGAACAAAATCTTATCGGATTGTGAATTGGAAATTGGATTCTATTGGAAAAATTGCAAATCCTATATTGTTTTTTTTTACTAGGGTTTTCCTATACATATATTAAAATATCTTCCTGACACACAAATTCTAAACCTTGTGTAGTGTAGCATCGTGTCCAGTGTATTTGTGTGGAGGAACTAATGTCAACCCGTCATCTGCAGGAGTAACGCAGTAAAAGCTGTTTCACCCCCTGACAAACCCTGCCCTGTTCCTCCATGAAACACGATCCTTTGGAGATTTGATTTGGCAAATTCTCAGGAAGTGACTTCCACAGAGGGACACAACTAGATTCCTGCCTAGATGTTTTTTTCCACAGCCTGATTTAGAGGCTCCTTCACACAGTTTTCATCTTTTTTTGTGTGTTTTTTGTTGTTGTTGTTGCTTTTGTCATTTCTACCCCTGGAAATGCATTGGATGCAATGTAATGTTTTATACAGTAAGTGCTCTGGGCTTTGAGATTATCATCTTCGGCTTTCTACTTCAACCTCCGTGACTTCAGTGTTACTGCAATGTATGAGATGATTAGTGTGTCATTGTTAGCTTGTCCGTCTGTACTGTACAGACAACTCACCAAAAGGACATTAAAGTCATCCCAGTAATGCAGTCCCTTGGCTTTTGTTAGGTACCCGCAAAGGGGGATCCTTATGTGTTTTTTGGGGTCTTGTAAATCTCGGCACTGACATTTTAAAAACGAGATTTTCTTTTTTACTTCATTGGGGGGTGACGTCATAGTTGGTGGTTGTGATTCGCTGCGGGCTCCTTAAGGGCGCTGACCCCAGCTCGGCTGGAGCACTGTGGCCTCGTTTCACTCCACAAAAGAGGGCTGGTGCATCCTGCCCCACGATCCGCCTTAAACCAAGGCACAGAGACCCGTGCACACAGAAAGAGGCAGCCAGTTGGTCTTTACTGTGACTCTCTTCCTCCCTTCTCCCCGCCCACCCCTGTCAACTTTAGACGGAGTTGACCCAACTAGCATTACATTTAACCAGCACCTTTGTAATGGTTTTAGAGCTCACGCAGGGCTTT
Organism: Oncorhynchus masou masou; assembly: GCF_036934945.1. Classification (NCBI taxonomy): domain Eukaryota; kingdom Metazoa; phylum Chordata; class Actinopteri; order Salmoniformes; family Salmonidae; genus Oncorhynchus; species Oncorhynchus masou. The sequence continues at coordinate 14,313,954 of NC_088221.1, read as the reverse complement.
ATGCTAAGAACTCAAATTGCCATGGCTGTGTGAATAGGGAGGGGGAGTGAGCCTTTTTGACTCTTTTTTCCTCCTCCTCCTGGGCTGTGTGGAGCAGAGCAGGCTGATCCTGGGCTCTTTTACTTGTGTGGGGGGGGGGGGGGAAAGGTAGCAGGTGATTGGGCCATAGCCCCAGTGACATATATCTGTGGAGTCAGGAAAACGCTGTGCTCAGAGGCAGCTCTTTCTAATTAGCTCATTTCTGCCCCACTGCAGTAAAGAGAGGAGAAAGAGAGGGAGAGCGGGCTCTACTTTCCGCTTCCCAGCTGATACCGACTCGCTACTCGGCTCTGTTCTGTTCGGCTCTGCACTGTCTGCCTGTCTGATGCATGTTTCCATGTTCCTCACTAAAAGCCCGGTTTACAATGCTGTGCACTCAGCCCTATATAGGCTGCAGAGTTAGCTCAAATACACAGGTCTTGTCTCCCAACCGAAAGGTAAGTTGTGATGTCAGATGATTTGTTAGTAGCTTGTTTTGTGTTAATATTGCATGACTGTTGAGATTCTCTGAGAGCTGTTTAATGCAGAGCTGTAATATACCTGCTGTGAAGAAGGAAAAAGAAGGACAAGGTAATTGGAACAATAGGCTACGCAGTAGGCACGTTGATGTTTGTCGTGTCTTGTCCTGGAGGCAGGACTGGTCGCTTTCCCATTTTAGATAGGCAGGCTGCAAATTCCAAATAAAAATGTATGAAAACAAAAAATTGTTGGTCTTACGTTTAAGTTAGGGTTAGCAGTGTGGTTAGGGTTAGGTTTAAAATGTTCAGACTTTGTGGCTGTGCCAGCTAGTGCAGAGCTGTCTCCAGAACAAGATTTACGATGGAAAAACTCTAACCTGCACGCAGTAGGCTACTTTGTTAGGGATACATTTATCAACTTTTGGGAGAATTTTGTGCTCTTGTGTGTGGGTTGAATGATTATGGGGTAGAATTATCGTGGACTTTGACAAAATGAGATTTGACATGCCTAATATCCTATAAAGCTTGGAGAACATTTTGAAAATCGCATGTTTGAAATTTTCTGACCACTATTTCTTGCCTAGTTGGTTATTTGTAAAGTTTGATGTATATTTAATGTACATTTTTATTTAATATACATATGTGGTATGTATTTTAAATGTACATATAAAGCAAGATCTGAACTTTTCTGATACATATGTTGTTCAAGTCAATGTGTTTTGTTTCGCTGCAGGTAATCAAAGTGTATAATGAGGACAATACAAGTCGAACAGTAGAGGTTCCCACTGACATCACAGCCCGGGACATATGCCAGCTGTTTGTCCTGAAGAATCACTGCATTGACGACCACAGCTGGACTCTGTTTGAGCATCTCACCCATCTAAGCATAGGTAAGAATTCAATTCAAAACAACTTTATTTATCCCACCAGTGGCAATTAAGACAAAGCCGTTTTACAAGTACAGTATCAAATAGACACAAAATCCTCCACATAAAAAAAGTGTATACAACCTTAGATTACTGTGTAATAGTGATGAGGATGTGCACAAGATTCGGTTTAGTGAGTGCATAACCCTAAACCGGATACAGTTTTTTAAATTTTTTTATTCTTGCTGTGGCTCACTGCAGTGTGATTCTGTTCTTTGGAAAGATACCACCAAGTTGATCAGCAAGGAGTTAATCGTACAGCAACGGTGACTCCAATCTTCCTACAGGTGTAGCCTTACCATTTCTCAGCAGCTTACATTGCACAATTTATCCATCTGTTCTGTTCATTATTTCATTGAGTCTTGAAAGCATTGACTTTGCTGGAAATGTGCTGTTATCATTCAACCAGTTTAGTAAGGTGTGTCCTAATGTCTGCAGTGTTGCAGTCTCTCATTTTCTCCTTGACTTTATTGGCATGACTGTAATGTTGAATTATATTTTTTTAAGTGTTCATTTCAGATGAGCTTAACTGAACAAGAATATAAACTCAACATGTAAAGTGTTGGTCCCATGTTTCATGAGCTGATGTCAAAGATCCCAGAAATGTTCCATATGCACAAAAAGCTTATTTCGGTCAAATTGTGTGCACAGATTTGTTTACTTCCCTGTTAATGAGCATTTATCCTTTGCCAAGATAATTCATCCACCTGACTGGTGTCGCATATCAAGAAGCTGATTAAACTGCATGATTATTACACAGGTACACCTTGTGCTGGACAAAATAAAAGGCCACTCTAAAATGTGCAATTTTGTCAGGCAACACAGTGCTGCAGATGTCTCAAGTTTTGAGGGAGTGAGCAATTGGCATGCTGACTGCAGGAATGTCCAACAGAGCTTTTGCCAGAGAATTGAATATTAATTTCTCTACCATGAGCTTCCTCCAACGTCGTTTTAGAGAATTTACCAGTACGTCCAACTGGCCTCACAACCGCAGACCACGTGTAACAACACCAGCACCTCAACATCTGGCTTCCCCACCTGCGAGATTGTCTGAGACCAGGCTCCCGGACAGCTGATGAAACTGTGGGTTTGCACAACCAAAGAATTTCTGCACAGTCTCGGGAATCTCATCTGCGTGGTTGTCGTCCTCACCAGGGTCTTGACCTGACTGCAGTTCGGTGTCGTAACCAACTTCAGTCAGCAAATGCTCACCTTCGATGGCCACTGGCACATAGGAGGAGTGTGCTCTTCACAGATAAATCCTGATTTTAACTGTACCGGGCAGATGGCAGACAGCGTTTATGGTGTCGTGTGGGCGAGTGGTTTGCTGATTTCAATGTTATGAACAGGTGGTGGGGTTATGGTATGGGCAGGCATAAGCTATGGACAACAAACACAATTGCATTTTATCGAAGATATTTTGAAATCGCAGAGATACTGTGACGAGATCCTGTGACGAGATCCTGAGGCCCATTGTTTTGCCATTCATCCTCTGCCATCACCTCATTCAGCATGATAATGCACGGCCCCATGTCGCAAGGATCTGTACATAATTCCTAGAAGCTGAAAATGTCCCAGTTCTTCCATGGCCTGCATACTCACCAGACATGTCACCCATTGAGGATGTTTGGGATGCTCTGGATCATCGTGTACGACAGCGTGTTCCAGTTTCCACAATATCCAGCAACTCTCCAAAAGCCACAATCGACAGCCTTAAGTCAATATGAAGAAGATGTATCGCGCTGCATGAGGCAAATGGTGGATACACCAGATACTGACTGGTTTTCTGATCCATGCCCCTATGTCTTTTTTTTTTGGCATCTGTATTCCCAGAAATCCATAGATTAGGCCCTTATGAATTTGTTTCAATTGACTGATTTCCTTATTTGAACTGTAACTCAGTAAAATCTTTGTTGCATTTATATTTTTTGTTCGGTGTATGCAGAAAAGACTCAATTAATCCCTAAATGCAAATGACCCTTTGGAAAAGAAACTTGTGAAAAGAATGTCAGCTAAAACACAACCTCTTTTATTCCAATAGTCAATTGTTTCCTGTTGGTGAAACATTGAGCTAACAGGCTCCTAACTGCTGTCATTATAAAGAAGCCGTAAAACTGTAAAGAACTAGGGTTCCAAAGTTCCCATGTTTTCTGGAAATCCCAGTGGGTGGATTCCTTGATTTCCTGCTTATTCACTCCTAAATCCAGGCATATTCTAACCTGGGTTTCTGGAAAACCTGGTAACTAGTATTTTGCAACCCTGTAAAGAACCTTACATATGACTACATTGCAAGGCATCTCAGCATCTTTTGTGCCATGTTATATCATACTGACATAAAATATGGCTTTTGTCCCCCAAATGGCACCCTATTCCCTAATATATAGTGCACTACTTTTGACCAAAGCCCTATGTGCCATTTGGGATAGACTAATTAGTTCCTCTTGACCTTTTAGAGCCCTTTGAACCTCTAACAATCTCTGGCCTGATTCACTCATCTTGGTCAAGCCAAATAAAGCTTGCACTTGAAACTACTTCTATAACAGAAGCACATCTGCTTTCACTGAGTTTGTAATGAAGTGCTACTCGACTTAGATGTACAATTTTTGCATTATTCATTTTCTAAGCCCTTTCAGCACTTAATGCAGTGCTTATGTGGCAATGAAATTATACCTTTTTTCCCCCTTCTCTAACGATACCAGACAGCCATTGCTTTATTGGCTGTAATAGACCCTGACAAGGATTTGGGTCTGATGACCATGCGGCAGCCCGGCTTGCCACGGCTGTGGTTATACTATGGGAATTACTCAGCCTCAATTGGCTGTGCAGCATTCCAGATGACTGCCTGAAAAACCGCTGCTTTCCATTGGAACGATGAATATGCATTTGAGGTTCAAAGGATGAGTAAAGTTCGATAACTTGAAATAATAAATATAGCTGTGATCAACAATGAACGGGGTTCACAGGATGACCGAAGTTGCACATGATCCGTTGGATAACAAAGTTCCTACATGAGAGATTGCTATCTTCCTTTATGTACAATCAGAATGACCATGTTTATCTCTCAATACCACAAGGATGGCACAAGTGACTTTAAGTCTAGTGCTGTAGGTTGCATCTTTGAATACAGCAGGTCATTATTTATAAGTGCATTACTTAATGTATTGAGTTTACGTGTGTGTGTCTATATCAAACGATTATGATTTTTCAATGCCGATACCGATTTATTGGAGGACCAAAAAAAGCCGATGACGATTTTTTAAATATATTTTTTGACATTTTTTAAAACTTATTTGTATTAATGACAATTACAACAATACTGAATGAACACTTATTTTAACTTAATATAATACATCAATTAAATCAATTTAGCCTCAAATAAATAATGAAATATGTTCAATTTGGTTTAAATAATGCAAAAACAGTGTTGGAGGAGAAAGCTTTCTTACATGTCACATATTGCACTTTTACTAACGTTTAAGTTCCTTGCTCAAAACATGAGAACATATGAAAGCTGATGGTTCCTTTTAACATGAGTCTTCAATATTCCCAGGTAAGAGGTTTTAGGTTGTAGGACTATTTCTCTCTATACCATTTGTATTTCATATACCTTTTGACTATTGGGTGTTCTTATAGGCAGTTTAGTATTGCCAGTGTAACAGTATAGCTTCCGTCCCTCTCCTCGCTCCTACCTGGGCTCGAACCAGGAACACATCGACAACAGCCACCCTCTAAGCAGCGTTACCCATGCAGAGCAAGGGGAACAACCACTCCAAGTCTCAGAGCGAGTGACGTTTGAAACGCTATTAGCGCGCACCCCGCTAACTAGCTAGCCATTTCACATCGGTTACACCAGCCTAATCTTGGGAGTTGATAGGCTTGAAGTCATAAACAGCGCAATGCTTGAAGCATTGCGAAGAGCTGCTGGCAAAATGCACGAAAGTGCTGTTTGAATGAATGCTGCTGGTGCCTACCATTGCTCAGTCAGACTGCTTTATCAAATCATAGACTTAATTATAACATCATAACACTCAGAAATACGAGTCTTAGGCCATTAATATGGTAGAATCCGGAAACGATCTCAAAAACAAAACATTTATTATTTCAGTGAAATACGGAAACGTTCTGTATTTTATCTAATGGGTGGCATCCATAAGTCTAAATATTCCTGTAACATTGCACAACCTTCAATGTTATGTCATAATTACGTAAATTTCTGGCAAATTAGTTCGCAATGAGCCAGGCGGCCCAAACTGTTGCATATACCCTGACTCTGCATGCAATGAACGCAAGAGAAGTGACACACTTTCACCTGGTTAATATTGCCTGCTAACCTGCATTTCTTTTGGCTAAATATGCAGGTTTAAAAATGTGTATTGATTTTAAGAAAGGCGTTGATGTTTATGGTTAGGTACACGTTGGAACAAGGACAGTCCTTTTTCGCGAATACACACCGCATCGATTATATGCAACGCAGGACGCGCTAGATAAACTAGTAATATCATCAACCATGTGTAGTTGTAACTAGTGATTATGATTGATTGTTTTTTTATAAGATAAGTTTAATGCTAGCTTGCAACTTACCTTGGCTTCTTACTGCATTTGCGTAACAGGCATGCTCCTCGTGAGGCAGGTAGTTAGAAGGTTGGACTAGTTAACCGTAAGGTTGCAAGATTGAATCCCTGAGCTGACAAGGTAAAAATCTGTCGTTCTGCCCCTGGACAAGGCAGTTAACCCACCGTTCCTAGGCCGTCATTGAAATTAAGAATAGCGGAACCCCTCGCCAACAGACAATGAAATTGCAGGGCGCCAAATACAAATCAACAAATCTCTTGAATCAAATTTCTCAAACATATACAAGTGTTAGGCACTATTTTAAATATAACTTTCTCATTAATCCAGCCACAGTGTCTGATTTCAAAAATGCTTTACAGTGAAAGCTCCACAAATGATTATGTTAGGTCACCACCAACTCACAGAAAAACCCAGCCATTTTCCAGCCAAAGAGAGGAGTCACAAAAAGCACAAATAGAGATCACTATCATTTGATGATCTTCATTAGATGACACTCATAGGACTTCATGTTACACAATAAATGTATGTTTTGTTCGATAAAGTGCATATTTATATAAAAAAATCTAATTTTAAATTGGCGCATTATGTTCAGTAGATCTAAAACATGCAGTGATTGTGCAGAGAGCCACATGAATTCACAGAAATAGTCATTGTAAATTTTGATGAAAATTCTAGTGCTATGCATGGAACTTTAGATACACTTCTCCTTAATGCAACCGCTGTGTCAGATTTCAAAACTTTACAGAAAAAGCATAATCTGAGAACATCACTCGGAGCCCAAACCAGCCAGAGAAATATCCACCATGTTGGGTAGTCAACATTATTCATAAATGGCATTATAAATATTCTCTTACCTTTTTGATGATCTTCATCAGAATGCACTCCCAGGAATCACAGTTCCACAATAAATGCTTGTTTTGTTCGATAATGTCCATTTATGGACATTTATGTCTAATAGCTTCTTTTGTTAGGGCGTTTGGTCAAAAGAGCGATCTGGTCCAGTCGGACGAAACGTTCAAAAAGTTATATTACAGGTCGAAGAAACTTGTCAAACTAAGTATAGAATCAATCTTTAGGATGTGTTTATCATAAAAGTTCAATAATGTTCCAACCAGAGAATTCCTTTGTGTGTAGAAAAGCCATGGAACGAGTTAACTCTCTCGTGACTGTGCGCCATGAGGCTGTGACACTCTGCCAGACTCAGAGCTCTCATCCGGTCCCACGTCACAGTAAAGCCTGATTCAAGTTTCTAAAGACGGTTGACATCTAGTGGAAGCCTTAGGAAGTGCATCTTGACCCATATCCCACTGTATTCGATAGGGCTGAGTTCAAAAACTACAAACCTCAGATTTCCCACTTCCTGTTTGGATTTTTGTCTCAGGTTTTTGCCTGCCATATGAGTTCTGTTTTGCTCACAGACATCATTCAAACAGTTTTAGAAACTTCTGAGTGTTTTCTATCCAATACTACTAATAATATACATATATTAAGCATCTGGAACTGAGTAGGAGGCAGTTCACTCTGGGCACGCTATTCATCCAAAAGTGAAAATGCTGCCCCCTATCCCAATTAACTGACTTGCCTAGTTAAATAAAGGTGTAAAAAATAAAGGTGTATGTGTGTATACAGTGGGGGGGGGAGTATTTAATCAGCCACCAATTGTGCAAGTTCTCCCACTTAAAAAGATGAGAGGCCTGTAATTTTCATCATAGGTACACTTCAACTATGATAGACAAAATGAGAGAAAAAAATCCAGAAAATCACATTGTATGATTTTTTATGAATTTATTTGCAAATTATGGTAGAAAATAAGTATTTGGTCACCCACAAACACGCAAGATTTCTGGCTCTCACAGACCTGTAACTTCTTCTTTAAGAGGCTCCTCTGTCCTCCACTCGTTACCTGTATTAATGGCACCTGTTTGAACTTGTTATCAGTATAAAAGACACCTGTCCACAACCTCAAACAGTCACACTCCAAACTCCACTATGGCCAAGACCAAAGAGCTGTCAAAGGACACCAGAAACAAAATTGTAGACCTGCACCAGGCTGGGAAGACTGAATCTGCAATTGGTAAGCAGCTTGGTTTGAAGAAATCAACGGTGGGAGCACCCCCGTGGGGTCAAAATGATCACAAGAACGGTGAGCAAAAATCCCAGAACCACACGGGGGGACCTAGTGAATGACCTGCAGAGAGCTGGGACCAAAGTAACAAAGCCTACCATCAGTAACACACTACGCCGCCAGGGACTCAAATCCTGCAGTTCCAGACGTGTCCCCCTGCTTAAGCCAGTACATGCCCAGGCCCGTCTGAAGTTTGCTAGAGAGCATTTGGATGATCCAGAAGAAGATTGGGAGAATGTCATATGGTCAGATGAAACCAAAATAGAACTTTTTGGAAAAAACTCAACTCGTTGTGTTTGGAGGACAAAGAATGCAGAGTTGCATCCAAAGAACACAATGTGAAGCATGGGGGTGGAAACATCATGCTTTGGGGCTGTTTTTCCGCAAAGGGACCAGGACGACTGATCCGTGTAAAGGAAAGAATGAATGGGGCCATGAATCATGAGATTTTGAGTGAAAACCTCCTTCCATCAGTAAGGGCATTGAAGATGAAACGTGGCTGGGTCTTTCAGCATGACAATGATCCCAAACACACCGTCCGGGCAACGAAGGAGTGGCTTCATAAGAAGCATTTCAAGGTTCTGGAGTGGCCTAGCCAGTCTCCAGATCTCAACCCCATAGAAAATCTTTGGAGGGAGTTGAAAGTCCGTGTTGCCCAGCAACAGCCCCAAAACATCACTGCTCTAGAGGAGATCTGCATGGAGGAATGGGCCAAAATACCAGCAACAGTGTGTGAAAACCCTGTGAAGACTTACAGAAAACGTTTGACCTCTGTCATTGCCAACAAAGGGTATATAACAAAGTATTGAGAAACTTTTGTTATTGACCAAATACTTATTTTCCACCATAATTTGCAAATAAATTCATTAAAAATCCTACAATGTGATTTTCTGGATTTTTCTAATTTTGTCTGTCATAGTTGAAGTGTACCTATGATGAAAATTACAGCCCTCTCATCTTTTTAAGTGGGAGAACTTGCACAATTGGTGGCTGACGAAATACATTTTTGCCCCACTGTATATATATATATATATATATATATATATATTTGTATGTAACGTTTATGGTAGTAATTTATTTAACTTTGTCTCCTCGGTAAGAAAAGCACCACTTATTTTTAAAATTAGGAATCCAATGTGCCATTTGTTTATTTCTGTGTTTACGTGACTAATGCTACTACTTTTTGGGAAAATGTGTTGTATAATTATATATATATATATGCTGACTGCGCAAGTGGCAGGACTTCCGGTTTCAAATATCCCCTTTCCAATACGTTCAGAACATATAATGGAGCAACAATAAATGATATACTAATCACAATGTTTTAATTAACAGATTTTGAGCATTAGTGTTACATATGCAAATAATCATTTGACAAAGTTTAGGCATGTACCATGGACTTACGTTCCACATTTTAGTGTCATTTGGACTTATGCTTCATGACAGTAAAAAAAATGTATTTTTTGGTGCATATTTTAACGCATGCTAATATTTATCTACTGGTATAGTGTGGCCATCCTTTGAATGCATCAACATTTGGAGTGAATCAGATTTTTTATAGAATGGGTGGTTTGGAATTCCCATTGTTAGTCTCATGCCCATGACATGCTATAAAAAATTGTACACTGAGTGTACAAAACATTAAGAACTCTTTCCATGACAGACTGACCAGTTGAAGACAGGTGAAAGCCATGATCCCTTATTGATGTCACTTGTTAAATCCACTTCAATGAGTGTAGATGAAGGGGAGGAGATGGGTTAAAGAAGGATTTTTAAGCCTTGAGACAATTGAGACATTGATTGTGTACGTGCCATTGAGGTTGAATAGGCAAGACAAAAGATTTAAGTGCCTTTGAACAGGATATGCTAATAGGTGCCAGGCGCACTGGTTTGAGTGTGTTCAGAACTGCAACGCTGCAGGGTTTTTCACGCTCAACAGTTTCTCGTGTGTATCAAGAATGGTCCACCACCGAAATGACATCCAGCCAACTTGACACAACTGTAGGAAGCAATGGAGTCAAGATGGGCCAACATCCCTGTGGAACGCTTTCGACACCTTCTACAGAGTCCTTGCCCCAATGAGTTGAGGCTGTTCTGAGGGCAAAGGGGGAGGGGGAAACATTCGTAAAAAGTGGCATTGTTTGTCGTTACCTAGCAGCGCACTACTACTTTTACAGATCCACTGTCTCATCTGCCCAGCCATGCAATTTATAAACTTGATCTCAATTGTAAAAGCATCTAGGCGTTCTCTCCGACATTTCAAATATTGAAATGAGATCTCCACTGTGCCCCATAATAATGTTGTCAGGACAAGATAGACAGGCAGCTTTCCTCAGCCAGTACAAATGATGAATATGCATCATTTTATGGATATATATAAATTAAATGTCAATAGAGAAATGGGCCAAATGAAATGCAGCTAGTTTGCGGTCTTTCTAACTGAAGTGATTGTGTTAGCTGTGTAATTGGCTTGCTAGCAAGGGGAGGGGGAAGAGCCTCCAAAGCAACCATTTTTGTTTGCCATGGCAACCTGCAAAGTTATGGAACTATCAACCAGCGCTTGGGTAGTTTGATAGTCAATTTGAATAGAACTAGCGACCAGAGAAGCCCAAAAAATTGCACTTGACGACCAGTGTTAGTGAATGTAGCATCACGCTCTGTTGAAATAGGTGGTTCGAGAAAGAATCTTGCTTATTAATCCTGGCAACCCATTGTATAACCACAATAATACACTCGAGTCCATGTGTTATAACATTTTTATCATGGCTGTGATGTGGTCTAAGCGAAAAAATTCCATAACACATGGCCTCGTATTATTGCTTAATTAGTCCTTGAGAATAATTTGTATGATCTATTTTAAGCATTAGTGCCATATTGTCAAAGTGAATTCTTATTAGTTTCCTTATTTTTAAAGTTATCCATGCCAAACTTAAATCATCTTATCGGGGTAATAATGTCTTTGATAACCCTAAAACGATTCAAGTTGATAGGTCATTGTGGATTGGATTTACAGTGGATTTTTAAATGGATACGTAAAATCAGATCATCAATAACTCAGCTGTCTCTTAACCAATCCCTTAGCTTTTGTCAAACTAATTTAAGAGATGTACCATGGGTCTACATTGGCGTTATTTGAACTTATGGTTCATGAGAATACGTCTTCGAAGGTTTTCAAAAACGTCTAAGATGGAGGAAAATCTCTCCCAATTTACCTTATGGGTCCTTGAGGCAAATTTGTTCAGTATGAGGAAAGACACCTACATACAAATTTCGACGTCTCGAGGTCAAACGAGGCGATGGATATGAGGGTTTTAAGTAAGACTGCTTATAACAATAGGTGCCTTTTTTATTACGAAGTTAGTCATGGCCTCTTGTTTTGGTGTGCCAAATTAGAAAAAAAGTTACCAATCTATGCTTGAGTTATTTGAACATGTCAAGGGGAGAGAAAAAAAGCTAAATTCAGACAATAATGTGTTTGTTGTCATTGCTGTGAACTTCTAATAACGCCCACAGGGCCAGGACTCGTACTGTAACTCCCACCTTAGATTAATAAATAACTTCTCTCTTGATAAAGTGTTAATAATCAATCTTCACGGTGTAACATTTTTATAGGTAGAAAAACGCATGTACTGCTGTGACACAGGTCTGATTTGTACTGGGCACTAAATGTGTTTATATTGCTGAACAAATTATGAACAAATAACCATTAATGTACTGTATGTGTAACGTGGTTAATTATGTTTCCACTTGCCACTGCATAAATGTGTATTTTAATGTTTTGTGTATTCTAATTGGTTGGTTTAAGTTAGATTATCAATTTATTTTTATTTTACCCTTTATTTAACTAGGCAAGTCAGTTAAGAACAAATTCTTATTTTCAATGACTGCCTAGGAACAGTGGGTTAACTGCCTGTTCAGGAGCAGAACGACAGATTTGTACCTTGTCAGCTCGGGGGTTTGAACTTGCAACCTTCGGGTAACTAGTCCAACACTCTAACCACTAGGCTACCCTGCCGCCTCAATAAGAGATAATGTCATTGGCTACGCTTGCAGATGGGGGGGGAGATTGCAAACATCAATTATTCCCAGTCTGATATTGGACATGCAAGCGGAAGGTCACATTCTGAAATACTGTATTATATTTAAGCAATTAGGCCCAAGAGGGTGTGGTACAGTGCATTCGGGGAAAGTATTCAGATCCCTTGACTTTTCCACATTCTGTTACGTTGCAGCCTTATTCTAAAATTGATTAAATCATTTTTTTTCTCATCAATCTACACACAATACACCATCATGACAAAGCAAAAACAGGTTTGTAGAAATTTTTGCACTTTATCAACAAAAACGGAAATATGACATTTACATAGGTATTCAGATCCTTTACTTAGTACTTTGTTGAAGCACCTTTGGCAGCGATACAGCCTCGAGTCTTCTTGGGTATGATGCTACAAGCTTGGCACACCTGTATTTGGGGAGTTTCTCCCATTTATTCTCTGTAGATCCTCTCAAGCTCTGTCAGGTTAGATGGGGAGCATCGCTGCACAGAAGAGGAGATCCCGGACACGCAGAAAGATGTGCCACTGGTAGGTGACCATCGGAACACACCACATTCTGAGGGTGCCGCTGGTTGCGTGTCGGAGCTGACCTTTTCGAGGATAAAGGTCAGAACCCTCTGAAGAGGAAAGTCATTCGGAAGACTCCGCTGGGGCCACAGGCTCCAGCAACTGTAGCAGTACCCTTGACCTGTGGACAGTGTTGTAGTCTACAGGTTGTAGTCGAACAGGATGACTGTAATGATAGGGGTTGGTTCAAATGAGGAAACCACCAGTGAGCCTCATAGACTATGCAGATACTGAGGGTGTTTCATAATGAGTTCATTAGAGTACCTGTGTGGGTATAGGATGGGACTCGATGTTAGCTTTTGGATTAATTCTAGGTCTTAAGGTCCCTCCCAAAAAGTATTGCTTTCAGTATGGCCCTAGGGGGTTAATGGGTCAGAGGTCAAGTAGGCCCAGGTTTTTCTTTTCTTTCTATGGGGTAACCATTTGTCACTGCGTGTACTTAACATGTAACCTGCATGTTTGCCAATGGGGTCTATTAATTTATTTTTTATTTGACCTTTATTTAACTAGTTCCCCTAATTCCCTGGAATATTTGGTGACATTGCAAGGTATTGCGTTCCTCATATTTTGTTTGTAGTGTGCAAGTGGAATTCGGCAGAGTAGAATGTAACGTGATTAATTATGTTTCCATTTGCCACTGCAGAAATGTGTATTTAATGTTTATGTATTCTAATTGGTTGGTTTAACTCAGATGTCAATACAAGGTAAAGTCATTGGCTACGCTTGCACATAGGGGGAGATTGCGAACGTACATTCCTCTCAGTCTGTTATTGACATGCAAGCAGTAGGTCACATTCTGAAATACTGTATTTTAATTTATTAACTGGGTGGTTTGAGCCCTGAGTGCTGATTTGGCTGACAGCTGTGGTATATCAGACCATATACCACAGGTACTACAAAATATTTTATTATTTTAACTGCTCTAATTACGTTGGTAACCAGGTTATAATAGCAATAAGGCACTTCGGAGGATTGTGTGATATGGCCAATATACCACACCGCCTCAAGCCTTATTGCTTAAATGTACAATGTGTACGAGTTCACTATGTACATGTCCTGATGTTGGGGGCTTCCTGGATGTGCTTTTGTATGTTATTGCTGTAAGAGCGCGTTAGCTTCCATGCTCTAAATGTAATGCTCACATTAGCCCCTGCTAAGTCACTTATTTCCATGCTAACAGGCTAATCACCAATCTACAGCCATCGACATTCTGTTGTCCTGCACATCTGATGCGCTTCCTTATGTCTATCGTCTGGAACTTACATTTATTGTATTTTGTACTATTTTCGCAATTGTTATATTTGATTTAAAAAAAATAAAAAATACCCAGTCTGATATTGACATTCAAGCGAGTAAACACCAATCAACTGGGACAGTCCTTTCTTTAAAAACACAACGCAAGAGATACGAAGTACGATCACATCTGTTAACACTGGTGCTGAGACCAGTCGTACTTGTGTTCGCTGGACAGCTGTTACATATGATCACAACTATATGTTTGAGCGGATAACCTTACTTTGAACCTTGATGATGCATTATGGTATTGTGACAAGGAACATGGACGGATACTGTAGGTTTGACTAACTTGACCTTTCTCACTTTCACCTCTGTCCATGTCTTTTGTCTTTTTGTGGTCTCTACATTTTGACATTTCTTTCTCCTGTATCCACCAGAAAGAATCATAGAAGACCATGAATCTGTTATGGAGGTGCTGTCTGGTTGGGCCATGGACACAGACAGTCGGTTATATTTCCGGAAGAACTATGCCAAATATGAATTCTTCAATAAACCGCTGGTAAGATTGAGGGTGTGATATTAGCAAAGAAAATGGTGTACTCATGTAAACATTATCGTGCCTGTTATCTTAATGCACTCAGCTGAACCAGTAGGTATTAGTTGATATAAAGAGCATTTGTGTTGTTATGACTGATGTTGTTTTCATGTTGATAGGATTTTTTCCCAGATCACATGGTGTCCATATCAAGTGAAACCAACGGGATGATGAACCATTCTCAGCTAATACAGGTATCCTTCAAGCTACATTCTACATGTACATTATCTTCACTTTAAAAGGGACAGAGTTTTGGGGGCCAGTTTCCTGGACACGGATTAAGCCAAGTCCTGGACTAACAAGCCCTTTTCAAAGGAGATTCTTCAGCTGGTTTGCTTGCAAGTCCAAGACCAGGCTTAATCTGTGTCCAGGAAACAGCCCTTCAGTGGTGCTGCGAAAGTATTTACGGCCTGCTTTCTGTCCAACAGACTTTTCTCAACTCAAGCACTTGTCCAGAGATCCATGGGCACCTCCATGCCAAAGAACAAGGCAGGAAGTCTTGGAAGAAGTTCTACTTTGTCTTGAGGAGGTCAGGTCTCTACTTCTCCAACAAGGGGACATCAAAGGTCCGCCAATGTCATTGATACATTAGTGTGCATTCAGATGTTTCCTAAGTAACTGTCAAGTGTTCCAGTTTTCAAGAAAACATGAATTCATTACAATATGACTGGAATAGATTTCCTTCCCAAGATAATGATGTTAAAAAGCAAAAAGTATGTTTTTGCAAAAAGCAACTAGATTTCAGGAGATAATTGAACTTGTTTTTTTGCTGGCTGCTCTATGGGATCATTTGATAACTCTGTGTCAATGTGCCAGAGTGGTGTGGTGTACAGTAGGGGACTAGCTCGCTCTTGTCTCCTGGCTGCTTTGTGTAACTGGTTGAGCTAGATTTCCCTTAGCTCAGCTGGCATGCCACTGCCAGGGACTGAGCCCTCAACACCCACCGCTGACAGGTGAGGCTTAGACCTGCCCAGCGCTGTGCCAAGCCAACCACTTCTCCCTCTCCCAACAACAGAAGACACTAGAACACAAAAAGACCTCGGTTTGCTTTCTCAAATACAGGTGACGAAATTAGAGAAGTAAGATCTGACTTTGTTTCTTTTGGTTTGATTTGAAGGGATTTATAATGTGTAAATTGGTTTTGGCCCTACACATTGCCAGTCAATCAGTCAACACAAACACAGACAACTATAGCTACCCGTTCTTTACACTGTGCCACAGAAGTGAGAATGTTGTGTCGCAGTCCCACCAGGCTTGAACAATGGTTTGCTTTGTGCTTCTCTGCTTGGTAAATCTCTTTTGCCTTGGCTCCCTGACAGTGTTCTTATTGTATAAATAGAGCTCTTATCACTTTGTCACATATTTGGTCCTATGTCAAACACTAGCCACACCTACAGTGTAATGGATAGGGCAGTATTATTTGCTTGACTATGTTGAAGTGTTTCAACCTCGTCCCACCTCTCCATTTTTAAGGAGTCTGCAGCAAAAACAACAATCTCTTTTTATTCTGTGATCGCAATGGACCAGGTTGATGGGAACCTTTGTCCCAAATGGCTCCCTATTCCCTATCCAGTGCTCTTGGACTCATAGGACTCTTGTCAAAAGTAGTTTGCTGTAAAGGGAGTAGAGTGCCATTTGCGATACAGACAAAAACTCCAAGCTACTCCCTCTTTACTATTGTCACAGTGTCCAACATACTTCAGACTGGTATTATACCACATGCCTTAACTGCTAGCTTTTCCTTACGTTGACCCGGCCCACTAAGCTCACACAGATTTACGTCTGTGTGTACATAATGGCCAAGAATTATGACATTGCAGTCTTTATTTGCTTAGCATCTGTCTTCACACTGGGCAGCCCTGCATTGTTCACATTTCTGCCCTGATCCCTCACATAGTTTGATTTGGTAATAGAACTTGAGTCTACTCTACAGTGGAATGCTTGAACCAACCCCTCGAGCATGGTCTGGGGGGGGGGGGTCCGTAAAGGGGACCACTGAAAGGCATGTGGGGATTTGAGACATTTGTTGTTTTCTAATCACAGGAACCAAGACATCTCCAGTTCATCGCTGAGTTCAGTGACGGCGACGTCTACACGTTACTATCAGCGAGAAAGATACACGGAGCGCCTACGGACTATGGCTTCTGTGTCAAGGTACTTTATTACTTTCTGTCTATAAACCTTGGTGTTTAATCATGTTAACTTATTCAAGTCATTCTAACTTTAATTATCCCATCAGGGACAATTAAGAAAGGCAAGTCATTTCCAAGTTATGTTTGGTAAATTCATGCTTTCTCTTCATGATGATCCTCCAGTCTACCAAGCGTGGCTCTCCACGGGACCGCAAGCTGTTATGTGCAGATGACGAGCAAACCAGAACCTGCTGGGTCACTGCCATGCGCCTCTTTAAGGTACAGTCTTCCACTCTGCCCCCCCCCCCCCCCCTTATCACATGCAAACTCTGTCTAGCGTCTACACATCTAAAGGCTTGCCTTTTTGAAACGTGCTCATGTTTTGTGTTGCAGTATGGGATGCAGCTGTACCAAAACTTCATTCAACCACACCAGAAACAGAAAACACCTATGGTAAGTGATGTGTAGATGCAATGTGCTGATACACTGTTTAACAGCACATGACACAGGTCACACAGTCAGTATTCATCCTGGATTGATTTTCCAGAATATTCTGAACTGTGCGTATTCCCCCCTCAAATAAGAGTATTCTGTATGAGTAAATACCTGTTCTATTTTGGGCACTGGAACATGTTCCAGCCTGTCTGCTCTAAAAATAACCTGTGGATCAGCTGCTCTCAGACTTACCAACTCATCACCCCTGCTTTGCTGTCAGAAGAATGCAAAGAGTGGCCAGGCATGGGGCTGGGACCCTGAGCTCAGCGCTGCACAGGGAGGGGCTAGGATGCATCTCAAATGGTGTACTTTTTTGACCAGGGCCCTATGGGATACCCTATAGTCCCTGGTGAAAAGTAGTGCACTATATAGGGAATAGGGTACCGTTAGGGACACACTTGGACTAACCCTCTGGGAACACCCTGGCATACAGCTGTTACAGCCTAGAGCACGACGTGCCGTTCGACTACGGACAGAGAATCAAATCACAATGAAACCAATCCAACGAAAGGAGCAATCAGTTTGTTTGCACAATGATGCCTGGGAGCCTCAGAATGATCTTTGCATCGCCTGAATAGACCCAGACCGGGGCGGAGAGTCTTAGAAGGATTGGAATGTTTCTATCCTTAGAGTAAACAGTCGTCACTTTGTGACGACTGCCCTTAAGGATCTCGAGGTTAGGGCTGATAGAGGGGCAAACCATGGCAATTTTAAAGGCTTCTCTCTAATCCTGATAAGTATTTTCTTTTGTGTGTGATTTATTTAGAACCGGTGACTATGACAGCTTAAGGGACCATAATCAATTCTATGTGGCCATGTGTCATTTTATTCACATCCCGTCTAATCCGCAGTCACTGGAAAACATTCTGCTCGGAATCATCTAGAAATTATACTGTCAAACTTCTCCGACACTAGATGGCAGCACAATGCCACACACAAAAGCATGAATGTGCTTCTCCTAAAACCTGTCACTCACTTATCTATATCATTTTTTCAAACGTTTAAACCCCGTTACACTGTATACTCATAATAATGTATACTACCTCAAACACGATGTATATTTCCAGAGAAGTATCTCCGAGAACTCCTTGGTGGCCATGGACTTCTCAGGACACAAGAGCCGGGTGATCGAGAACCCCTCGGAGGCGCTGTCCGTAGCCGTGGAGGAGGGGCTCTCGTGGAGGGTAGGCCATTGGTTCTCTCTCTGACGTCATTTCTCTCTACTCAGCGAGTATAAGGTATGACATGATGGTGCAGCCATGGGAAAATAGTCCTAGCATGTGACGCTTGAAATGCTCTTCTCTCTCTCCCTTTAGAGGAAAAGCTGCAACCGTCTGAGCTCCCATGGAAGCCCGTCCACCTCTCAGAGTCCCATGTCAAACATAGGTTAGCAGCAGCTTCCATCGATACAGCCACATGACTCTCCTGACCAGATAAACTGTGCTTAATGACTCAGCCACCAGTGTCGTGTCCTCTCCCTCCCTTTGACACATGGGTCGTATTCATTAGTGCACACCGTAGCAATACGATTTTGGCGGCAGGTAGCCTAGCGGTTAGAGCGCTTGGCTGCTATCCGAAAGGTCGCTAGTATCCCTGAGTCGACATGGTGAAAAATCTGTCTGTGCCCTTGTTCGAGGCGCTTAACCCTGATTGCTCCAGGGTTGCCGTAGATACTGGCAGAGCCTGGCACTGACCCCACTCTACAAAGGTGTCTCAAGGAGAGTTGGCATATCCCCAAAAAGCATTTCCATTTCACATATGCATGTTAATACACACTTGTACGTGTATGAAATAGGACAAATATACAGTGCCTTGCGAAAGTATTCGGCCCCCTTGAACTTTGCGACCTTTTGCCACATTTCAGGCTTCAAACATAAAGATATAAAGCTGTATTTTTTTGTGAAGAATCAACAACAAGTGGGAGACAATCATGAAGTGGAACGACATTTATTGGATATTTCAAACTTTTTTAACAAATCGAAAACTGAAAAATTGGGCGTGCAAAATTATTCAGCCCCTTTACTGTTTAAACCAAAATTAAACTTTTTGGCAACAATGCAAAACATTATGTTTGGCGTAAAAGCAACACAGCTCATCACCCTGACCACACCATCCCCACTGTCAAACATTGTGGTGGCAGCATCATGGTTTGGGCCTGCTTTTCTTCAGCAGGGACAGGGAAGATGGTTAAAATTGATGGGAAGATGGATGGAGCCAAATACAGGACCATTCTGGAAGAAAACCTGATGGAGTCTGCAAAAGACCTGAGATTGGGACGGAGATTTGTCTTCCAACAAGACAATGATCCAAAACATAAAGCAAAATCTACAATGGAATGGTTCAAAAATAAACATATCCAGGTGTTAGAATGGCCAAGTCAAAGTCCAGACCTGAATCCAATCGAGAATCTGTGGAAAGAACTGAAAACTGCTGTTCACAAATGCTCTCCATCCAACCTCACTGAGCTCGAGCTGTTTTGCAGGGAGGAATGGGAAAAAATTTCAGTCTCTCAATGTGCAAAACTGATAGAGACATACCCCAAGCGACTTACAGCTGTAATCGCAGCAAAAGGTGGCGCTACAAAGTATTAACTTAAGGGGGCTGAATAATTTTGCACGCCCAATTTTTCCGTTTTTGATTTGTTAAAAAAGTTTGAAATATCCAATAAATGTCGTTCCACTTCATGATTGTGTCCCACTTGTTGTTGATTCTTCACAAAAAAATACAGTTTTATATCTTTATGTTTGAAGCCTGAAATGTGGCAAAAGGTCGCAAAGTTCAAGGGGGCCGAATACTTTCGCAAGGCACTGTAAGCACCCGCCAAATGTATTTTGCAACGGATAACTGAAACGAGCGTTTCTTATTGCACAAGTTCAGCTCGTCACTCACTGTTTCTGTATGTTTCCTTCCGTTTGGTGCCTAATGAACACCACCATGGTTGTCCTATGTGTTTTGCAGCTCTCCATATGGCCCAGCCCTGGTTCCACAGCAAACTGTCCAGAGATGAGGCACACCGCTTAATCACTCAACAGGGTCTGATTGATGGGTGAGCAGCATCAGGAACTTTTCTATGTGTTGTTTGACACTGCAAGCTAAAGAGGTAAAACCTATAGATTTTATTGTAGAGTAATTTACATCTTTATTTTTTTCCAGACAGCAATGTGTAAAAAAAAAAAACAACAACAACAAAAAATGAAAAGCTGTTCTTGATGAAACCGAGAGACTTGTCTTTGTTTTCAGAGTATTTCTTCTAAGGGACAGCCAAAGCAACCCCAATACATTTGTACTGTCACTGTGTCACACACAGAGAATCAAACACTTTCAGATCTTACCGGTGGGTATAACCTTTTTGTCTTGGTATATTCTCTACTCTTTCAGACAACATCTTGTTCAAGTTTGTGTTTTGTGTGCCAGGTGGATGAAGAGGGGGAATTGTTCTACAGCCTAGATGACGGCCACACGCGCTTCACTGATCTGATCCAGCTAGTGGAGTTCTACCAGCTCAACCGAGGAGTGCTGCCCTGCAAACTCAAACACCACTGTGCCAGGATCACCCTCTGAGGGGGAAGGGGTCTCCAAGGGCCCCATACATACCTTTTAATCACAGCCAATATCCCTCTGGAGAACCAACCACCCACGCATCCCTCCTTCCCTCCCATGCCATGGCAAAGGAGACACCTGAGAACACCTCCAGACATAAGCAAACTGAAACCACTTATCACCTTCTAGAATCCATTCTCTTGGAGAAAACCGTGGTGATCCAATCTTTTGTAATGACTTGTGTTTTTCACTAAACTATGAAATGGGTGTTATGGTGAAAAAAATACATGATGACATTGTGTCATACGTGACCATAGGTGTTGAGAAACCTGGCGTTGGAAAAAAGTGAATCTACTGTAGAATTGATGAGACTGAGAGGGCTCTATTACGAGCCCATTGGTTGGCCCTGTATGTTAGCCCAGGTGTGGTGACGAATCACAAACACCACGGGGACTGTGTTGAGTCCAAACTTCCGTTAATATACTGTATACACAATGCAAGCATGATCCACATTGTATCGGCTCACTTTACTACTCTCTATGGGAATAAACATTTACTGTAGCCAACGGTTGAAACCGTGGAGCGAGAGCTGATATTTGACAGTGTGTGTTCACACCTCGAGAGTAGAATGACCAGTGTGGTATAGCCACCAATGTGCATTATTGGCACAGTTAAGCTGAACCTGGTAATTAGTCAGTAGAAGGGGATCACTGCTCCCAGACAAGACAAGGCATGATGGGAAATGTAGTATGTTGACTCTAGAGGAGGCTGTTGGGAAGAGCTATAGGAGGAAGGGCTCATTTGTAATTGCTGGAATGGATTAAATGAAACGGGGGAGTGAACATGTGGTTTCCATAAGTTTGATACCGTTCCATTAATTCCATTCCAGCCGTTACAATGAGCCCGTCCTCCTATAGCTCCTCCCACTAGCCTCCTCTGGTAGGCTACAGTGCTCCTCTGGCCTTGGTCATCTCCTGGGTAAGCGAAGCTGTTTTTATCAAATCTCAAGGAATTCCGGTGTATTTCAAAAAATAAATAAAAAAATGATTGTTTATTTTCTATTTTCGAGGTACGAGTAGCCGAGGAGAATTCAAAGTGGTTTCATGTTGTTTAAGCTGGACATTGACCGCTGTAGGGAGAGCATGCACAACAACATGCCTGCACTGTACATTTATTGGCAATGTATTGGTTGCATTTGAATCAATAAACGGAAGGCTGCTCCCTTTTTGTTCTCACAAGACCAGCAGAAGATATATTTGACAGATTTGAGATTCAAACCACAGTCTAAGATAGAAATACAGTATAATATTGTGATTTTTTTGGGGATCAAAATCTGAATTGTTGTACATTTGAAATGAATGTTTTATAGTCTTTTTTTTCTCCAAGATTCAGGTAAAGCATGTGCAGCACCTGAAATGGGTACATTTTGATGTAAAGAACCATGACTTATATCATGTACTGTTTTGTTGCTTCATTTTGGAAATGGTACTGTAATCATGCAGCAATTTATACAGACAGGTTTCACCAGTACAATATAATAAAACAAGGTGTAACTTACTTTGATACAAGTGACAAGCAAGACATGTTAACAATGCATTTCACACTATTTCTTTTTAACATAAAGAACAGTGCATTTAAACAGAAATGATGTCATGGACTGCAATGTTTTATAAAGGAAACAAAATCGATGTCTACTTGCAATGTATGATTTCAGTTTTAGAATTATGTATTGAGAGCAAGCCACAAGGTAAACAAACACACAGTAGCTAGGTTTCTATACAATTGGCAACAGATTGTCATATGAATATTCTCAAATCTGCATTAAAAACCATGTCGGCATTTTCATCAAACTGACTTACATCATCATGCACCGAATTTGATGAAATGCACATAAAAGTAACTTATGTCGTTAAAATTCTTATGTACTGAATAAAAAATATAAGTTAAGTGGGACTCACCACTGTAATCGCTGCCAAAGGTGTTTCTACATCTATTGACCGGGGTGGGATATTTCTGTATTTCATTTTCGATACATTAGCAAACATTTCTAAAAACATGTTTTCACTTAGTCATTATGGGGTATTGTGTTTAGATGGGTGAGGGAGAAAAAAATATGTAACCATTTTGAATTCAGGCTGTTACAAAATGTAGACTAAGTCTAGGGATATGAATACTGCATTACATTTATATTGCTATAGATAACCTGTTAATTGCACTGTGGTAGGTGAAACACTGGTAACACACATGTCATACTAATTGCCCAGCTAGCACATAAGGTTCTTAGAGCTTGGTGATTGTATGGATGCCATATGTTTGTTTTTGCAACAACCTTTCCATTACATTTCCTACAGGTTTTCTCATGGTTCTATTTAAAGTAATGTTCTCAGAAACGTTCCGAGAACGTTAAGAAACAACATTCTGTGCGAATGTCAGTACTTCAGCATAATGCTTTCTGCAGGTTTCCTCATGGTTCAATTTAGTCATGTTCTCAAATTGTTTAGAGAATGTTAAGAAACAACGTTCTTCTGTGGGAATTCAAGTACTTCAGCATAACGGTTTCCTTGGGGCTCTATTTTAGTCGTTCTCAGAACATTAAGAAAACGTTTTAAGAATGTTATTTAAAAACACATTCTGTTCTCAGCATTAACAAAACTCTTATCTTAAGTGTGTTGGCCGTGCCCACTAATTGGCCACACCTGATTTACAAAGAGTGCTTGTTTTCTTTAAAATAGGGTCTGTTTGAATAGACTAAAATGAACTGCGTTGTAAAACAGCATGGTATGGCAGCGCCATCCTGGTGTACTAATTGGTGGACTTATTCCATGGATAAAGAGCAGGAGATCATAGGTTTGAATCTCACTGAAGCTATGCCACAATAAAAAATAAAAAAAATGTGCTAGCTGGGGGGTTACACAGACTGTTAAAGGGCAACTGCACTTCCTGATTTAGCCTTGTTTTAGATTTGGTTCATTAAGAAATGCTAGTGACCGTGACGGAATTCAAACGCGAGTTGGTTTCATGTGGGTGTCGTGTGTGTTCACAGTTGGGAACAGTTAGCCAATTAGCTTCAGCCGGCTGGTGTGCAACCAACCGTGGCAGAGTGGGGCGGCAGGTAGTCGAGTGGTTAGAGTGTTGGACTAGTAACCGAAAGGTTGCAAGATCGATTCCCTGAGCTGACAAGGTGAAAATATGTCGTTCTGCCCCTGAACAAGGCAGTTAACCCACTGTTCCAAGGCCGTCATTGAAAATAAGAATTTGTTCTTAACTGACTTGCCTAGTTAAATAAAGGTAAAAACTTTGGATAGCCTATCACTGGGGCTAGTTAGTGACACCAATAAATCACATAATGTAAATGAGACCATATGTTCATTTTGTACACTTCTCATTAAATGCTTTAAATATTTGTATATGAATCTCTCAAATCTATAGTTGGTTTGAGGTTTTATAGTCATTGGAATTTGGAGCTATTGGAATTTTTAACATTGTGTCTTAGGATCGGGTCTTATGCAGCTGCACTCCGAATTGATGATTACTTGTGTCCTGCCAGCTGTGGGCATGTAGGCAGGATTGAAACAAACCCAACCTTAATTTAGATTGTGATGCAGTCACGACCAGTGCAGTGACTTCATGACCAAAATTCCCCTAATTTAAACTCTGTACTCAATATTGACAGTAGAATACATGTTTCTGACTCATACTCAAAGCCACATAGGCTGTTCATAGGCTGTTCTCTAAATGAGTAGTTGTTTTTTTAGGGGCAGTTGCTCTTTAAGAGCAGTTAGCTGCTTTCTTTTTATACCACAGGAGGGTGGGGGGACCTTAATTGGGGAGAGCGGGTTTGTGTTAGTAACTGGAGTGGAATTGTATCAAACACATGGTTTCCAGGTGTTTGATGTCATTCCATTTGGTCCATTCCGGCCATTATTATAAGCCATTCTCCCCTCAGCACCCTCCTGTGTTTTATACAGACCTAAATAGCCCAGTATCTACATTATCTGAAATGACTATGTACATATCATTTGTCTTCTATAAAGCTTTCTCTGATTTCACTATTTCTCTGCATCTGTCATCAACAGTCACCCATTGTCCACTTTGGTCACATTTACGGTTGTCGCTAGTTACCACGGGCACAAAGTCATAAACCTGGCCTGGTCATCGATGGCACGGTTGTACATGTTATAACCACTAGATGGCAATAAAAGGCTTCTCTTAATCTCCTCACCTTTACTGGTGGGTGGGATGAGATCCCTCCATTGAAGTCCATGGATCTCTCAGTGGCTTGCATAGACCTGTAATTGCCACTATTTGAATAGGCTAATCAGTCATTTACTTAATACATGGATTAGCATTCTGTATATTGCAGTCAGATGGCTGAGCTTTTTGACTTGAGGCGCTTCTTGCACACAACACGAGTAACACAAACACAGTCTCTAGTGAGATGAACAAATCACCCCGCCACATCCTGACCACAGCTATTTCAATGTCTCACTTTGAAAATGTGCTCACGTCCAGGGTTGAGATGTGCACAGTGAAGTCTTAAATGCACCCCTGCTTCCAAGGTCTTCAGCTAAATGCTGCTCTGGGATGTGTTCCTGCCATTGATCCATGTCTGGCTGCAGGGCTAGAGATTAGGGAGAGATGGCAGCTGGGAGGGGGGGGGGGGGGCACACACTCTGCTTCCCTTAATGAATTCATCCAGCTAGACAACAGCCCAAACAGCCTGTGGATAACTTCTCCTCCCAGACAGACTGGGGCTCACTGTCTGGGCCCACATGAGAACAAGAACAACTCCTCTTCTCTACTGGACCTGACCAGAAGGAGAGCAGCAACCGGGCCTGTATTGAGGCTATGTGAGGGTAGGTTTGGACTATAAGGGAAGTTGTTGTGCGGTACTGTATCTGTACTGTCCATTACCCAACAATGTGTCAGCAGGAAGCTGGCTCCCCCAGCAGGGCAGCTTTACTGCTGATGCCACTGTGGCCCGAAAGGAACAGCCCGGTCACTAAGGTGAATGGGCAAAATCTGAATATCACTGTCCTTTTGTTGTTGTTTTTCAGCCTGTTTTTCCTTTTGTCCTTGTACTATCTAAACAGCAATACAAAAAAATGTGTTTATATAGTACAGTCGTGTGCAAGAAATAATATTCAATATAAAATCAACTAGGGCTCTTAACGGGAACGTTGCCTTTTAAAGCTGAAGAATCTAATATTTGAGCTTTACAGACTGAATAGAGCCCTGGATTAAGGTACGGTTTATCTATTGTTTGCATTGCAGCAAGATGTATTGTATTAGAACGCATTACCACAATGCCATACCTCAGAACATATCATTATTTTTTTTGTTGCTCAAATGCTTTTACCCACTAAACAAATCCACGGCCATTTCCTCATTGCTACACGTTTTTGCAGAGTATTTCCATCCACTGAGTGATACACCCACAGACACACATACGGTAGTTTAAAATGAGTGATACATTATTAACGAGCATCCTGATTGAGCCGCTGATTTCTCCTGGCAAATGACAATCATATCTGTCCATTTATTTAGAGATGTAATTGCTATTATACACTGAGTTGAACAACAGGTGTAGAAAACAAATAGCATTATCTCAACAAAGAACTATATTAAGACGGTGGGTTGTAATGCAGAGTTTAAGCACATTGATGATGAGAGTATGTGATATTGTGTAATATCTCAAGTCAAGATTTTAGTTGTTTAGCAGACACTTATCCAGAGCAACTAGGGTACATTGACAGATTTTTCACCAAGTCAGCACAGGGATTCAACCCAGCAACCTTGCAGTTACTGGCCTAACGCTTAAGCACTAGGCTACCTGCCAGTACTGAGGTAAAGATTGGATTTTGTGCTTGTATCAACCTTAAAAAATATATATACAATTATTGCACTTCCAGATAAAGTAAAGACATAATTGAATAAAGATACATTTCTTTGTGTATTTAAAAGGTCTAGTTTGGTGGTAAGATGAATAATGGACAGCTATATTTGCATGTCCTTTATGCTTAAATTATCTCATTTTACTAGACTTTTTCTAAAGGTGGTTTTCACCTCATATTTTTCTGATATATTGTGTCACGGCTAATTGCAGTTTCAATGTTGGCTTCCTAGTCTGCCTGCTAACCCCACATATCTTTTTTTTTTCGGAGGTCTTGGTACTGGAGAACGCCAAGTATCCAGGTTTGTTAATTACAAGGATAGCACATTCAGTCGTCAAATAATGGATGTGGTTTGCAATTTCAAGTTTTAATAATCAATTACTGGGAGTAATTCTCTGTGGAGTCACAGGAGAGTCATTAACTCATAAAACATATGTAATGTACCTTTTTCTAAAGCCCTATTTTTAAATACATAAGGGAACAGGTTCTACTTCAATTCTACGCATGTCCTTCCCCTATTGCAATCTAAAGTAGCTCAATTAGACCTGGACTATTCAGTTTCTACACCACACTACTATATACTTTATCCATCTAGGTAATGAATGCTAAAATACAAATATAATGTAAGATGTTCAACACTCTTGGTTAATATTGTACATCAAATGTATTGTTCTAAGCAATACATTAGAAATACAACCGTTGATACCATGAGCCTTTGTCTCTGATGTGAAGGTTAACACACTAGGTTCAGGCGGATGCCTTTAGTTGTTTAGCTTAGTAAAGCCTCTTCAAACTTAGTAAACCAGTGGCAGTGTCATTGTTTTCCACACCAGCAGTACAGTTGTGCTTGTCTTCTCGGAACACATTCAAAGCAGCAGCGTTATAGATTGATTTCTGACCTTGAGAAATTAACATGTGAAGAGTGGCTCTGCTCTGAGGCAACCTGACCCCCCCCCCCCCCACCCCAATCCCCGGTAGAAAGGCATACCTTTATATTGCTCGAAGGAGATAAATAAATCACAGCAAGCCAAGTGTTTGTGTGATACAAACTGACGTGTAAGTAATGCCTGTGCGATTACAGCAAAGAAGGGGATATCGCAAATATGTATAAGGCTCTAAGTAAAATCACACGTTTAATCAATGATGATAACAGAGCTGATTCCGAGGGTTATTGGCTATCCTTGTACCCCTGCCTGTTGTCTGAGCTGGGCTGGATAGGTGCTCTGTGATGGAGAGAGAGAGGGGGGGGGGGTAAGAGAAGAAAAGAGAGAGCGAAGCCCCAGCAGCTCAAACCTGGGTTGACTAACAGTGCAGGAGCTCCCTGTGTGGCTCAGTGGCAGACTGGCTGACCACCGACTGAGCAACATTAAGGCAGTGCTGCATGTAAAACCTTCTCACTCCTCACAGAAACACTTGAGTTTGGCAAGCAGGCCGTGGCCCAGCGGGGAGGTGGGCACACTGGGAGGCAGAGAGAAAGAGCTGTGGACAGACAGCAGGGAGACAGCTTATAGAGGAGATGGACTGATGTTTTAGGTGATCAAAAGGATGGATAAGAAAGGGAAAATAACAGGGGGAAAACAGGAAGGGGTCTCGCAGAGAAAACATTTGGATTTTTACAGGTGTAAAAGAGCACAAAACTTGAAAGCCATAGCAAAGTTTAGATTTTTTCTTTTACTGCAGAATAGGCCTACTGAGAAACATATGACATAGTTCGTATTCAACTACAAAGTCATACATTAGACATGCTGTAAAAGGAATACATCAATAATGCACATTAAACAAGTTGTACAGAAATCTAATTTTATCTAGCATCAATGTTTAATATTCAGTTAACTCAAATTTGCATTAATTTTCAGTGTGAAGAACAAAAATGGCTATATATTATCACGTACAGTACCAGTCAAAAGTTTGGACACACCTACTCATTCCAGGGTTTTTCTTTATTCTTACTATTTTCTACATTGTAGAATAGTAGTGAAGACATCAGCACTATGAAATAACAAATATGGAATCATGTAGTAACCAAAAAATTGTTAAACAAATCAAATATATTTGAGATTTGAGATTCTTCAAAGTAGCCACCCTTTGCCTTGATGACAGCTTTGCACACTCTTGGCATTCTCTCAACCAGCTTCATGAGGTAGTCACGTGGAATATATTTCAATTAATAGGTGTGCCTTGTTAAAAGTTCATTTGTGGAATTTATTTCCTTCTTAAAGCGTTTGAGCCAATCAGTTGTGTTGTGACAAGGTATGGGTGGTATACAGAAGATTGCCATATTTGTTAAAATAGTCCATATTATGGCAAGAACAGCTCCAATAAGCAAAGAGAAATGACAGTCCATCATTACATTAAGACATGAAGGTCAGTCAATCCGGAACATTTCAAGAACTTTCAAAGTTTCTTCACGTGCAGTCGCAAAAACCATCAAGCGCTGTGATGAAATTGGCTCTCATGAGGACCGCCACAAGAAAGGAAGACCCAGAGTTACCTATGTTGCAGAGGAAAGTTCTTTTGAGTTACCGGCCTCAGAAATTGAAGCCCAAATAAATACTTTACAGAGTTCAAGTAACAGACATCTCAACATCAACTGCTCAGAAGAGACTGTGTGAATCAGGCCTTGATTGTTGAGTTGCTTCAAAGAAAGAGTGAAGGAAAAGTAGCCAACAAGTGCTCAGCATATGTGGGAACTCCTTAAAGACTGTTGTAAAAGCATTCCAGGTGAAACTGGTTGAGAGAATGCCAAGAGTGTGCAAAGCTGTCATCAAGGCAAAGGCTGGCTGCTTTGAAGAATCTCATCTCAAATATATTTTGATTTGTTTAACACTTTTTTGATTACTACATGATTCCATGTGTGTTATTTCATCGTTCTGACGTCTTCACTATTATTCTACAAAGAAAAACCCTTGAATGAGTAGGTGTGTCCAAACTTTTGACTGGTACTGTATATTATGCAAACAAGCATTTTTAAAACAATGACTTTGAAATGCTTCAAGAAACAGCATGCACTCTTTAACAAAATAATTATATTTTACATTTACATTTAAGTCATTTGGCAGACGCTCTTATCCAGAGCGACTTACAAATTGGTGAATTCACCTTATGACATCCAGTGGAACAGCCACTTTACAATAGTGCATCTAAATCATTTAAGGGGGGGTGAGAAGGATTACTTTATCCTATCCTAGGTATTCCTTAAAGAGGTGGGGTTTCAGGTGTCTCCGGAAGCTGGTGATTGACTCCGCTGTCCTGGCGTCGTGAGGGAGTTTGTTCCACCATTGGGGGGCCAGAGCAGCGAACAGTTTTGACTGGGCTGAGCGGGAACTGTACTTCCTCAGTGGTAGGGAGGCGAGCAGGCCAGAGGTGGATGAACGCAGTGCCCTTGTTTGGGTGTAGGGCCTGATCAGAGCCTGGAGGTACTGCGGTGCCGTTCCCCTCACAGCTCCGTAGGCAAGCACCATGGTCTTGTAGCGGATGCGAGCTTCAACTGGAAGCCAGTGGAGAGAGCGGAGGAGCGGGGTGACGTGAGAGAACTTGGGAAGGTTGAACACCAGACGGGCTGCGGCGTTCTGGATGAGTTGTAGGGGTTTAATGGCACAGGCAGGGAGCCCAGCCCAGCCCAGGCAGGGAGCCCAGCCCATGTACGTAGTGACACACATAATCTTTGTGGCATCACTGAAAATAGGGAGTAATGTACGTAGTGACACACATAGTTTTGACGTTTATAGAGAGCAGAGCGGCTGACACACGACATTGAATCTATTTACATTTCTACCTAATTTTTTCTCTCATTTCAAGGGTGTGCAAGTGACTCCTGAACTGGGCAGGAAGCTTCGTGGAAGAGCTAGGAAATTGACAATTTCTCGGAATACTGAGCAGTGGAAGCAGAGCAGCATATGTTGGGATTTGAATAGCCAATCGATGAATAACCCAAAGCAGTGTTTTTCTGGACGGACTGGTAGAACATTGCTCCGCGTTTGTGGGGGGAGGGGGGGGGGGTCATCCTTCCCCAAGGTACCAGGCAGTAGTAGAAAATATTTGCAATGCCAGGAGGTATTTTGAAAGATATTTGGAAAAAAATCTAGAGCTGACCTTTCACAGGGCATTTGGCGAACGTTCACTCCTCCTATCTCCACTGTTTCTGAGGCAGAGTAATCATTGCACCACTTACACTGATCCTCTACTAAGAATATTCACATACTCTTTCAGGTGTTTCATTTGGTTAACGTTTTTGTCAAGAACAAAACGTTTATTGACTTTCAATGAACTTACAATGAAGACTATAATAATACATGATCAGTTATTCTTATACATTATCACATCTCTGGAATGCATCTACATGTTTGTTCATCGAATCTTCATATGTGACAGTGATCCCCCCCCCCCCCAACAAAACACAGTTACAGCCACAACATGCAAACAATGAACTTCTCTGCTAGTCTTTACCTTAAGATAACAAATTACATTTTACCATTCTTTCCTGGTGAACTTACAGTTTGACAGATAACAGAAGCTCTTCTGCCCGTCCATCCGTGCCTTACCAAGTTAGACCACCACTAGAGGGCAGAAAGTGCCCAACAAGCAGGTCACATTAGAACAACCTCCAACTCCTTTCACTTTGTATTACTAAACACAAAGTGACGTAATAACAGATAGTATTATACTCTAAACTATATTATACTCTACTACTATACTATAATATACACAGTATATTACACTTTTTATTTTATTTTTGCCTATAATGTTCCAATCCTATTTAGAACCACGTACTGAAACTGAAGAAATGCATGTAAAATAAAGACAGTACATCTTGTGCGGTGAAGAAACAAAGAACACTGGTATCACCAAAAAACCTACTGTATAATATTCCATTGGAAAGATCTGAAAACAATTGACCCTTTATTTGATAAATGACTGTTTGTGACCCCCATCTTGCCATGCTGCTTGGTGGTTGCAGCCTATTTTAAGATGTTTTTCACTGGAACAGATTGCTAGAGAGGAACAGATGTCAAGATCACAGGCTCACAACGTTTAATGGTTCTTAAGGGGATGGAGAGACTTTAGTTTGAACAAACAGCTTTATACAGAACAAGCAGTAGTCCCCCCCCCACACCCACACCCCATTAACAGTGTAATAGTGGTACATTGTTTAGATATACAGTAGCATTACTCCAACGCAGGGAGAATGCATGTAAGTACTTGTATAATGTGTAATGAATGGTTGTGATTTTGAATAAATATATTTTCTATGAGTTTGAAAATAAAACAGTGGAGGATTTGTGCATTTGTCCTAATCTGTATCTAACTCAAAAACCTTCAAGGAAATGAGTAGGTAACATGCTGACCACACCGCTCATGTTATGTGCACGAGCGTTGCAAAATAAATGACGAGCGTCTGGTTCTATTTGTGATACTTGACGTGCTGGAAGTCCCAGCTCTCCCATCTCTTCACTGGTTTTAGGAGCATATACTACGTGGGTGATTGAAAGATGAGCTGAGGTCCATACTCCAGTCCAGTTGGTGGTGGTAATGCACCTTAAAGTTGGTTGCTAACCACCATATAAAGTCCAGAGAAGAAGAAGAAGCCTGAAGGAGGAGAGATTCTAGAAACAAACTCGGTTTACCCTTTTTATCTGTGAATTAGTTGTCGGAGTAGAGGGCAGCAAGCTAGCTAGCTTAATTTCCATGCATGTTTAATGCATTTCGACCTGTCCCCAAGTTAATATAGTTGGTTCAAATTTCGTTTTGATATTTCAACCTGCATGTCCAGAACGCGTCTGGTGTGGATGGACAAAATCACGTGACGCATGTGCGCGACCGGTCTAGTCAGCAGTAAGGCATATAAAAGAGAAAGAGGATACAAAGTCAGTTGCACAACTGAATGCATTAAATGACCCGATGTCATCAAATACGTTTACATATTGGAAATTACAGGGAGTTTAGTTTACTCAATTAGAAAGAGGAAACTCAAAGTGACACTAAGTATAGAGGCCACACTACATTCCTCTACTTTTGGGCCATACAGGCTCAGTAAAGCTCCAGCCAATGGGGCTCCTCTCTGACAGAGCCTGACCGTTCTGACAGATCACCCCCAATAGTGATCAATGTCCACTGGGGTGGATACTGTCCCTCAAGTGCTGGAGGAAAATGTAACTCATACATTACACTGGCCAATTGATTAGCTATTGTTTTCCTCCCAAAGACATGGTCTTGGACAGCAGCCATCCATTGCCTGATCCATTGAATGGCTGTTGAGGGTGTTTTTGCTTGCTGCTACTTTTCTCTGTTGATGGTGCGCTGGAGGAGAGGGGCTTTGTTTCTGAGATTGGCTAAAGTGGTGGGTAATGTAGGAATGTTCTATAAAATGGACTAAATGGTTAAACAACGTCCTCTATATAGTGTGTGTAACACGTAACACTGCTAATATGCATGATTTATATACTGTGAATAAATAGCTAGAACAATAAAGGAAAAAATCTTACCCTCAACTTAAACATTTGTTTTTCCATTTTGGTTACTGTTATCATCCTACATTTTACAGTACTTCTACGGCTTCAAAACATGACAAGTGGCAGAACAACACGTCTAATGTATTCTGTAACTGCCTAGAGAAAGGGAAGGATTGTGAAATGTGCACTGAAGTGAAACATGGTTCCAGACAGCATCTGACACTGTCATTCAGCAACACAGATAAAACCCATTCGTCACCAAACTGCCTGCAACTTCTTTCTGTCCAACACGTACCACTTACACATGTCCAACTGTTGAGAGTATGCCAAATATCATCAAAGATGTTATGTTTATACAGAATATAGTGACTGCTGTGAGCTTTGTTGACATTGACTTAAACAAAGCCCATATGATACTGTATCTGATTGCTGCTAGAAGTTGTTGACAATACCCCCTTCAGCCTTTCTCCACTCCACACATTTCCTATTAGATTTTCCCCTCCATCAGGTCCTTTGATGCAAGCTCAGGTTTGTCCTTCGTCCAGGAGATTTACGATATGGCTCGCAGACTTATTCAATTCATCAGACGGCCACAATGCATGCCCATCTCAGTGCTGATCCCTTTGACACTACTTAATCATTGTTGCCTTTGTACATTATTTCGCAATACCAGAAAATATGGGGTTTGATTCCAGAAGAAAGTGGATTGGACTTGGACAGGGAATATTATTAGAGAGCATTCTATTTGTTTACTTAGCTCTTCTTTTCATGCTGGGTTGAATCGAGACTAACGTCAATCATACCTCTGGACCTCAGACTTGAATAGCTAACTACCTCACTTTTCCCCTTATTATCAGACAAGTTAATTGAATCTGAGTCCAATACGTCCCTCCAAATGCTCCTTTGTAAGGAGGCACAAAAGTGTTGGAGCAGGTGTAGCCACGTTAACACTTATTTCCATGGAAGATCAGTTCGCTCTGGTTAGGCATCTGAGAGATGGGTCTATTTGGCTTTGTCAATACCTTTCGTTTTGATCACACTGGGAAGTATTCCTATCATCCTCCATTCAAAAGCGTCCACTTTGACCCACATCTAGCAATCTATTGATATAACTGAGAGAGAGAGGCCTCCGCCTCAATGTGCAGTGTTAGTACAGTGGGATGAGGACACAAACATTGTCTGCTAATGGGGATATGGGCAAAATGACTGTGACCTCATAATCCACTGCATTTTAGGAGGAAAGAAATGTGTCTTTGCCAATAGCAAGAGTGCTTAACAGAGGTCACAACAGATATGTTTGCAGTGTCTTGCAGGGGTGGGAATTTCACAACATGTCAGTGATTGCAGTAACATTCCTTACCACTAAAGATGAGAATAGGACAATGTAATACAGTCCTCTGCAAAGGCATATGTTGACCATGGTATGCAGCAGGTAACCTAGAGGTTAAGAGCATTGGGCCGGTGACCAAAAGGTTGCTGGTTTGAATCCCCGAGACGAATAGGTGAGCAATCTGCTGATGTGCCCTTGAGCAAGGCACGTAACCCTAATTTCTCCTGTCATGGTCTGCAAAATGATTATAATGTATAAGTTCTTATAATACGGATTGATCTTTCTTGACACGGCGGGTGCCCACACCATTTTGGGAAACCATAGATGTCTATTATAAACGGCTTGTATTGAAATGTCAAATGTTGACGAGACATTGAGTGGATCAGATCTGCTTACATACCCAGCTTACAAAAGACATTTGTGAAAAATGTGAAGACATCTTAAGACGTCTTAAATGTAAAATGTAAATGTTGAAACTGCGACATCTTAAGTCAGTTTATGATCACTGTATTCTCAAGACATAGCACTATTTTGATGAGTATCTCGAGACACCATGAAATGTCTTCAAAAGGCTGATGGAAGGATGTTTAATGTGTTTGATACCGTTCCATTTATTCCATTCCAGCCATTACAGTGACCCCATCCTCCTATAGCTCCTACCACCAGCCTCCTCTGCTCAATAGTTACACCATTGTTTCACCTCAGTTCCCAACAACCTATAGTAATGTCAAGTTCACTTATTTAGTGTGTAGTAGAATATGATCCTAAAGTCATGGTGAGGCTCAACCTCAATTCTAATAATAGCAGAAATATAATGCACTTAAGCAATGTTCATCATTACTTGTTTTATAGTAATTTTTGTTTATGGATTGACTACATTTCCAAGCTGCGGCCACTGACATGAATGAAGCACTGTGAATGATCCATAGCTACCTAGCCAAAAGGTTATGCTGCTAGTACTTTCACCACACAGTGGTGTGGATCAGGACTTTTGTCACAAGTCCTCACACTGGGTTTGACTTCCTCAAAATGTACTTTCACAAACATCCCGGTACGTGAGCTATTTTCACACAGGCAACCTTAGGCTTGAAGTGGAGTCACTCAATTCTGAGATCATTTATCAGTCGAGCATAAATTGAAAGATGGCTGGAGACTGTGCTTTATTCTTGAACATTTCAGACGTATACGAGATGGCGGGATTAAGGAATGCACTCTCCCATACTGATCCCAACACAATGATAGTTCAGCTTCTGTTTTGACATATTTTTATTTACTTAACCAGGCAAGTCAGTTAAGAGCAAAATCTTATTTACAATGATGGCCTACCCCGGCCAAACCCAGACAATGCTGGGCCAATTGTGTGCCACCCTATGGGACTCCCAATCACAGCCGGATGTGATACAGTCTGGAATCAAACCAGGGACTGTAGTGACGCCTCTTGCACTGAGATGCAGTGCCTTTGACCACGCAGCTTTTTTTTGTTCTGTTTTGTTCTGGCCACCGTTTATCAGAAGTGTATTTAAACACATTTTATGGGTCTTGGAGCTCTATCAAATTCAATAAAAACCCTACACAATTACATTTGCTTGATTGACCCATTACCTAGATATCAAACCAGCTTCCTTGGAGTTTCCACAAAACACACATTTATACAATAACTACCTTGAAAGTTTATAAATCCAAAATGTATCAATAAACTAATTGAATCCAGTTTTTCATATACTGTAAACTGTTTAGGATTGAACATGGACATACTCCATTAGATACATATGTTGTGTCCCAATTAGTGCCAAACCAAAATATAAAACAGAGATGCTTGTTCTAGGTCCCAAGAAACAAAGAGATCTTCTGTTGAATCTGACAATTAATCTTAATGGTTGTACAGTCATCTCAAATAAAACTGTGAAGGACCTCGGCGTTACTCTGGACCCTGATCTCTCTTTTGAAGAACATATCAAGACCATTTCAAGGACAGCTTTTTTCCATCTACGTAACATTGCAAAAATCAGAAACTTTCTGTCCAAAAATGATGCAGAAAAATTAATCCATGCTTTTGTCACTTCTAGGTTAGACTACTGCAATGCTCTACTTTCCGGCTACCCGGATAAAGCACTAAATAAACTTCAGTTAGTGCTAAATACGGCTGCTAGAATCCTGACTAGAACCAAAAAATTTGATCATATTACTCCAGTGCTAGCCTCCCTACACTGGCTTCCTGTCAAAGCAAGGGCTGATTTCAAGGTTTTACTGCTAACCTACAAAGCATTGCATGGGCTTGCTCCTACCTATCTCTCTGATTTGGTCCTGCCGTACATACCTACACGTACGCTACGGTCACAAGACGCAGGCCTCCTAATTGTCCCTAGAATTTCTAAGCAAACAGCTGGAGGCAGGGCTTTCTCCTATAGAGCTCCATTTTTATGGAACGGTCTGCCTACCCATGTCAGAGACGCAAACTCGGTCTCAACCTTTAAGTCTTTACTGAAGACTCATCTCTTCAGTGGGTCATATGATTGAGTGTAGTCTGGCCCAGGAGTGGGAAGGTGAACGGAAAGGCTCTGGAGCAACGAACCACCCTTGCTGTCTCTGCCTGGCCGGTTCCCCTCTTTCCACTGGGATTCTCTGCCTCTAACCCTATTACAGGGGCTGAGTCACTGGCTTGCTGGGGCTCTCTCATGCCGTCCCTGAGGGGGTGCGTCACCTGAGTGGGTTGATTCACTGATGTGGTCATCCTGTCTGGGTTGGCGCCCCCCTTGGGTTGTGCCGTGGCGGAGATCTTTGCGGGCTATACTCAGCTTTGTCTCAGGATGGTAAGTTGGTGGTTGAAGATATCCCTCCAGTGGTGTGGGGGCTGTGCTTTGGCATAGTGGGTGGGGTTATATCCTTCCTGTTTGGCCCTGTCCGGGGGTGTCCTCGGGTGGGGCCACAGTGTCTCCTGACCCCTCCTGTCTCAGCCTTCAGTATTTATGCTGCAGTAGTTTATGTGTCGGGGGCTGGGGTCAGTTTGTTATATCTGGAGTACTTCTCCTGTCCAATTCGGTGTCCTGTGTGAATCTAAGTGTGCGTTCTCTAATTCTCTCCTTCTCTCTCTCGGAGGACCTGAGCCCTAGGACCATGCCCCAGGACTACCTGACATGATGACTCCTTGCTGTCCCCAGTCCACCTGGCCGTGCTGCTGCTCCAGTTTCAACTGAACCGCGGCCCTAGGACCATGCCCCAGGACTACTTGACATGATGACTCCTTGCTGTCCCCAGTCCACCTGGCCGTGCTGCTGCTCCAGTTTCAACTGTTCTGCCTTATTATTATTCGACCATGCTGGTCATTTATGAACATTTGAACATCTTGGCCATGTTCTGTTATAATCTCTACCCGGCACAGCCAGAAGAGGACTGGCCACCCCACATAGCCTGGTTCCTCTCTAGGTTTCTTCCTAGGTTTTGGCTTTTCTAGGGAGTTTTTCCTAGCCACCGTGCTTCTACACCTGCATTGCTTGCTGTTTGGGGTTTTAGGCTGGGTTTCTGTACAGCACTTTGAGATATCAGCTGATGTACGAAGGGCTATATAAATAAATTTTGATTTGATTTTGATTTGATTCCCCTTAACATCAAATGCTAAGATGATTTTTATTGACCGATTTTTCGTCCAGGAAATTAAAAGACGACACTGTGTTAACGCTACAATGGAGAACTCTTAGGCTCAATAGATAGACTTACAGGGACCAGGGAATGAAAGCGAACCATCCCAGTCTGAGAACTACCTCGTGGAACTATATTCCACATCAGGTAACTGATGCAAGCAGAAGAATCAGATTTAAAAAAATACTGATAAAAATACACCTTATGAGAAACACACACAGGCACAGACACACACATACACATGATAACACACGCAACTCTACACACGTACACATGGATTTTCTATTGCAGATATGTGGTAGTAAAGTATTGGCTTGAGGGCACACACTTAATGTGTTGTAAAATGTGTTAAGAAATGTAATATTATGCCATATTTTTGATTGTAAATACAGTGCATTCGGAAAGTACTGTATTCAGACCCTTTGACTTTTCCCACATTTTGTTACTTTACAGGCTTCTTCTAAAACAATATTTTTTGAAATGTACTCACCAATCTACACACATACCCAATAATGACAAAGCAAAAACATGTTGTTTTTTAAAAAAGATTTAAAAAACATAAATACCTTATTTACATAAGTATTCTGATCCTTTGCCATGAGACTCGAAATTGAGCTCAGGTGCATCCTGTTTCTATTGATCATCCTTGAGACATTTCTATAACTTGATTGGAGTCCAGTATATTAAATTAATTGGACATGATTTGGAAAAGCACAAACCTGTCTATATAAGGTCCCACTGTTGACAGTGCATGTCAGAGCAAAAACCAAGCCATAATTGTGTCCAGCATTGAAGGTCCCCAAGAACACAGTGGTACTGTGTTTAGATTAATGAGGGGGGAAAAACATGTAATACATTTTAGTACAAGGCTGCAATGTAACAAAATATGGAAAAGTAAAGGGGTCTGAATACTTTCCGAATACACTGAAACTGCCTTAATGTTGCTGGACCCCAGGAAGAGTAGCTGCTGTCTTGGCAGGAATTAGTGGGGATCCTTAATAAATACAAATACAAAAGAATGTACGGTTGCTTGAAGGACAAGACTATAGGAATGAATGGACTTATTCACTAAGTATCCAAAACATTAAGAATACCTGCTCTTCCCATGACATAGACCGACCATGTGAATCCAGGTAAAAGCTATGATCCCTTATTGATGCCACTTGTTAAATCCACTTCAATCAGTGTAGATAAATGGGAGGAGACAGGTTAAAGAAGCATTTTTAAGCCTTGAGACAATTGAGACATGGATTGTCTGTGTGCCATTCAGAGGGAAAGACAAAATATTTAAGTAACTTTGAACGGGGTATGGTAGTAGGTGCCAGGTGCACCGGTTTGTGTCAAGAACTGCAATGCTGCTGGGTTTTTCCACGCTCAACAGTTTCCCATGTGTATCAAGAACAGTCCACCACCCAAAGGACATCCAGCCAACTTGACACAACTGTGGGAAGCATTGGAGACAACATGGGCCACCATCCCTGTGGAACGCTTTTGACACCTTGTAGTCCATGCCCCAATGAACGTAGGCTGTTCTGAGGACAAAAGGCGGTGCAACTGAATATTAGGAAGGTGTTCCTAATGTTTTTTACACTCAGTGTATGTATTCATAGTTAAAGAGGGATACACAGAGAGAGAGAGAGGGAAAGAGAGAGAGAAAGAGTGTAGGCATGCAAAAGCATGCACACATGTCTCAGAGTTAACTGTAAAACCAAGAAAAAAGCAGACAACATCTGAATACCATAACACTTCATCTTCCAACCGTGAGAGTGAGCGCCCCCCAATGCTAGCTTCAATCAAGTCTGTAGCTATATGACTCCTTGCCCCTATTTTCCCAACCAATCTTTGTGGTCTATTAAGGGCCTTGTTTCAGAATTTGTAACAGATATTGGCTTTCATTAACTCTCATCCCCCTCGTGTAAGTATGGAACACTTTACCAAGAGCACCCTGTTCTCCAAAGACTGAAGAGCCTTGTTATTGGAAATGAAATTCCAAAAACATTGATATCATTTCCACCGAATAGGACACTCCTCGGAAATGTGAAGCAGTACTCTAGGACAAGGATAGCATTCCAGCACAATTGACGGAGAACCGTTTACTCCCGAAGTGCAAGCATATACGTCATCCCTCGCCAGCATTCTAAACTTTATGGAGAGTTGATTCATGGCACTTCATTGGCTTTTTGCTTGGTTGATTTGTTTAAAGATTCTTCATCAAGTCCCGGCACTCCAAGAGAATTTGAGGGGGAAACCCCAGTGATAGCTGAGACTCAAACGTAATGCAGACACTCTCTAGAGATCCAAGGGATCTGAGGTCTCCAGAGAGTACTATGTGTGCGCGTTTGTGTGTTCTTGCGTGCGTGCATGTGTCTGTTATCTTCCCAAATGAAAACAATCACTTTTTACGGGCACATATTATAGTACAGAAAACGAGTCACTTAAAATGAATATATTGAATGGCCCATATTACTCAATAGTGGGACCATAAAAACATCCCATTTCCTTTTTGATATCCCTCATTCTGTACCTCTCACAATGCACAGTCCCTGGTGTACACCTGGCCAGATCCCTGATGTTGAGAGAATTGAAATACTAGACATCAAAATTCTAAGCATGAGGCATCCATGATATAAATTCAGCACCCTCCAGATGACTGAATAATAACAGTAATGCCATTTTTACATTGACTAAAAGTCAGAGTTCCCCCTTCGTTCATTTTATAGTCACTCTCTGGGACTTGGAAAGGCCTAGCCATAGCACAAGTCTCTTCGGTCTCATGTGTGTCAACTCTAGCCTTGCCACATCCATTGGAATTGTGAAATTGGAATTGCACCACAGAAGGTTGGTGGGACCTTAATTGGGGAGGATGGGCTCATGGTAACAGCTGGAGCAGCATTAGTGTAATAGTATCAAATATATCAAACACATGGAAACCATGTGTTTGATGCGATTCCATTTGCTCCATTCCAGCCATTATTATGAGCCGTCCTCCCCTCAGCAGCCTCCACTGAATTGCAAAGGAAGGTAGAGTTCTCTTTCTTTCACATATTTTTGCTTACAAAGGTGCCATTCTTCCAGTACCAGAGGAATAGGAAATGTGATATGCAATCTCTCCATTGAATCTGCTATCATATCAGGTATCTACAGTGTGTGGGAGTACAGTAAATCAGAAGGCTTTACCGTTTCAGTACTGTATGCATAGGTGAACACTATCTTATCACAAACGTCACATGTGTAGCCTAGTGGTTAGAGCATTGGACTAGTAACCGAAAGGTTGCAAGTTCAAATCCCCGAGCTGACAAGGTACAAAATCTGTCGTTCTGCCCCTGAACAGGCAGTTAACCCAGTGTTCCTAGGCCGTCATTGAAAATAAGAATTTGTTCTTAACTGACTTGCCTAGTAAAATAAAGGTAAAATAAAAAAAATGATTCAGTACTATATGCATAGGTGAACACTATCTTATCACAAAGGTCACATGTTTCAGTACTATATGCATAGGTGAACACTATCTTATCACAAAGGTCACATGATTCAGTACTGTATGCATAAGTGAACACTATCTTATCACAAAGGTCACATGATTCAGTACTGTATGCATAAGTGAACACTATCTTATCACAAAGGTCACATGATTCAGTACTGTATGCATAGGTAAACACTATTTTATCACAAAGATCACATGTTTCAGTACTGTATGCATAGGTAAACACTATCTTATCACAAAGATCACATGTTTCAGGACTGTATGCATAGGTAAACACTATCTTATCACAAAGGTCACATGATTCAGTACTGTATGCATAGGTGAACACTATCTTATCACAAAGGTCTCATGTTTCAGGACTGTACAATTTTTGGAAAAATTACTTGCGTCATGCACAACGTAGATTCTTCCACCACAGACGATTGTTACACCAAAACTATAGTTTGTTAACAAGATATTAGTGGAGTGGTAGAAAAACAAATTTTAATGACTCCAACCTAAGTGTTTTTAAAC
The DNA here is from genome assembly GCF_036934945.1 of Oncorhynchus masou masou. Classification (NCBI taxonomy): domain Eukaryota; kingdom Metazoa; phylum Chordata; class Actinopteri; order Salmoniformes; family Salmonidae; genus Oncorhynchus; species Oncorhynchus masou. The sequence continues at coordinate 14,271,911 of NC_088221.1, read as the reverse complement.
TTCCGAGTTCAACTGTAGATATTGCATTTCTTTAAATCTGCAGTTTCCAGCCACAATAGTCATTTACAACATTAACAATGTCTACACTGTATTTCTGATCAATTTCAATTTATTTTAGTGGACAATTTCTTTTGCTTTTCTTTCAAAAACAAGGACATTTTTGGGGGTTGGCGCCCCCCTTGAGTTGTGCCGTGGTGGAGATCTTTGTGGGCTATATTCGGCCTTGTCTCAGGATGGTAAGTTGGTGGTTGAAGATATCCCTCTAGTGGTGTGGGGTCTGTGCTTTGGAAAAGTGGGTGGGGTCATATCCTTCCTGTTTGGCCCTGCCCGGGCGTATCATAGGATGGGGCCACAGTGTCTCCTGACCCCTCCTGTCTCAGCCTCCAGTATTTGTGCTGCAGTAGTTTGTGTCGGGCGGCTAGGGTCAGTTTGTTATATCTGTAGTATTTCTCCTGTCTTATCTGGTGTCCTGTGTGAATTTAAGTATGCTCTCTCTAATTATCTCTTTCTCTCTTTCTTTCTCTTTCTCGGAGGACCTGAGCCCTAGGACCATGCCTCAGGACTACCTGGCATGATGACTCCTTGTTCTCCCCAGTCCACCTGGCCGTGCTGCTGCTCCAGTTTCAACTGTTCTGCCTGTGGCTATGGAATCCTGACCTGTTCACCGGACATGCTACCTGTCCCAGACCTGCTGTTTTCAACTCTCTAAAGACAGCAGGAGTGGTAGAGATACTTTTAATGATCGGCTATGAAAAGCCAACTGACATTTCCTCCTGAGGTGCTGACTTGCTGCACCCTCAACAACTACTGTGATTACTATTGTTTGACCATGCTGGTAATTTATGAACATTTGAACATCTTGGCCATGTTCTGTCACCCACTCCTCATAGCCTGGTTCCTCTCTATGTTTCTTCCTAGGTTTTGGCCTTTCTCGGGAGTTTTTCCTCGCCAATGTGCTTCAACACCTGCATTGCTTGCTGTTTGGGTTTTAGGCTGGGTTTCTGTACAGCACTTTGAGATATCAGCTGTTGTAAGAAGGGCTATATAAATAAATCTGATTTGATTTCTAAGTGACCCCAAACTTTTGAACGGTAGTGTATATACACACACACACACACACACACACACACACACACACACACACACACACACACACACACACACACACACACACACACACACACACACACACACACACACACACACACACACACACACACACACACACACACACACACACACACACACCTTCATGATCTGGGTTTTGTTCTACAGGGCTGGCTTGATGAGAGCATTGCAATTGAAAACACATTTCTGTCTGGCATTGAATAAATATTGACTGGAAGTGGAATAGAGAATGAGATATATAGCCAGAGGATTTTCCCCTTTGTATCCGGCTGCATTGATGTAATCGGAGGTGTGAGATACAACGAAAACAAGATGTTTGAATAGAAAGTTGATATACACAAAAGGTTAATCACTGCTATCAAACCAACAAAAAGAAAATCTATCCCTCATTCTCTACTGTATTTACACCCAATAAAATATGTGAATAGAAATTATAAGATATTTCCCTCAAGGAATTACGCAGGAGGATCTGCTTGCAGTAGGATGTGTGAATATATAAAACAGCAATTTGAAATGATTAATATTGTGCTTTTGATACTCTTGAAAAGTATAAGTAAAACCAAACACATCTAGGCTATTACTCAAGTAGTATTTTACTGGGTGACTTTCACTTTTACTTGAGCAATTTTCTATGAAGGTATTTTTACTTCTACTCAAGAATGACATTTGGGTACTTTTTCCACCACTGAACCTAGGTCATATCTTGTTTAAATCAGTTTAGGGTCTCATATGCTGTGCTTATTTCCACGTTGGCCTTAGCATTCTATTAACAAGTGACCACCTTCCACCGATGCCCCAAGGATTAAACAGGGCATGCTGTCTCTCTCTGCGTAGCCTCACCTCCATCATTGTAGTCAATAAATGACTAACCAGAGAAGAATGAGGCGTTGGGAGAATCAATCTACAGGAAACCTCCGCACAGTTTTCTCATCATTTTACGTGTCCTAGTTTGTGAGATTGTTTCTGTGCCGTTCAATGTTAGGAAAAGCTAGAGCGTGAAAGGGATTTTGATTCAGTGGAAGAATGGATGTTACGTTTTACTGACGGAGTTAAGTAGTGTGTGTAGCTACTGAGTGTTTCCCACTCAGATGAAAAGCAACGTTGTAAAATGGTCATCAGAAATATAACATTCAGATGGACAGCTTTCATTGGACAATGTCATTTAGGTTTGTAGAGTGTACCAGTGAGTAAACACACGAGGTGTGTCCAGCTTCCAATCTGCTGAAGGGCAGATTGGACCGTGGGGACCACAACCAACTCAGCATTATTGCATTGTAATCAATAGTTGCGTTTAATGCTGACACTCCAAAGAGTTCTATAGTTCAGTAGTCAAATTCCATGCAACTATTGTAGCCTATTAACCCCTCTCACGTCACACAGGGCACTGAGGCATTCAAACAGGTTGTTCCCTTATTGTTTCCCTATCCAAATAGACATCTCCATGGTTACCTTTTCAACCGCAGGATCAATCCCATTCTATTTGCAAAAGAAAACATGTCATAAAATTTTGTCAGGAATTTTTAACTTAACCAAAGGAATTAGATGTGCGTGACTGAATGAAAATAATATGCATATAGCGTGTTCTTATAAACTCAGTAAATAAACATTATTTTCAGAGGGTGAATGAGAAACTAATTTCTACACACAAAAAAAATCTATGTCCTTGGAGCATCCTTTTCATAATGTTCAAGTGTGTTTCAATGGACACCTCCATGTCTATCCTTGTGTTTCCATATGCACATACTGATGAGAGTTTATCTTTCACTCCACTCAAGCTCATGGAAAAGCCTACCTCTTAAGTCTTCTCATAAACAAAAGGGGAAAACATTCACTTAAAAAAAACGGTAGCCATGTATGGTATCGAGAGACCATGTCAGAGGGAAAATAATGAGATTCATAACTGACAGATACGAGACGTTCCTATTGCGCATTTTCCCATTCATTTGTTCATTTACAGATGACTTTCGCAAAAAGGTATCCCCTCAAGATTGTTACTACTAATATGGCGAGAAAACTCTTAAGACATAACATACAGTATGCACTTCTTAAATAGGACTTTGGCTGTCCCTTCCATCTAGTCTTCTTAAGCCCCCGGGCTTTGAACGAGTAGATAAAGCCTGGGATGAAATGACTAAAACAGACAGCTTTCAGAGTCAAATGAAGTCTTTTTTTTTTATCCGCTGGAGATTCATTTGAAGTTTATATTCACAGCCATAAAATGATGTTTTAAAGTAAATGTCCAGCATGAAAAGATGAACGCGACAGACTGGTCATTCATGCTGAAAGAAAATGTCTTGGTCTCCGAGATCCTCACTTCCAGCACGATGTCTTTTGCCTTCACTTCATCATTATAACTCCATGCCTCTTTTTTGATTGCACTCTTTAAGATTGTCATGTGTCAATGTGAACCAAAAAATGTATTACTATTACTTCAGAGCCAAATGGCATTGAAGACCCATTAATCCTTTTCTGTATGTGAATGCTCTTTGGCTATTGCAGAGCAGTTAGTATGCTTCGTTCTAATCTAGAAACATTCTATATCAGGGGATGAAGCTGTCTGTTCGGGTGATTGAAACAAGCCCATATTAAGAGGTGGTTTTGGAAATTAGTCCGTGGAGACCCTCTGGAGCCGAGTAGGGGAAGGAGAGCCGTCTCCGAGGGGAGCCGTGCCTTTTGAACCCCACTCATTGGTATTCCAATGTGCGAGTGCCAAGCTGCTCTCTAAATGGCAGAGGCATCCAGCCTGGTACCCCCTCGACACGCTCCTGCGCAGACAGACCTTGTGGAGAGCTGCCAACATATGCAGTCCGGAATCGTCAAATTAAAACGGGCCCAATTAATAATCACATGGTTAGTTCATACTTCATACCTTACACAGAGCTCTGCGAAACAAAGTTTGCATCGGAAATTATGGAGTACTATTTTTATTTATTTTTTGCATTCCCAAGTTTTACCTTAACATTTTGAACTTTCATGTTTTCCTCACCTCTGCATGCTGGATGTCTGGGTTCGTTAACGCTGGGTAGGTACAAGGCAGGCCATTCTTTACCCATATTTTTTATTCTCTAATATGGACAGATGATGTAAATCCCATCTTTGAGGAGGAATACGCTGCAAAAATACGAGATACATACAGAGTGAAAAGTCATGTTCTCTGTAAGTGGCTCATCGGAGATGGCACGCCAAACATGGCATTTCAGATTTGCAGGATGATATATATATTTTCTTACATCATGCTTGTCACCCTCCTCTGCAAGTATTGTTTAACCTTAAACAGTCATTCTTCATGTCCTACCTCTTGAAACAGCTCAATCTAGAACCCTATACAGTAGTCTTTCTGTTAACCTTAATGTTATTGAACGCATAGGGCCTACATTAATATGTTCTCTTAATCCATTTAGTCACAGTAATTTGAAAGAATAATATATTCCCTTTGAAAATCTATTTTGATGAACTCAATTGTGTGTGTATTCCCATGCCATGTGACATTAATCAGACTGTTTATAGTTTTACTATCATCAGGCTCAGTGTTGAATTACTGTGTGGTCTTATCACTGTCACTGATGAACATTTTACAGAAAAATAGTTGTTAATCAGATGTAAATATGCAAGGCATGTTCCCATGGGCTCTCTTTGAAATGCAAACAAAGGTGGGGTGGATGTAGTTCTAATGCAGCAGAATCACAGGGGTGTGATACTCTTCATATCTCATTAAAATAGGAAAGACAGCAGTTCCCTCAGCCCTTCATTAATGGATTCATTGCAATTGGTTTTTTATTTGGCATTGAGGGTTGACATTATCTCAGTCCATTTTGTCATGCATGCATCAATCATCAGTGTAGGGGGATTTTAACATGACATACACAAACACCGGTTGAAATGTTGAGTTGACACTATATACTTCAGAATCGATTTTAAATTGTTTTATTACACAATGAAGTTATATTTTTGAAATGACCGAAGGAGAATACCACTGTAAAATAATGGCACTTAGAAAAGTCCATGGAGCGTACGGTACTAGTCAACAGTTTGCACACATCTACTCATTCAAGGGTTTTTCTTCATTTTGACTATTTTCTATATTGTAGAATAATAGTGAAGAATTCAAATCTATGTAACAACACATATGGAATCACGTAGTAACCAAAAAAGTGTTAAATAAATCAAAATATATTTTAGATTCTTCAAAGTAGCCATCTTCGCCTTGATGACAGCGTTGCACATTCTTGGCATTCTCTCAACCAGCTTCACCTGGAATGCTTTTTCAACAGTCTTGAAGGAGTTCCCACATATGCTATGAGTTCCCACATATTTTCCTGCACTCTACGGTCCAACTCATACCAAACTGTCTCAATTTGGTTGAGGTTGGGTGATTGTGAAGGCCAGGTCATCTGATGCAGCACTCCATCACTCTCCTTCCTGGTCAAATAGTTCTTGCCATAATATGGGTGTGGTCTTTTAACAAATAGGGCTATCTTCTGTATGCCACCCCTACCTTGTCATACCTGATTGGCTGAAATGTATTGTCATTTCAGTGGATTGGCTAGCAGAGATTTGACCCCCCCCCCCCTGTCAGTTTTGTTTCATGTTTGTGACCTCATGAAAGACAATACAGCCATATTACCCTGACATTACCCTAACTATCCTAAGGTCCTCAATTATGAGGCTTGCATCTAAAGGTTGGATAAAATGTTTGACTTTGCAATCTTTTCAAAAGTATTGTTATACTATGTGTTCTAAAGTGAAAAGTGTAGGTTATGGTAACGTGTGCCCAGTCAGTGGCCCCGCCCAAGTGAATAGACATTGGTTGGAAATGATGAACCAACCCCTTTTCCACTCTTGAATAAAAGCCTCCGTGACGAAAAGTCAACTTAGTTCCAAATAATAGGAAGACTTGTCCTCCACGTTGAAAAGGGCTCCTTTCAACTATACAGGCCAGGAAATGTGAGAGCTTGCTCCACACATGAAATGTTATGAACTCTGAACTCTGGATCATCTAAGGAAGAAGTGCATACTAAACTGGCATAGACCAGACTGCAGCTGAACATGCGCAAATCTAGTATGAGAAAACTGATCGACGAGGAAGCATTTCCAGAGTGAGATGAACCTGTTAGACCACATGAAACTTACACACCATGACCCGGCAGAATCTACAAAGGACAATGGCAACATTAACTGGGCAAACCAGAGCCTCACATCACCAGCTCAACTATCGAAGCCAGCTTCGCGTAAATACAACGCATTGCTTTTCCGAATGAGCGATCGTTAGTGGCATATGCATTAATGTGAGAATAGCTTCCCAGGTCCAGTAGAGACCCATGTTGTCACGTTCGTCATAACGAGGAGACCAAGGCGCAGCGTGATAAGAATACATTCTTCTTTATTTACACGAAGACCACTAAATAAACTAACAAAAACGACCGTGACGCTATAAACACGAGTGCTGACATGCAACTACACATAGACAATAACCCAATCAACGATAAACAGCTGTCTCTGATTGGGAAACAATTCAGGCCACCATAGACATACATATACCTAGACATACTAAAACCCCATAGATATACAAAAACCCTAGACAGGACAAAAACACCTAGACAATAGAAAAACTAAACCAACCACCCTTGTCACACACTGACCGAACCAAAATAATAAAGAAAACAAAGATAACTAATATCAGCACGTGACACATGTTCCTTAGTCTTCCTTTCAAAACCCCCTTCTCTTCTCTCTGAATCTATCGTGTTATAACCAAACTGTTTATGTTTAGTCCACTAGGGACGGTATTTACTGTGTAATGTTATTATGTTTGTATACTCTGTAATTGTTTAATTAGTTGAGCCAATAATTGAGCCAATAATTGTGTGTGGATGATTCATAAGTAAATGATGGGTTTGTGCAGATAACCAAGAATTTTACGACGTTTGGAATGAGGACTGATGTGGTAATAATTAATTAATAGAAGACTGTACTAGATAAGATATGAAAATATCTTTAAAGTCGATTCGGGAAATAGACTCAATAAACAGTTTCCCGTGAAAAATAGAGATAAACGTAAGTCAAAGAAAACCATTGACATTACACTAAGCACAAACATACCTTACGGCAACGGAAACTTCTACTTCTCACTGGCATTACATGGAGAAAAAATAATGACTACAAACGTCCAATTCCCACTTGTTGTAAGTGTATGTTGGTCATGGGTAGCCCATGGACAGGAGGATAGCTGGTCTGTCAACTGGACTAGCCACCAGGCCATCCACCAGTCCCTTGTATGAAACTGACTGACTTCATTGGCCTCACACCTTAATGTCCTCACATTTCCAATTTCAGCAGACAAATTGGGATTCCTGACTGCCCTCACAAGTGTCTGAAGCAACATTTTATGGCTCTATGGAGAGGAAAATAGGATAATTTCTGTTCAACACCTTTTCATTAACTAACCACTGAATGTCATCCAAAAAAGGGATTGAATCAAAGAACAGTGATAATTGTATATCCCCCCTACATCTGAATTACGGTTTTGGAGAGGACATATGAATAAAAGACATTTCCCTCATTATGTTGAGATCACAACTTACTTATCTCGTGATCACGACATAACAAAAGGGAAACTACTCTTTTAAATGTCTTTCAAATGTTATTGTTTATGACAGTATTTATCCTTTATTTTGACAGGGAAGACATATTGGGACCTCTTTTCCAAATGAGCCCTGTATAATAAAATATAAAATACACATTAAACACAACAATATTATATTTCAGTGCATTCGGAAAGTATTCGACCCCTTGACTTTTCCCACATTTTGTTAGGTTAGAAGCCTTATTCTAAAAATGATTAAATATATTGTTTCCCTCAATCTACACACAATATCCCATAATGACAAAGCAAAAAAAATATATATTTAATACATTTTTGCAGATTTCTTTTAAATAAAAACAGAAGTCCCTGTTCATGATGACACAAGGCTTAGATTTTTGTATTCTCACATCTCTAACACAAACAACTGGGCAGGTTCACTAATGGCCTGGGGCGATAACACCAGTAGAAACATATTTATCTTGTGTATTTGTTAAAATAAGATCAATTAGAGACGACTTTGAAGGATCTCTAGGGTTGGGCCGTGTAGGCTTAGTCACCAGCTGGGTTAGGTTCAGATCATTACACATGTTGTTTCAATTGTCTGAACCCTGCATTTTGCAATCATAATTTAGGTCACCCAGGATAATAACTTCTGATTTAGTAAAATAAGACAACAAACTAGTTAACTCCTCGAGGGTCACAAAGGTTACCCAAGGCTGTACTGTTGTTGATATACTGTTCCCCAGACAAAGGTTTAAAGATAGTAGTTCAAATTTCATTGCAAGGGAAACGGATTTCAGTAAAGAGACAGAGAAAGAATGTTTTATCAAAATGGACACTCCACCACCTCTACCCTGTCTGTCAGCTCTGAACACATGATAACCCTCAATATTAATGTACCCAGTGATCCAAGTTCCAGTCAATACCTGTTATCCGCATTTGTCTGCATAGCCCAGATCTTGATCTAATCCAGTTTAGGAAGTAAGATCCTAATGTTCAGATGCACCTAAGACCTTCAAGTCACATGGACACTCCATCTCAAACAAGCTACGTTCAATAGGCCCTGTCTAATTGTTGATATTGATATAGTTGGTAAAGGCTATGAGATTGCATAGAACTGCACAATTTGGTCTGTCCCTATTAGTAATAGAGGAAGGAGAAAAACATTGGAATTACTTTTCCAAGGTTAGTGCCACAGGGCCTGAGGCTGCAGCCAATGTCAATATGAGAAACTCTCAGAGTAACAAATTATGTTATAAACTGACTTACATGGGCTTCGGTTCAACAGCCCAAGCCCTCTACGTGATTTGAAAACAAAACCGAGGGGGGTTATTCAAGTTTATGGAATTCCCATTTGAACTAAAAGCACTGGGTGAGCAAACCACAGTGGGTTCCTCTTGTGATCTACATGTAACTATAGCAGATCTAAGAGTGGAATTCAAGCAAGTGGCTACAAGATTACAACTGACAACACCCCTGGCAGTATAGACCATAGTACAATGATAACACTTAGAGAGGAAGGGACGTATTATCTGAGCGGGGCTTGTTCTGTCTGAGTCAATATCTTAAAGCAGCCTTAAAATATGAAGAGGGTCCAGGCTCCTAAATGTTTTGGGTGGAGTCCATAATCCCTGTAGAGCATCTTTTGTTTCCAAAAGTGTTGAAATGATCAATAAAAGTTACTCCAACAGAGAGGCAGTAGTCTTTACTCCAGATATGAAGTGCTAAGATTCTGCTGAACCTTTCACAGCTGCAACCCAGCGACAGCACGGGACCAGAGAAAATTGGATGCTTTTCAGAGCCTTTTAGGGAGCTGATTAACTCAACAAAATCGTGTTTCATTCACGCTTTTTGATGTCATTTGATCCCACACGCACTACGACACCGGCAGCTGCTTGGCTGCTGATGTAGGACGGATGGAAGATATCCTGTGATATCCTTCACCATAGCCCCCGGGTAGCACAGGGTCTTTGCTCCAGGAATCAAGATGTGCCTCACCATGGAACTACCTATGATGATGGCTGGAGGACGGTGAGTGGCCGTGGACATCCGTCCTTTTCTGAGCTTCCTTGAGGACCGACAAGAGATGGGGGACAGAGGACCTACATCATCAATAGAAGCCCTCCGTGCAGGGGCTGGGGGCAGGAATCTATGGAAGCAGGTGGGTGAAATTGTTGGTCAGCATGATGGGATCCCCCAAAGCCATTTTTTTTTGCCACATCCACCAAAGATCGCTGCCTTGGGCTGGGCTTACTGCGTGTGACAGGCCTCCACTGGGATGCAGGATCGCTAACCGTGGCATCTACGAGCTCCTCATAAAGCGTCCGTGCTCATTTATTCTCCAAGGGGGGGGGGGGTGGATGAAAGTTCGGGGTAGGATGGGAAGGGTGGGTGAGATGAGAGGAGAGAGGTGACTTCACTAGGGAGGGGTTTCTGCAGAGCAACCCTCGCCAGTCAGTCAGAGAGTGGCATTGTGCTGGTGAAGCAGTGGCACAACAACCAGGTTAAGGAGGAGAAAAGGGACAGGTCAGAGAGCAAAAACAGGTTTATAGAATGTTTTGCTAATACAAAATTAAATAAAACAGAAATATTCCATTTACATAGGTATTCAGACCCTTTACTCAGTACTTTGTTGAAACACCTTTGACAGAGATTACAGCCTCAAGTCTTGGCACACCTGTATTTGGGGAGTTTCTCCCGTTCTTCTCTGCAGATCCTCTCAAGCTCTGTCAGGTTGAATGGGGAGCGTTGCTGCACAGCTATTTCCGGGTCTCTCCAGATATGTTCGATCTGGTTCAAGTCCAAGGTCTGGCTGGGCCACTCAAGGACATTCAGAGACTTCTCCTGAAGCCACTTCTGTGTTGTCTTGGCTGTGTACTTAGGGTCATTGTCCTGTTGGAAGGTGAACCTTCGCCCCAGTCTGAGGTCCTGAGCAGGTTTTCATCAAGGATCTCTCTGTACTTTGCTGTGTTCATCTTTGCCTCGATCTTGACTAGTCTCCCAGTCCTTGCTGCTGAAAAACATCCCCACAAAATTATGTTGCCACAACCATGCTTCATTGCAGGGATGGTGCCAGGTTTCCTCCAGACGTGACACTTGGCATTCAGGCCAAAAAGTTTAATCTTGGTTTCGTCAGACCAGAGAATCTTGTTTCTCATGGTCTGAGAGTTTTAGGTGCCTTTTGGCAAACTCCAAGCAGGCTGTCATACGCCTTTTACTGAGGAGTGGCTTCCATCTGGCCACTCTACCATAAAGGCCTGATTGGCGGAGTGCTGCAGAGATGGTTGTCCTTCTGGAAGGCTCTCTTATCTCCCCAGAGCAACTTTGGAGCTCTGTCAGAGTAACCATCGGGTTCTTGGTCACCTCACTGACCAAGGCCCTTCTAACCTGATTGCTCAGTTTAGCCGGGTGGCCAGCTCTAGGAAGAGTCTTCATGATTACATTTTTTTTTAATTCTTCCATTTAAGAATGATGGAGGCCAATGTGTTCTTGGGAACATTCAATCCTGCAGAAATGTTTTGGTACCCTTCCCCAGATCTGTGCCTCGACACAATCCTGTCTTGGAGCTCTACGGACAATTCCTTCGGCCTCATGGCTTGGTTTTTGCTCTCATGAACTTTCAACTGTGGGACCGTATATAGACAGGTGTGTTCCTTTCCAAATCATGTACAATCAATTGAATTTACCACAGGTGGACTCCAATCAAGTTGTAGAAATAACTCAAGGATGATCAATGGAAACAGGATGCACCTAAGTTCAATTTCGAGTCTCATAGCAAAGGGTCAGAATACTTATGTAAATAAGTTTTTTGTGGTTTTTAGTTTGAATAAATGTATTACCATTTAAAAATATATATATATTTTATTTGTCATTATGGGGTATTGGGTGTAGATTGCTCAGGAAATGTTTCATTTAATCCATTTTAGATTAACAAAACAAAACAAAATGTGGAAAGGACCTGAATACTTTCAGAAGGCACTGTATATTCCTCAATAAGCTGACAGCTTCCACATTGAAAATTTGTCCGGCCAATATTATCCTGGGAACTGTGCCAAATAGTTGCAGCTCATACATGGGATGAAACATTCACTGTAGTCACTGAAGGTGATTGTTGCCAATCTGGAAAAAGTCTGTTTCCCATACAGTGTGATAGTTAGTTACATTGAATCACAGTTTGTAGGATCACCACAGTTTGTAGGATCACCACAGTTATAGGCAGCAAGCCAGAACCCAACCACAGATTAATGACCATCCAGCACTAGGATCCACAATAAACACAACCAAGGCATAAACTGACCAACACAAGAACAGCAAGGAGAGAGCAGTGACTTACTCAATGTGATTAAATGCTGGGGCCCATCAAAACAGCACTGCAACAGAGGCTGTGTTACCAGTATGATAGCCAGGAGAGAAGCACCTTGGAGGGGATGTAGTTTCCAGTACTGGCCGGTGGAAAGTCAGGAGGGTCCAAAGTGGAGTTTAATTTTGGCAGTAGTCCAAAAACATCCAAGGCGCAATGTCAAGTGGAAGGATGAAAGCAACGGTAGGAAGGTGTCTGCTCAGATAATGCCCCAGTACAGGCCCCAGTACAGGTCCCAGTACAGGCCCCAGTACAGGCCCCAGTACAGGCCCCAGTACGGGACCCAGTACGGGCCCCAGTACAGGCCCCAGTACAGGCCCCAGTACAGGCCCCAGTACGGGCCCCAGTACGGGCCCCAGTACGGGCCCCAGTACGGGCCCCAGTACGGGCCCCAGTACGGGCCCCAGTACAGGCCCCAGTACAGGCCCCAGTACAGGCCCCAGTACAGGCCCCAGTGCAGGGTAGGGTGCTCAGGTATATCCAAGTAGGCCTCGATAGTTTCATAGACCTGTTTTGTATGTCTCTTTAAAAACGCTGTATGCAATATTGTCGAATGTGTTTACAGCAGACAGATGAAAAAAAGGTAAATGGAGACAAAAAATCCACAAAAAACCTTTCAGCGACAAACACTGATCAGACAAGAAAGACGTGCTTTTGCTGCTATCTTGAAATGTGGGAGTAAGCAGTGACAGACATAATGCAATTCATGCCTGGGTTCTGCCACCTCAGCCATACTTTCAATCTATCATCAATAAATGCACTCCTATCTGTGGAGTTTATCTTTTGATCTCGACCAAACAACTTTTGTTATGTCGTGATCACGAGAAAAGTATCTTATGATCTCGACAAAACTCTGGAATGTTTTTGTTGGGATTAATATGTCCTCTCTCTGTATTTTTTGTATATTTTGATGCAGTACCTGTTTTAGAAATTATACAATTGGCTACGTTCAGCTTTAGTAGAGCTCGGCTATCTAGCTGTGCTTTGTTGGAAGCGTTTGAGCCTGTCATAAAAAGAATGCAGCCCTGACCAATTCCTCTAGTGAGGCTTCATAGGCAGCTCTTGCTGTGTACATCCACTTAACCAGGCTCAGGGACATTAGCCACATATGACTTTACTGCCAATGCACATCCGACACCCACTGTACTCCCTATTAACATTTTACAGGTCAAACATTTTAAAGGCAGTTAAAGAAATGTTATTTTTCATTACAAGTGACAAAAAATGAGCAGGTCAGTCTGTAGCGTAACGGGACAGTAATTAGAGCCTCTCTTCTTGATAAAGTGTGACTGTAAATCAATGTTAGACTAATTCATCAATATTTTAATTATTAGACCTTATAATGACCATTTTGTCGAATTTCCTCGGATCTCTGTGACATATTGGCCTCCTCTGTCATCATTAGCAAGTATATTAAGGTTCCATCACATTGTGAAAGTGCCATCGTTTTACATTCAACTATAACATCAGAGAGCTTTGATTCTCCTCTGGCTTGAGCACTGCAAAGGCTCATGGTCTTGATCCCCAGGATAATAATCTCTGAGAAAGAAGTCTATGTCTTTGTATTTAAAAAAAAAAAAATCCACTGTAACGCAAATCTGTACTTAATAATTAGATGATTGCATCATCGCACACTCAACATAACTTTCAGGAGTTGGACTTAACCTATTGTTATACCAGAGCTTTGCTTAACTAAGATTTTCTTCATGGCATCCACAAAGTAAACTATAACTAGTGTGGGCGGCATACCTGTCCAGTTGAGTTGATTCGTACTGAGTAGTCTGGACACTTGGCTAGACAGAGGGAGTCTGTGTTATCTGGCATACCCAGTGACCAGACACAACACAAATGCACCCGCCTAGACATAAATAAGCCATCAAAAGACCCACAATACTTGGTTTCAAATTCTTGGTAGTGTGTGTCAAACTGATTTTGGGAAATATCATGTATATTGTGCTTGAACATATTGTATTGTTGTAGGTTCATTGTTTTGAATGAGACCGACATGACATGTTCTTACTAGATCATAAAAGTGAAGTCTGTTATCGTCCAATAGCTCTCTGGAAATGAGTGAACATGTGCAATTATGATTTAGCAGTCAGAACAATGGCTTCTGATAAATGCAATCAGACAAAAACCGTCACGCTTGCAACAACATGTACAGTCTACGCTGTCATTTCAAAGTTTTAGCAAGGAGCATGATACTGTCGTTATGCTGTCTGTTTCCTCTACATTCCTCAACAAGATGAATTCCTCAACAAAACACCGACATGTCCTCTCAGTTCAAGACTTTCACGGTTTCTCTGGTCTATTGCTTCTATAGCAGCTCCGTCCTAAATGTGTCATCAAGTATCCAAACTCTAATCAATTCAGGAAAAGTGAATACATTAATCAAGTGAATTCATTGATCAAAAACAACAAAAAAATCACAGAGCCGCAGGGTGAGAGTCCGCACCCAAATAGTTACATAGACTAAACTAGATTAAATGAGAGAGAAAAACAATCTGGAAGAGGTTAATTATAATGACAGCACCCACGCGTAGCTATAAAGTTACTATAGTAACAAACTGATGAGTTAATCATGGACAGAGATAGACATCCTTAGTGGTTAGAGCATTGGGCCAATAACCAAAAGGATGCTAGATCAAATCCCTGAGCTGACAAGGTAAAAAAATATGTCGTTCTGCCCCTGAACAAGGCAGTTAACCCACTGTTCCTAGGCCGTCGTTGTAAATAAGAATGTGTTCTTAACTGACTTGCCTACTGAAATAAAGGTTCAATTAAAAACAATAAATCTAATCAAATCCCGAGGTGTAGCTACTGAAACCCAATTTTGTCTATGCCCAAATGTTATGTTCTGCCCACCAACAAGGAAATGATGTGTTCAGAAGAAGATTACATATAAAATAATATGAGAATGGAGAATAATGACAAAAGTCCTTTCTGGCCAGAATCTTGTCACTTGTTTATAAACCCTTTGCTGATTATCATTAGATAATGCTTACTTTGTTATTCAATTATCATGTTACAGTATTAACAAAACATATCCTTTAAATGTAAAACATTTGGTAATCTCAAGAGGCATTGCTTTATAAACAAGCAGAAGGAAAGGAAGGTGCACTGGGGTGCCATGCGGAGCTTGGGTGTTGCTATATATTCTCAACTGTCTTCTAAGAGTTAGAGAGAGGGGGGGGTGTATTAGCAGGGCTATGAAGTGGAAGAACAAGCAAGGTTAATGAGCAAAAGTAGAAAGAGCAGTGCTGACATTGGTGGGAAAAAAAAGAACACAAAGAGAGGTGAAAACGGACTGGCTTTTGGTTTTATATGGCTGAAACAGAGAGATACGAGATTGTCTTGTATTGATGTCCCCTTACTTAGCCAAATCCTCCAAATATCCATTAAAACAGTGTCTTTCTAGAATATAATGGTTTATGTCCTTTAAAAGCTTAATTGAATTATAAAATGTTTAGTTACTATTTATAGTACACGTGTGCATACTGACACCCACATATTTTCTGACACCGTAGTCCCCCCCAAAAAACTGAGGGCAATACAAATTGTAGATTTGTCTCAATCCATATTTTCATATGTGATAAATGCATAAATGTCCATTGTTGGATTGAGGATTTGCTTATAGCTTTTTGCTCTCCCAATGTGATTATACACCTCATCTCAGAGCAACCAATGTGTCAAACTACATTTTAACCACGACTGACAAAACTGTGTGCAGCTCATCTCCGCCGAGGCAGAACTAAAATCTGGAAGTAATCAGCTGACGGGGAACATGAGAAATTCTCCAGAAAACACTTTAACGCCACTGGAGCTCACAGCTCCTCAAGATTGGATTCAGGTACCTAATCCCAGTCGGCAGCTGGCCTCCTCCCCCGCACCTCTCTTTCATAAGGAGGAGCAGAGCAGCCACAGGGTGTAGGAGGGGGGCACAGAGACTGCAGTGGCTGACACCTGCTGGGCGCTATAAATATAAAAAAACGGGAGCTGCCATTGTTCGTTTGTGCTTCTTTCCCAGGCCGCTCTACCTCTCAGGCTCACATGTACTTTAACACAGGGTGAAGGCTTCTGCCATCACCATACCATTTGATAAGCAAGGCATCCAAAGGACAGGGAGAGATTTGTACCTAGATCAGAGGCTGTTGCTACCACTGGCTACCTACCAAGCCACTTACAGAATCACAGCTATTTGTCATGCTACACATGATGCAAGCCAATAAATGTTCCTGTGAAATGTTAGAAACCCTTATATAGCAAGAAATCTTCATGTGAATGAATAATAAAGGAGAGGGCTATTAGCACTTGATATAAATTGGTTCTCAAACGTACACTTACATTCAATGGAAACATCAGGCAAATTCCTGTAGATCAGTTATCAAAAGAAAAGTGTTTTCAAAGGTTTAGAGTTAAATAGAAATACAAATAACGGGAAGGGGAGAGGTAGGCCTGTTTTTTTTTTTTTACTTAATACTAGTTGTTAATCTTTGTACTCTGCCAAAAATGACCTGGTCAAATTCCTGGCGGTAAAGCAATTTGCCCCATATGTTTTAATAAATACAGGGGGGTTCTGGTCAAACTCAACATCTAAGCAGATGTCAGTGGGATTGAAGGTTTCTGTTTGAAGGCTCCCTGGATGGGAACCACACGCCTCTGAAAAGAGGTTGGATGCTACATGTATTTAAACATGACACAATGCATTTACCTTCCCCTCAACGCATACTTCACATTCTCTGGCTAAAGTGTGTCTCAATGGAAAACGGTTTGGAGTGAGGCTCAAATGAAGTATTGTTTATGAACTGTTACATTTGAGACATATTGGAAGCCCCCCCCCTGCCGCCTGCTTTGGCTGGAGCAGGCAGCGGCACTGCTTTAGCAAGCCGTCAGAGGCTCGCTGCCCCCTCCACAGTCTGCAGTGTGACACCTCCATTCCCTGCTCTTGTCAGTCTACTGAAGAGAAAGCGGATTACTGTCAGTTTCAGGGAGGCGTCACCAAGCGGAGCGGAGCACTGGCCACGGCTGCTGTTTCTTCTCAAGGCACTCGGCCATCCAAAGCATCTGAGGAGCCCAGAGTATTTCCATTACACAGGCTCAGGGACATCAGGGACACACGCTGCACCCGCGTCTAGAAACACAGTCACATATAGTCACACAGCCTCTCTAAGAACCTAGCTCTTTAATCACATGGAAGCAGCATTAGAAACCTGGCATCTCATGGTGTTTTGTAGATTTGATGGTTGTTCGTGTTTCCTTCCAGACCCTCCCCCAATTACTTCCACTTGATTTTCCCAAGAGACACACCAATGAGAAAACGACAGGGCAGCAAAAAAATGTACAAAACCAGCTCTCTCTCTTGGCTGACACTACCTTTCTCCTCTCATACAGAAAATGTGTGAGCTAGGGGATAGTGACATTTGAAGAGCCATTCTGACTCCCACACCATCATTTTGAGTCACATAACATGGCAAAACATGACTGTGCATTAAATTAAACTCGGTTTTCAGTGGTTCTTCCTTTAAAGGTTTTGAGCTTATTCCGCAACCGTTTGTGGTAGATGGTGGCAGACGGTGGTAAATTGCGTCATTCTGGCAACAATGGCTGACACTTAAGTAACGTGCCACAGAATTCAGCGGCACCCTGCAAGCTGTTTTGCAGTACGCCACAACGTTTAAAGGAAGAACCACTGTATGCTCCCTTGTGTGTTCTTCTCCAATTGTGTCAAATGTTCATGTTGATATGTCATGGGATGCAGATGTAAATATTATTTGTAGTCATTTTTATATATGATTTGAAAAACATATTGAGATTAGTTGATATTATTTATGGGGGAACAGATTCTTGTTAATGATTTTTAACTATTTTTTTGTTGTTGCAATTGGCATTTTGAGATCAATGTTTTCAATCCTGGACCAAAGCCAAACCACATTCAAGACGGAGGCTAACGTCGTTATCCTGGTTTTAACATAAGCACGCTAACCACGTGTCTGTTTACTGGGCTTCATTCTCTTCTAATTCTGGAAAACAAAACATGGTTATATTGAACATCTCGTGTACAAGAGCAGCTGAATGACATACAGCAGATTAAAAGAAGCTGACAGATGTCGATAGATGTGTATGTTGTGTTAGTAGAAAATAGCCGATTAGGGAGACAGTTCACGTTAAGTACAGCATTTGGGCATCACCATGAAAATGAAATGCAAGTGATTACCATGTAAAGACAACTCACACATTTAACAAATAGAAACAGATGCAAGTGTTTCATATTATTAGCTACCATGAACCTTGAGTAAGACTTAACATTCTGGTGGACTTAAGATTGCCAGGTTTGCTGTCAGCAAGACTGGGGGGTGAGCTGTGCCAATAAATATGTATTAGATTTTAAAACCCAGCCCTCTAATAGATAAAATGTGCACTTGTTTTTCGGCCCTCTACCGACAACATACTACATACTACCAGCAACTACCAGCAACAGCGGTGTAAAGATGGAGATTTATCTGTAGTTGATATAACATCTATTCGGTTGAAATGTAACTCTGAGACAACTCTGACACAATAACATTGTATACTACACTCATAAAGTGCATTTATATACGTCCTACAAAACACGTATGTGGTACTGTTAAAAAGGTAAGAACTATGGGATTCTGATAAAGGTGTCAGAAACAATGTGACTATTTCCAAGCCTGAGATACAGTAGGCCCCACCAAAAAACTGAAATGTAAGTGTAATGTTTTGAAACTTTAGGTTTTACATGAAATATGTCACCAATTACTGTTCCAAAATGATTTTTTTTAAAGTCCGATCTTTTACCTAATGGTGTAGCTCTAAACATGCCCAAATTCCCATAAGACCACAGCCATTTTAAAAATGCAGGGCTAGTGCAAGGTCATTTTTCTTCTTAAAGGAATACTTTTTCATCCTACAGAAATATGTTTTGTCTTACAGGAATGGTATACATACAGTGGTATAAATACATGTAAACTCAGTTTTTCACAATTCCTGACATTTAACCCTAGTAAAAACTCCCTGTTTTAGGTCAGTTAGGATCACCATTTTATTTTAAGAATGTGAAATGTCAGAATAATAGTAGAGAGAATGATTTATTTCAGCTTTTATTTCTTTCATCACGTTCCCAGTGGGTCAGAAGTTTACATACACCCAATTAGTATTTGGTAGCATTGCCTTTAAATTGTTTCACTTGGGTCAAACTTTTTGGGTAGCCTTCCACAAGTTTCCCACAATAAGTTGAGTGAATTTTGGCCCATTCTTCTAGACAGAGCTGGTGTAACTGAGTCAGGTTTGTAGGCCTCCTTGCTCGTACATGCTTTTTCAGTTCTGCCCACAAATGTTCTATAGTATTGAGGTCAGGGCTTTGTGATGGCCACTCCAAAACCTTAACATTGTTGTCCTTAGGCAATGTTCCCACAACTTTGGAAGTATGCTTGGGGTCATTGTCCAGTTGGAAGACCCATTTGCGACAAAGCTTTAACTTCCTGATTGATGGGGTTGTATGTAGTCTAGTGGTTAGAGCCTTGGCCTAGAAACCAAAAGGTTGCAAGATCAAATCCCAGAGCTGACGAGGTAAAAATCTGTCAGTCTGCCCCTGAACGAGGCAGTTAACCCACTGTTCCAAGGCCGTCACTGAAAATAAGAATTTGTTCTTAACTGACTTGCATTGTAAGTTAAAGAAATGTCTTGAGATGTTGCTTCAATATATCCACATAATCTTACTTCCTCATGATGCCATCTATTTTGTGAAGTGCACCAGTCCCTCCTGCAGCAAAACATCCCCACAACATCATGCTGCCACCCCCGTGCTTCACGGTTGGGTTGGTGTTCTTCGACTTGCAAACCTCCCCCTTGTTCCTGCAAACATAACGATGGTCATTATGGCCAAACAGTTCTATTTTTGTTTCATCAGACCAGAGGACATTTCTCCAAAAAGTAAGCTCTTTGTCTCCATGTGCAGTTGCAAACCATAGTCTGGCTTTTTTTATGGCGGTTTTGGAGCAGTGGCTTCTTCTTTGCTGAGCGGCCATTCAGGTTATGTTGATATAGGACTTGTTTCACTGTGGATATAGATACTTTTGTACCTGTTTCCTCCAGCATCTTCACAAGGTCCTTTGCTGTTGTTCTGGGATTGATCTGCACTTTTCACACCAAAGTACGTTAATCTCTCGGAGACAGAACTTGACTCCTTCCTGAGCGGTATGATGGCTGCGTGGTCCCATGGTGTTTATACTTGTGTACTATTGTTTGTGTAGATTAACGTGGTACCTCCAGGCATTTGTAAATTGCTCCTAAGGATGAACCAGACTTGTGGATGTCTCCAATTTTTTTCTGAGGTCTTGGCTGATTTCTTATGATTTTCTCATGATGTCAAGCAAAGAGGCACTGAGTTTGAAGGTAGGCCTTGAAATACATTAAAGCCATTACATCATTTTCTGAAATTGTCCAAGCTGTTTAAAGACACAGTCAACTTATGTATGTAAACTTCTGACCCACTGGAATTGTGATACAGTGAATTATAAGTGAAATAATCTGTATGTAAACAATTGTTAGAAAAATGAGTTGTGTCATGAACAAAGTAGATGTCCTAACCAACTTGCCAAAACTATAGTTTGTTAACAAGATATTTGTGGAGTGGTTGAAAAACTAGGTTTAATGACTCCAAGATACGTGTATGTAAACTTCCGACTTCAACTGTATGTGGGCAAAGCTGACGTCTCAACCTATTCTCCATTGATGTTAATATATCCACAGTCTGATTCCCAGTTTGTCCACTAGATTGCAGTAGGAGATCACATGATGTCTCTTGGCCACTTAAAACTAGTTGCGTCTGGTTTGGGTAGTGAGTCACTGTGACAAAATGTCTGAACGGATTTTCATGTCTGAAATCCCAGTCGCCTCTTCACTCTTGACGTTGAGACTGGTGTTTTGCGGGTATTATTTAATGAAGCTGCCAGTTGAGGACTTGTGAGGCATCTTTTTCTCAAACTAGACACTCTAGACACTGATGCTCCAAAATACTCAACTAGTCTAAAGAAGGCCAGTTTTATTGATTCTTTCATCAGAACAACAGTTTTCAATTGTGCTAACGTAATAGCAAAAGGGTTTTCTAATGATCAATTAGTGATTTAAAATGATACATTTGGATTAGCTAACAGAATGTGCCATTGGAACATAGGAGTGATGGTTGCTGATAATGGGCCGCTATACACCTATGTAGATATTCCATAAAAAAATATGCAGTTTCCAGCTACAATAGTTATTTACAACATTATCAATGTCTACACTGTATTTCTGATCAATTTGATGTTATTTTAATGGACCAAAAACGTTTTGATTTTCTTTCACAAACAAGGGCATTTCTAAGTGACCCCAAAGATTTGAACTGTAGCGTACATTTTTAGTCCATTATCTTCAAAGGCACATTCAAAACCAGGTGAAATGTCCTCTCTCAGTGCAGTAATATAATCACATAATTTGTCATCCCCACGCTGGGTAGGAAAGTTTTAGACGAGCTCGATTGGAAGTTGTGAGAGTTCAATGGAACAAGGACCCATAGCATATTCAAAATGGTCCAGAGCAAGGTCACTGTTCCAATCCCTCTCTACATCTACGTGCCATTCAGCAGGCAAAGATGCAGCACATTGCATCTGGGCCTGCCAGAGAAGACAATGTAGAGCCATGACTTGTCTGTATACCTGACACTCGTCCTTAGGCCAGAGCTTAAATAAATCTGTAGCTGTGTCGAACACCCATACTAGCGTACTACATACTTAACCTGCATACTATGTACTCATCGTCACATACTATTTAGTACATACCTTTCAGTATGCAACGGCAGCAACGCAGTAGCAGCTCCTGACTGGCTGAGTAGCTGGGGCGGGGCTGAGTACGGCTGGATTCCTCCAAATTCAACAGACATGCATCGCATTAATAGCTCGTTTCAAATTCGATTAATTTCTCTAAACTCTGAATAGAATAGGAATGGAGTTGTAGGCCTACTCAGGCTGTTTTTTTGGCAGACTATCAGATTAAAACTATACTGTGGCCCATATAGCCCATCTATCCTATTTTATTAGGACTGAAGACAGAAACAGATCATTTGGTTCCATTTCAACATATGTATTAGTGAAACCAAAGTGCTGTAACATATATACATTAAATCAAATAGCCTAGTACACACACCAAAACGTTTCAAATGTTCAAATCAGAAGGCCATGGCAGTAAAAAACATGGACAGTGGGGTGCATCGCAAATTCAGAACCACCCGACAGCAAACTAAAGCACTGATCACTGGGAACATGATCAGATGGACTGCTTAGGCTTGATCCATAAATGAAATAGGTAGCCTATAAAACTGAAACAATCCACATGTTCAAATCATAAGGCCTGATTAACATGACATCAATAACGCAGCAACGGCCCAAGTCCGTGAGGACACATTCAGAAATCAGAAGATGTTTTAGTATTTAGTTTAAAACCTCCGATGAAGGCCAAGAGAACAAGAAACAGAAATCCACTTAAACAGAAAATACTTATGTTTTCACAAGTATGGTCATTTGGACACGGACTGTGTATAAATCAAAATCACAGCGATTCTCCCCCAGTCCGGCTGCAAGAGCATGGACTTCATCTGCAATTTAATACATACACTTATATACATTCTGAGATAATATTGGCTTAGGCTTGACTGATTGAACTGCATTCTGGAATCAACCCCCTTTTGCCTGACCACACCTGGGGCTGGCGTGTGGCTTTCACTGGCCATAGCCATAGAGCGGGATTGATGACAGCCATTCACTGATGAAGCTGTATTCATCATTCCTGTCCGGGGCTACACTGACCAGATGGACCCTGACCATCCATCCACTGTCAGGGACACATCTGTTCCCGTTGTTGCTTAGAGTACTAACAAGTCACTGGCTCCCTGAAAGCCTCCATGTCAGCCAGAGAAGGAGGGACATTGATGCATGCTGCCTGTTAAAGACATAGCAGTGCTTTACAAGGGGCTGAGGGAATCATCAGATCCCTCTTCCACACTGCTGGGAGAGCTTTGTCCTGCATAATCACTCAGCAGACGCCTGACTGTTTTACTGCTCACTGTGCTGTTGTGTTCAGACTCCGCTGGTGCTTAGAAGGGATATTTCACTCTTTGTTTCTTTGTGTTTTGTGGTGTCTGCCTTTAAAATCATCTGCTCACAATCTGAGTTTTGGCATGGAGTAATTTCTTGCTAGCTGACAAGGACACACAGACGTGTTCCCCTCCCTCTGCCGCTGACAGGCAAATCAAATACAATTGTATTTGTCAGATGCTTCGTAAACAACAGGTGTAGACTAACAGTGAAATGCTGATTTACGGGCCCTTCCCAACAATGCAGATAGAACACATTTGAAAAATAATATAACAATTATAACACAAAGAATAAATACACCATGAGTAATTATAACTTGACTATATACTGTACAAGAGGTACCAATACCGACTTGATGCGCAGAGTTATGAGGTAATTGAGGTAGATATGTTCATATAGGTAGGCGTGAAGGCGCCACACAAAGAGACAGTCGCAGAGAGCTCTCTAATCTTTGTGTCAATCTCACAACCACAAATGGTATCAGTGTGGAATTTTCACTCAACATCTCAATTAGTATCTTTTTTTATATATCTTTGATAAAAAAAGATTTCTACCTAACTTCAAAAGCACACAACACCGCAACCTTGACATACTGTAACTGCCCTCACTTGATGATCTAAATCAGGGGTATTCAACTCTGACCCTGCGAGGTCCGGAGCCTGCTGGTTTTCTGTTCTACCTGATAATTAATTGCACCCGAGTGGCGCAGTGGTCTAAGGCACTGCATCTCATTGCAAGAGGTGTCACTACAGTCCCTGGTTCATGATTGGGAGTCCCATAGGGCAGTACACAATTGGCCCAGCGTGTCCAGGTTTGGCCAGGCAAGGCTGTCATTGTAAAGAATTTGTTCTTAATTGACTTGCCTAGTTAAATAAAATGTAAAAATCCCTGATTAGAGGTGAATAATGAAAATAATGCAGTGGAACTGGCTTTCAAGGTCCAGAATCGAGTGTGAGCAGTCCGAAATGAATGTGGTGAAGGAAAGAACCCCTTTCATTCCATCTTCTCCTGCTGCTTTTGCCCACTCAACCTCCCTATAACACATAGCTTCCCTCTCCAAGCGCCTCACACTAGAGAGAATGGGATATGAAAGGGCTCGGTGTGAGTTTCCGATGGGAATCCCTGCTGTTGATTATTAATCTCTCTGTGTTGTATAATAAAAGCGTACAGCTCTGCTGCTCCTGGTCTCTGTGTGTTTGTGTGTGTCTGCGTGCAGGTGAGAGGTAGGTAGTCTGCTCTGCAGGACTGCTCTCTCTGCCAGTGTATTGGGCGGTGGATGTGAGTTCATTAGGCTCCTCACAAGGAGTCTGCGAGCGCCGGGAGGAAGCCCTGTTAAGTTATTCATTATCTTAAGACTCAATTCTAATCACCTCACTCAGTGTGACTGACAGGGCTGCTCTCCAGTGTGATTGAGAGTATTGATCTCTCCATCGAGTCTTTCTGGCCACGTCGGGGATGCACAATCATAGCCTTCACTTTCAAAGAAATCTCTTCATCTGCCTTAATCATCTGATCGATAATTAGTGTCAGGAAAGTGGGGCTTTGACAGAGCCGTGTTAGAGAGTGTTTTTATTCCCTGCCTCCAGTCTTCTCTCTTCCTGTACATTCCCACTGGGAGCTGGAGGAATGTGCTGAGTCAAGCTGATCTGTTAGATTGGGGCAGTAAGGGCAGGGTGACGGAAGCCTTAACAGCGTTGAGTTTTGGATCCCCTAGCTCCTCCTCCCTGTGTTGTGTCCACCCCTCTTTCCTGTCGTGCAAGATCTGCAAGATTTCTGTCACCTTCAGGGATGGCAAGGGGCCAAGAACTCTTGGAACTAAAATCCATTCTCAAAGCATCCCCTCATAGCAGTTTGAACTTGTTAATCTTTCGATAATTGCAGTCTTAAAGGAATATCATAACTCTTCTGGCAGAAAAGTCGGTGTGCAGTTTTTGATCGCACTGTCATGTGGACATGATCGACATGAATCTGGTCCTATTGTATCTAACCATACTGGGTATTCAGAGTGGAAATGACAGGCAGTGTTGCATTTATTAAATGGACAACAAAACACTAGTGTCCCGCCAGTAGGTTTGTCCTTCTACTCTTTTCAATATTCACATGGTAACATGTGCCAGAAGTCTCCAATCACATGCTCAAGTTAGCAGAGCTACACTGAAGTGTGAAGGACCAAGCAATCTAGTTTCTGGATCGGTCATGAAAAGTGTTTTTCTCGCTTCTTTTTCTTTTCTCGGGTCAATTGATTCAGATCCAAGAACTGATGATGGTGCCTTTTCTGTCTGCATTATCTGAAAACGTTATCCACGCTATTATAACAGTTTATCAGCAAAAGTTAGCTTGCTGGCTACGTCTGCTGTGTTTATATTTTACACACTGTAGAAAGTTACTTCCCACTTCCTCTCGCTCTTTAGCAATGTCATTTGAGTGGGTGGAACTTCTTGATGCACCCATCCCATAAGCGGGATAATTTCCGTCAACCACCGCTGAATTGCAAAGCGCCAAATTCAAATTAAATCACTAAAAATATTTAATTTTCATGAAATCACAAGTGCAATATAGCAAAACACAGCTTCACTTGTTGTTAATCCACCTGGCATGTCAGATTTCAATACAGATTTTCGGCGAAAGCATACCAAGCGTTTATGTAAGCACATCTCTCTCAGTAGACAAAATATTACAAACAGCTAGCAGCCAAGTAGATTGGTCACGAAAGTCAGAAAAGCAATAAATTAAATCACTTACCTTTGATGATCTTCGGATATTTGCACTCACGAGACTCCCAGTTACACAATAAATGTTCATTTTTTTCCATAAAAATTATTTTTATATCCAAAATACCTCCATTTGGTTGGCGCTTATGTTCAGAAATCAACAGGCTGGAGCGGTCATGACATCGCAGACGAACATTCCAAATAGTATCTGTAATGTTCGTAGAAACATGTCAAATGTTTTTTAGAATCAATCTTCAGGTTATTTTTACAATATATAATCGATAATATATCAACTGGGAATATAGCTTCTTCAATAGGAGAGAGAGAGAAAATGGATGCTCCAAGCTGTTGCATACAAAACGCTGCGGACACTCAGCCATACAATGACGCGATGTGATCTTTCTCGCTCATTTTTCAAAATAAAAGCTTGAAACTATGTCTAAAGACTGTTCACACCGTGGGGAAGCCATAGGAAAAGGAATCTGGTTGATGTCCCTTTAAATGGAGCGAAGGCAGGCTATGGAACATGGAGCTTTCAAAATAGAGGCCACTTCCTGGTTTGATTTTCCTCAGTTTTTTGCCTACAATATCAGTTCTGTTATACTCACAGACAATATTTTGACAGTTTTGGAGTGTTTTCTATCCTAATCTGACAATTATATGCATATTCTAGATTCTGAGCCTGAGAAATAGGCAGTTTAATTTGGGTACGTTTTTCATCCAAACATCAAAATACTGCCCCCTACACTCAAGAGGTTTTAATGCAAAGACACACCTTGCCCAAAAGGCCAGCCCAGAGCAGCTCAGGGCCCAAACCCCATGTTTTGTTGACTCTTTCACTGGCTGACAAACACCACAACATGCACTGTTTGTACTGTAGATTTGCCTCTCTCCACTAACTGCCGGATGTCCTCATAGTGTGACTGATCTAGTACTACGGGACAGCAAAGCACAAGGAAATCTGCAATCAATGGCTTTGTAGCGTGACTCTGCCATTTGAGTAAAGCTGGTCAACTCGATTACAAACTCCTAATCTCTTGTGTAATGATGGGCACAATTTACGGTGTGCAGGTCAGTTCGTTGTTTCACTGGCACCTTCTCTCTCTCTCTCTCTCTCTCTTTCTCTCTCGCCTTCACTTTCTCTTTTTCCCTCTCTCTGCCTAGGGGCCAGGCACCTGGGAGTAAAATGATTGGGCAAATTCTTCAGGAGGGAAACAAAATATCATCATGGTTTGTGGTGTGATGGACTGGGTCAATATTATAGGGCTGTAATCAACACAATGGCTTCAGTGTGAGGGTCGACTCCCTCTCAGAGCCCAAAAAATCTCCAAGAAACCAAAACATGTTCCAACGGACAGACAGAGTGAGAGAGATCCATAGATCTGTCACAGAGTAGCCTGTCAGAGATGATCATTTCAATGATCATTTCAATGATCATATTACACTGGTGTGTCGTTGCAAATCTAGCTTTTTGTTTTGTCATATGCCTGTCTTTCATCAAAAGCCATTTAATTATTGTATTGTAATTACTCAAAAGTAGACTACGAAAGGCAAGGATTGCTAAATATCTCGCTGGCCCCTCTTATCCAATGCCTCAAAGTGTTTGTGTTGATTACAGCCCTATAACACTGACCCACTCCATAGAATAACCCATCAGCTAATTGGTGTGGGTATATGTCCAGGTCACCAAACAATTAAGTCAGTTTGATCCCCCAATTTGCTGTGCCGGCTATAAGGCTGTAAGCTAGATCTTACAAATAGAGAAGAAGAGAAGCTGCCAGCTAAAGCTTAAATCTTTCATACTTTCGTAAAGAATACGTCATTCTCTGGCTTACAAAATAATACTTGTCTATCCCTCAGAGATAGTGTTAGCGTTTTTTGGGGGGCATTGTGGGTAAGCCGATTTTTGCTTGGAACAAGGAGGAAGGACAAGTATGCTCCATGAGTCCTATAGAGAGAGCGGAACACAAGTCACGCTGTGGATGCTACAAAAAGCAGCACTCACCCGCACAATGGATGTCATGACGTGTTTCTGAATGGGATTCAACTTTACGCAGAATGTTTTATTAATTCACGTTTAAAAAAAATCCTTGTCACATTGTGTTGAATACAAGAATAGCATTCACCTCTCCACAGGGGCATTCAACATCTCGTTGTCAGTGGGATGAAAGGGGCACATAGCCAGAGCCGCGTCATCCTATATGCAGACTATGGTCTGCGCACAGGGCCCGCAGCTGCTAGGGGGCTGCCAAACAAACATTTGTATTATCATTTCAGTTGGGGTCTCAACGTATTGTTGGTAGTGCATCAGCAGTTTTCTAGTTGTTATTTCCGTCAGTTAATTAGTCCACTTCAGCTAAAATTTTGTAGATTGCTAAGGAAGGTAGTCTAGCCAAATATCTAACCCTTGTAGTAGGCCTAATCATCACCAAATTACCGACCAGGCACACAGGGCATGTGACCAAGGTATCCTGACCTCAAGGGGTCCCCCATTGATTTTGTTACTCATTCTAACACAGATATCATATGAACATGGTATGAGTCATGGAAAAATTTGTAGAATTGCAGGAAATTAACTTTAACACCGCAAAAAAAAAGTTTTGATTGTCACGCCCTGATATGTTTCACCTGACTTTGTGACTCTCCGCCCACCTCCAAGTGTCACCCATTTTTCCCATTAGTCCCTATTTATCTGTTGCCAGTTCGTCTTCTCAAGTCAACTAGCATGTCTGTCCGTGCTCCTGCCTTTTCTTCTCTCTTTTGCTAGTCCTCCCGGTTTTGACCCTTGCCTGCCTCGACTCTGAACCCGCCTGCCTGACCATACTGCTTGCCCTGACCTCGACCCTGCCTGCCACTCTGTACCTCCTGGACTCTGACCTTGTTATGATCTTTTGCCAGTCCACGACCATTCTCTTGCCTGCCCCTTGGATTATAATAACTATCAGAGACTCGAACCATCTGCCTCCCGTGTGCTGCATCTGGGTCTCGCCCTGCGCCCTTATACTGATAAGAAATGTTACGAATTAAATGTCTCCATTCCAAGGCATTTGTCATATAATCATAATCTGTTAGAACAACCTTCAATGTTTTTGTGTATTCATTGTACTTAGCACTCCATACAATTGTTGGGAAGTCAAATCACAATGGGAAAAATAAGAAATATTGAAATAGTGGCTCATTCAAGGCCGTCATTGTCAATAAGAATTTGTTCTCAACTGATTTGCCTAGTTAAATAAAGGTTAAATAAATGAAATGAAAAATACCATCTTCACATTGAGGGATACTTTCTATCAAATATTGTGACATTTTCACATCTCATCCACCTATAGTAAACTTAACATGGCCACACTCACAATACTTGTGGAAAAAACACAAGGGACGTGCCTCTTTTCCATTATTGCCCATTATACTTCCAACATCACGTCCTGCTTATTGAGAGCCATACCCTCCAAACACTTACTCATACTTGACGGAACATTTCAATTCAGCAAGAGCCTGTTCAAGTTAGAGAAAATCAACTATTCAAGCAATTGATTATGTAATGCCAGAATCCACCAAGTCTCCCCTTTTCAAGTCTCCCCATCTCAGCTGGCCCCTCCTCATTTTAAGGTAAATCCCAAATATTGAAATAGGTTCATGCATTAATGAATTTCCACATTTCCCATTTAACAAATGCATTAATTACATAAGAGTTGTGCATACATCTGAAGTTACATTTCACATGATAGATCTCAATAAACAGAATATAGGAGAGAGTAGTAGCTGGTTGTGTGTTAAGATCAACTCCAAATAGTCCCCCTTACTCTCTCCCTCTCCTGCTCCCTTTCTTTTAGAAAATATCACAAGTTTACAATTAATATTTGACCAGCTATGTTCTGTACAATATCCTACTTAATGTGTGGTTTATGATCTGAGTGCTATAGCCCTTACATTTACTAGTCAGAGCTCATCAGATCATTTGATGATGTGTTTCAGTGCACATTTACTCAGGGAAACTGCATAGAGTACCTACCTTCAATAAAATAAAATAAAAGGTAAAATCCAAGAGCAGGTATGTTAGTCAAGCTGAATGGCATCAGACATGACCTATTGCAAGGTGGCAGTCTGTATAGAATCCATGTGACCTTCTTGTCTTCAGGCAACCTGCTTCTTCAGGGGAAGCATTCAGAAAGAGGCATTTTCACAGTATTGTGGATGACAAACAAGGGAAGCAAATCGTTTTGTAAGTTGTGAGAAAGAAAACAAATCTAACCTTCTGGATATGTTATGATTTTCCTCCAGGAAGAATTTTGCTGAATTTTCTTTGTGTGCTTAATTGTGAAACTACTGTAGCACTGCCTTCCCTGGGGGTGTGACTGGCTGGATCCGTGCCAATTCTGCTTCATGTGTTCAGTCTATTACGTTTGCATTAGTTCAAAAACAAAAGAAGAGCAAGGAGAGGAGCTGGTTGATGCACCCACAGTGAAGTCTGGGAGACCATAAGAACTACATAGTTATTAACTATAAAATAACAAAGATGGCTGCCATGAAAACCATGCGTATTGGCAATTTTCCACTGTAATTCTGTAATGATCTTTACATTTCTAAAGCAATAACAATCTACATCCAGTTTCCATCAGGGAAATACACAGGGCCGGCCCTAGCCTGTTGGGGGCCCTAAGTTAAATGTTGTTCTTGACATGGGCTAATTGAGCGAGTGTCAGTGACCAACTTAACAAGCAAAAACTGCTGACAAACAACCAAATTTTGAAATTGCTCATTGTGTAGTGTATTCTAATATTCTAATTCTCAACAGTAAGTTAAGGCTCCGACTGAGTTCTTCAAAATATAGTGGTTGCTTTTGTCTCTATTGCCTACCAAAAATATTTGCTATGTGGGATGAAGTTCTTGCATACATTCTCTTAGATACATTCTAAATGCCCTGAGTGAAGGAAATTAAGAGTTATATCCACCAATTTTTCCTGCTTTTTTTTCATCAGAAATCTTTGCTTAGTTAGGGGTACCTTCATGTGTGAGTAAAATATGACTGTTTTCAGATTATTTTATGAATAGATTTTAGATGTGTATGGATTAATTAATCGTTTAATTTTTTTGCAAAATGCTATATACTGTATGTATCCATCGTTTACCTGGAATGGAATGTTTGTATCCTGTATATTTGCCTGCTAAATGACAAAAATATAAAATAAAATGTATACATTTTTTAAAATGTAGTTATTTGTTACATTTGACTGTGTAAAACCTAGCCACACTACTTATTTATCTGGGAGTGAGGCGGATATATAGCATTTGGCAAAAAATCATGATTATTTGTTTCTCAATGTTATTTTATCATTATTTATTAATTTTTTAACCTTGATTTTAACAGGGACATATTGAGAGCTCGGCCTCTTTTTCAAATGCACCCTGTATGACTCAACTTTCACATACATACGTTCATATAAACATACATATATACATACATCCTTACTGTCACACCCTGACCATAGTTTGCTTTGTATGTTTCTATGTTTTGTTTGGTCAGGGTGTGATCTGACTGGGCATTCTATGTTGTGTGTCTAGTTTGTCTGTTTCTGTGTTTGGCCTGATATGGTTCTCAATCAGAGGCAGGTGTTAGTCATTGTCTCTGATTGGGAACCATATTTAGGTAGCCTGTTTGGTGTTGGGTTTTGTGGGTGATTGTCCTTGTTATGTCGGCAGTGTATCGGCAGTGTATCAAATACTTGTTCTCCCCACTATACATGTACCTGTAATTTTCATCATAGGTACACTTCAACTATGACAGACAAAATGAGAAGAAAATCCAGAAAATCACATTGTAGGATTTTTAATGAATTTATTTGCAAATTATTTGGTTAACTACAAACAAGCAAGATTTCTGGCTCTCACAGACCTGTAACTTCTTCTTTAAGAGGCTCCTCTGTCCTCCACTCGTTACCTGTATTAATGGCACCTGTTTGAACTTGGTATCAGTATAAAACACACCTGTCCACAACCTCAAACAGTCACACTCCAAACTCCACTATGGCCAAGACCAAAGAGCTGTCAAAGGACACCAGAAACAAAATTGTAGACCTGCACCAGGCTGGGAAGACTGAATCTGCAATAGGTAAGCAGCTTGGTTTGAAGAAATCAACTGTGGGAGCAATTATTAGGAAATGGTAGACATTCAAGACCACTAATAAACTCCCTCGATCTGGGGCTCCACGCAAGAGCTCACACCGTGGGGTCAAAATGATCACAAGAACGGTGAGCAAAAATCCCAGAACCACACGGGGGACCTAGTGAATGACCTGCAGAGAGCTGGGACCAAAGTAACAAAGCCTCCCATCAGTAACACACTACGCCGCCAGGGACTCAAATCCTGCAGTGCCAGACGTGTCCCCCTGCTTAAGCCAGTACATGTCCAGGCCCGTCTGAAGTTTGCTAGAGAGCATTTGGATGATCCAGAAGAAGATTGAGAGAATGTCATATGGTCAGATGAAACCAAAATAGAATTTTTGGTCAAAACTCAACTTGTCGTGTTTGGAGGACAAAGATTGCTGCGTTGCATCCAAAGAACACCATAACTACTGTGAATCATGGGGGTGGAAACATCATGCTTTGGGGCTGTTTTTCTGCAAAGGGACCAGGACGACTGATCCGTGTAAAGGAAAGAATGAATGGGGCCATGTATCGTGAGATTTTGAGTGAAAACCTCCTTCCATCAGCAAGGGCATTGAAGATGAAACGTGGCTGGGTCTTTCAGCATGACAATGATCCCAAACACACCGCCCGGGAAATGAAGGAGTGGCTTCGTAAGAAGCATTTCAAGGTCCTGGAGTAGCCTAGCCAGCCTCCAGATCTCAACCCTATGGAACATCTTTGGAGGGAGTTGAAAGTTCGTTTTGCCCAGCAACAGCCCCAAAACATCACAGCTCTCGAGGAGATCTGCATGGAGGAATGGGCCAAAACACCAGCAACAGTGTGTAAAAACCTTGTGAAGACTTACAGAAAATGTTTGACCTCTGTCATTGCCAACAAAGGGTAAATAACAAAGTATTGAGATAAACTTTTGTTATTGACCAAATACTTATTTTCCACCATAATTACTCATTCCAGGGTTTTTCTTTATTTTGACAATTTTCTACCATTGTAGAATAATAATGAAAACATCAAAACTATGAAATAACACATATGGAACCATGTAGTAACCAAAAACAAATTCAAAAAATATATCTTATATTTGAGATACTTCAAAGTAGCCACCCTTTGCCTTGATGACAGCTTTGCACACTCTAGGCATTCTCTCAACCAGCTTCAGGAAGTAGTCACCAGGAATGCATTTCAACTAACAGGTATGCCTTGTTAAAAGTTCATTTATCATGATATTCCAAGATGGCATAGCAGTCGGATGTGTGTTTTGTCTTGTCCCATCCTGTCCCGTGCAAATATCTTTTTCCTCATTTTTTGCCCTTGTCGTCTATATTTAGTATATTTTTCAATATCACTTTCCATCTATGGACTGAATATACTCTCCAGCAACCCACCTAACCCAATGTGGTAC
This sequence comes from Oncorhynchus masou masou, assembly GCF_036934945.1. Lineage (NCBI taxonomy): Eukaryota > Metazoa > Chordata > Actinopteri > Salmoniformes > Salmonidae > Oncorhynchus > Oncorhynchus masou. The sequence continues at coordinate 14,238,436 of NC_088221.1, read as the reverse complement.
GGATCTTCTATTTTTATACTTTAGTACCGGAAACCTCATCAGGAGCTAGCCATTTAACTAGCTACTAGCTAGTAGTCAGTTAGCCACTGCTAGTGGTCTTCACCATTAACTCGGACACCAGCCAGCCTCAGCTCGGTCAATACCTGCCAGTCTGCACAGTGCAATATCAACCCAGAGCATATCGAACTGCTTTTTCTCTACCACGTCTCCAGATTCCTACAACAAGCTCTGAACCTTTACACCGGATCATCGCAATTGTGTCATTGTGTCAAGAGATATAGTACTAAAACACTTGAGTGTCTCTCTTGATCCTAGGTCCTGGCAGAGTTGTCCAGACTCAGGACAACTGAACTTTGGAGGAATATGCAGATTTAAAGAAGAGTCCGTAATTTGCTTTCTAATGATCATGATCTTTTCCTCAAAGAAGTTCATGAATTTATTACTGCTGAAGTGAAATCCATCCTCTCTTGGGGAATGCTGCCTTTTAGTTAGCTTTGCGACAGTATCAAAAATAAATTTCGGATTGTTCTTATTCTCCTCAATTAAGTTGGAAAAATAGGATGCTAGAGCAGCAGTGAGGGCTCTTCGATACCGCACGGTACTGTCTTTCCAAGCTAGTCAGAATACTATTTTCTGGAAGCTTGCTTCAAAGCTCGGGTATTTTCTGTATACCAGGGAGCTAGTTTCTTATGACAAATGTTTTTAGTCTTTAGGGGTTAAACTGCATCTAGGGTATTGCGCAAGGTTAAATTGAGTCCCTCAGTTAGGTGGTTAACTGATTTTTGTCCTCTGACGTCCTTGGGTAGGCAGAGGGAGTCTGGAAGGACATCAAGGAATCTTTGGGTTGTCTGAGAATTTATAGCACGACTTTTGATGCTCCTTGGTTGGGGTCTGAGCAGATTATTTTTTGCGATTGCAAACGTAATAAAATGGTGGTCCGATAGTCCAGGATTATGAGGAAAAACATTAAGATCCACAACATTTATTCCATGGGACAAAACTAGGAGTATGACTGTGACAGTAAGTAGGTCCAGAGACGTGTTGCACAAAACCCACTGAGTCGATGATGGCTCCGAAAGCCTTTTGGAGTGGGTCTTTGGACTTTCCCATGTGAATATTAAAATCACGAAAAATTAGGATATTATCTGCAATGACTAGGAATGACAGGGAACTCAGTGAGGAATGCTGTATATGGCCCAGGAGGCCTGTAAACAGTAGCTATAAAAAGTGAATGAGTAGGCTGCATAGATTTCATGACTAGAAGCTCAAAAGACGAAAACGTAGGGGGGTTTTTTGTAAATTGAAATTTGCTATCGTAAATGTTAGCAACACCTCCGCCTTTGCAGGATGCACTGGGGATATGGTTACTAGTGTAACCAGGAGGTGAGGCCTCATTTAACACAGTAAATTCATAAGGCTTAAGCCATGTTTCAGTCAGGCCAATCACATCAAGATTATGATCAGTGATTAGTTAATTGACTATAACTGTCTTTGAAGTGAGGGATCTAACATTAAGCAGCTCTATTTTGAGATGTGAGGTATCCCGATCTCTTTCAATAATGGCAGGAATGGAGGAGGTCTTTATTCTAGTGAGATTGCTAAGGCGAACACCGCCATGTTTAGTTTTGACCAACCTAGGTCGAGGCACAGACACGGTCTCAATGGGGATAGCTGAGCTGACTACACTAACTGTTCTAGTGGCAGACTCCACTAAGCTGGCAGGCTGGCTAACAGCCTGCTGCCTGCCCTGCACCCTATTTCATTGTGGAGCTAGAGGAGTTAACGCCCTGTCTATGTTGGTAGATAATATGAGAGCACCCCTCCAGCTAGGATGGAGTCCGTCACTCCTCAACAGGCCAAGCTTGGTCCTGTTTGTGGGTGAGTCCCAGAAAGAGGGCCAATTATAAAATATAAAATAAAGGTAAATAAAATTATCGACAAATTATATCTTTTGGGAGGGGCAGAAAACAGTTTTCAACCAGCAATTGAGTTGTGAGACTCTGCTGTAGAGCTCATCACTCCCCCTAACTGGGAGGGGGCCAGAGACAATTACTTGATGCCGACACATCTTTCTAGCTGCTTTACAGGCTGAAGCTGTTGCTTAGTGACCTCTGACTGTTTCATCCTAACATCATTGGTGCCGACATGGATAACAATATCTCTATACTCTCTACATTCGCCAGTTTTAGCTTTAGCCAGCACCATCTTCAGATTAGCCTTAACGTCGGTAGCCCTGCTCCCTGGTAAACAGTATATTATCGCTGGGTGATTTGTTTTATGTCTAATACTGCGGGTAATGGAGTCGCCAATGACTAGGGTTTTCAATTTGTCAGAGCTAATGGTGGGAAGCTTCGGAGTCTCAGACCCCGTAACGGGAGGAGTAGAGACAGGAGAAGGCTCGACCTCAGACTTCGACTCACTGCTTAACGGGGAAAATCGGTTAAAAGTTTCTGTCGGCTGAAAGTATAAAAAAATATAAAGAACTATCGGCCTACATCGAATCTCCTATTCCTCTCAAAAACAATTGAAAAAGCTGTTGCGCAGCAACTCACTGCCTTCCTGAAAATAAACAATGTATACGAAACACTTCAGTCTGGTTTTAGACCCAATCATAGCACTGAGACTGCACTTGTGAAGGTGGTAAATGACCTTTTACTGGCGTCAGACCAAAGCTCTGCATCTGTCCTCTTGCACCTAGACCTTAGTGCTGTTTTTGATACCATCGATCCCCACATTCTTTTGGAGAGATTGGAGACCAAAATTGGTCTGCACGGACAAGTTCTGGCCTGGTTTAGATCTTATCTGGTGGAAAGATATCAGTTTGTCTCTGTGGATGGTTTGTCCTCTGACAAATCAACTGTACATTTCAGTGTTCCTCAAGGTTCCGTTTTAGGACCACTTGTCACGTTTTACCAAGGTGGGTGGAATCAGGCGCAGAGAGCAGGTTTCAGTGATTAGACAGTTTATTCTCCGGCGCACAAAAACGAAGGTCAACCCAATACACAAGGTGAATAATCCAACACAGGACCAAAATAGTCTGGAAAATAAAACACAAGTTATCCACCAAATAACATGAATACAAAAACAATAAAAGTAATGTGAAAACCGAAACAGCCTAAACTGGTGCAAACTAACACAAGACAGGAACAAGGACAATCACCCACCAAAACTCAACGCCAAACAGGCTACCTAAATATGGTTCCCAATCAGAGACAATGACTAACACCTACCTCTGATTGAGAACCATATCAGGCCAAACATAGAACTAGACAAACTAGACATGTAACATAGAATGCCCACTCAGCACGCACCCTGACCAACCAAAACATAGAAACATACAAAGCAAACTATGGTCAGGGTGTGACACCACTATTGTTTTCACTATATATTTTACCTCTTGGTGATGTCATTTGGAAACATAATGTTACCTTTCGCAGCTAAATTTTCTACTTTAGACTCGGACAAAACAGAGATGCTTGTTCTAGGTCCCAAGAAACAAAGAGATCTTCTGTTGAATCTGACAATTTATCTTGATGGTTGTACAGTCATCTCAAATAAAACTGTGAAGGACCTCAGCGTTACTCTGGACCCTGACCTCTCTTTTGACAAACATAACAAGACTGTTTCAAGGACAGCTTTTTTTCCAACTATGTAACATTGCAAAAATCAGAAACTGTCTGTCCAAAAATGATGCAGAAAAATGTATCCATGCTTTTGTTACTTCTTGGTTAGACTACTGAAATGCTCTACTTTCCGGCTACCCGGATAAAACACTAAATAAACTTCAGTTAGTGCTAAACACGGCTGCTAGAATCTTGATAAGAACCAAACAATTTGATCATATAACTCCAGTGCTAGCCTCTCTGCACTGGCTTCTTGTTAAGGCAAGGGCTGATTTCAAGGTTTTACTGCTAACCTACAAAGCATTACATGGGATTGCTCCTACCTATCTTTCCGATTTGGTCCTGCCGTTCATACCTACACGTACGCTACGGTCACAAGACGCAGGCCTCCTTACTGACCCTAGAATTTCTAAACAAACAGCTGGAGGCAGGGCTTTCTCCTATAGAGTTCCAGTTTTATGGAATGGTCTGCCTACCCATGTGAGAGACACACACTCGGTCTCAACCTTTAAGTCTTTATTGAAGACTCATCTCTTCAGTAGGTCCTATGATTGAGCGTAGTCTGGCCCAGGAGTGTGAAGGTGAACGGAAAGGCACTGGAGTAACGATCTGCCCTTGCTGTCTCTGCCTGGCCGGTTCCCCTCTATCCACTGGGATTCTCTGCCTCTAACCCTATTACAAGGGCTGACTCACTGGCTTACTGGTGCTCCTCCATGCCGTCCCCGGGAGGGGTGCGTCACTTGAGTGGGTTGAGTCATTGACGTGATCTTCCTGTCTGGGTTGGCACCCCCCCTTGGGTTGTGCCATGGCGAAGATCTTTGTGGGCTATACTCGGCCTTGTCTCAGGATGGTAAGTTGGTGGTTGAAGTTTTCCCTCTAGTGGTGTGGGGGATGTGCTTTGGCAATGTGGGCGGGGTTATATCCTGCCTGTTTGGCCCTGTCCGGTGGTATCGTCGGATGGGGCCACTGTGTCTCCCGACCACTCCTGTCTCAACCTCCAGTATTTATGCTGCAGTAGTTTATGTGTCGGGAGCTTGGTCCAGTCTGTTATACCTGGAGTATTTCTCCTGCCTTATCTGGTGTCCTGTGTGAATTTAAGCATGCTCTCTCTAACTCTCTCTCTTTCTATTTTTCTCTCGTTCTTTCTTTCTTTCTTTCTTTTTATTCTCTCTCTCTGAAGACCTGAGCCCTAGGACCATGCCACATGACTATCTGGCCTGATGACTCCTTGCTGCCCCCAGTCCACCTGGCCGTGCTGCTGCTCCAGTTTCAACTGTTCTGCCTCTGTCTATGGAATCCTGACCTGTTCACCGGACGTGTTACCTGTCCCAGAGCTGCTGTTTTCAACTCCCTAGAGACAGCAGGAACGGTAGAGATACTCTGATTAATCGGCTATGAAAAGCCAACTGACATTTTCTCCAGAGGTGCTGATCTGTTGCGCCCTCAACATCCACTATGATTATTATTATTTGACCCTACTGGTCACCTATGAACATTTGAACATCTTGGCCATGTTCTGCAACCCGATTGAGATGGTTTGGGATGAGTTGGACCGCAGAGTGAAGGAAAAGCAGCCAACAAGTGTTCAGCATATGTGGGAGCTCCTGTTGGAAAAGCATTCCTCATGAAGATGGTTGAGAAAATGCCAACAGTGTGCAAAGCTGTCATCAAGGTGGAGAATCTTAAATCGAAAATATATTTCGATTTGTTGAACAGTCTTTTGGTTACTATATGATTCCATATGTGTCATTTCATCGTTTGATGTCTTCACTATTATTCTACAATGTAGAAAATAGTAAAAATAAGAATAACTTTTGAATGGGTAGGTGTGTCCAAACTTTTGACTGGTACTGTGTAAATGTACCCACATACATACAAAAACACAGTCAATGGAAGAAATGACTTAAGTGATGTGAAACAAATAGATGTCAATCATTGAACAACCATGCCATGGTTACAGTGAAAAAACATACTCTTTCAGAATTTCTTAAAACTATATCATTTCTGATAATGGATATATAGTGTTTTAGAATGAAACTCTTCAAGTGTCTATTCTCCTTCATAACTAATGGATATGTGGTCTCCTATCCTCTGCTTTGTTAAAATTGATTTGATGGTCATATGCCATTTCACGATAGAAATTTGCTAGTTCGTTTTGGTCTTTTCTTCAAGTCATTGTCATCTTCAGTAAGCAAAAAAAACACGAAATGGGCTACTTCACTGTTTTGAGCAACTACTACTACATACTTAGCAGCAACCTATAATTACATAGACAACGGTTTTGTGATATCATTTTTCATCAGCAACAGGAATTAGAGGACTTGTTTGACTTGTCTGTGTTGATAATACCTCAGTCAGCTTGACTCTATGGACCAACATCTTTGTGTCTGTGACTGAGGGCCAGTGCAGAGACGCGGCAGGAGGGTGGTGGCGGGGGGGGTGGAGAAGGAGGAGGGCGTGGGGAAAGGGGGTTGATTCCTGCTCTGTGCTCTCCTCCTCATGCACAGGCACTCCAGAGATAATAATAGAGACTGCAGCTATCGTGGCTATATTGATTGCTCAGACCTGCAGTTTATTGCTGTGAAGAGTGACCAACAGCAACAACAAAGTCTGACTCTACCCAGAAAAGCAACATGTTTAATTGTTTGTGGTCTTCTCCAGTCCCTACAACTGGAGGCCTTTTCCTTTCCACAGCCAGCCTCATGCGCAGATAGACTAGGAAACATATCAATGCTTCTCACTTCAACATTCCTCCAATTACCAGCTACAAACAAGGATGGAGTTAGCTAGCCCTCATGAGTTGAAATAGTGCTGGGGTTGTATTTCTCAGCATTTGGATTTAATTACGTTACATATCAGATACGATGTAAAGCCTTTTTGAAGTGTGCATTCCAAACTGTTATTTAAACGTTTGAATTGTAAAATAATTGTTACGCGTGAAATGAAGGTAAATATTCAGAAGTCAACATGTAAACATAGATTGATTAGTAGGTCTACTTGCTAGTTTGTAGAGGGTTTTAATTGAATAAAGGCGAAATCTGTTAAGATTCTAATCACCTCCCTGAACACCTGCACTAGCAGCACTGCTGTTCTGGAGGTGCAGAGAGAAATACAATGAAAACAATACCAGCTCTCTGCTGGTGTCCACAGACACTCAATCTGCATTCATCTCAGTGTTTCCCAATCATAATGAATATTAATGGCTGTTTTTCTGCTCCATAATAATCTCATAATTACCCCACAAAGTAAATGTAGACACGCTAGAACAACCATTTATCATCACTACAGCATCTCAAAGCAGAAATGCTATCATCTTTTGCTAAGATGAGGCCCTCATTGGGTTTCCAAATCATTCCAGTCTAGCAGGAATAGTACTGAGAGACAAAAACAAAAGAAAGTTGACTTGTGAATACATTTGCCGCTGGGTTGGTCGTAGTAGTGAATGAGTACCATCCTACTACACAGTCTTCGTGTAGAGCATGGCTTTTTCATCCTACAATTTTTATGTGGGTTTCTGTTGAGCTATTTTTTATTGTATATTTATAGGGGTGCTGGTGTTAGTGTGGAACTAAATGATTCATGTACACAGCCTCCATTCCATTGTTCAATCATTCAACCCCCCCATATAAACATTCTTCAACCGTCCAACGAACAAATGCATTTTGGCAAATAGAACAGAATGAAATTGAGCGTTGTGTGTGCTTAATAGCACTTCTTTAGTTCCCATCAAACACCTCTCCCATGGGTCTTTACCACATGGCCAAGGAGTCCAGCTCAATCCACACAGATATTATCTGCGAACGTCTGAACTCTATTTGGGAATTGGTAAAGCGTACAGAGAAATAGACTCGAGATAGAATACCCTGGCAAATTCCATTTCACATCTGAAGTGGTCTGCTTGTGAAAGATCATTTGGTTTGGAGTGAGTAAACAGAGAGGACTCCATCGCTCACAATGAGTTATGTGTGAAAGCTGGGGATTAGGGCCTGATCAGGAAGTCCTGGAGATTGTTTGGAGAAGTGATGCTGCTTCGCAAAATGAGACTCCAACTCCACTGTTTCACAAGAAGCCCATTTTCTCCTCTGATTATTGTCACACTTTGATACAGTGTGTAGTTTTTGTGGATTTGCTTTCCATGACATGTTCATCATGTATTTCCAATGATGTAACCATCTGGCTTCGCATCACATCCTTCATTTCTGGCTTGAGGAAGATTTTTTTTTCTTCTCTAGCGTCTATAGTCCTAAATACTAGGAATTCATGAATAGGAATGACTGCTTTCTGTTTCTGCTTTCTGAGGCAATATCCTTACTTGTATGTAGAAATAATACAATTTATATTCATGTTAGTTAACATAATTATTGACACAATCAATTCCTTGCGTCCATCAATTTCTTATACTGTATACGTACGGTATTCCCTTTATATATGTCATTTCTCCTCAATAAAAGTACATAATGACTGATATAGATAAAACTTACATGAATATCTTAAGTTACTTTAATCATTTGGATGCAGAATAACTAGAAAAACCACATGGACTCGTCATGGTGAGCATCTTTTTATTATGGACAGAGCACTTGAGTGTGATGGGCACTGTGTGGCTCCGTCACAATAGAGCTACTAAAACTGATGAAAGGCACAGACATTAACTGAATGACCTTGGCATTACAGGTTTTATGGAGGAGATCCACTTCAACGTCAAGGGCACACAGAAGGAGACATTTTTTTATTTTAGGGAGCATTTCATCTCCATCTTTGACCATGTCTCCCTGAACACTGACAACTGTTGCCCTAAATAACATTACGCAGTTAACTTCGGTGACCTTCTCCACAGTCCTGCTCCTATGGAGTTTGAAATAAATGACGACACACTGAGCAGGTAACGGTCAACAAAGACCTGGTTGGTAAGCCTTTTAGGGCAGGTGAGTGATGTCCTTCCACTGAGAAAATCACAGACGACAGGGAGTATTTCAGGATGTATCTTGAGACGGCATAAGATGGTTTAAAACGGTCTATGTCTCAAAGTCTCTTAAGATGTCTCAACTTTATGTCTCAATACGTTTCTAGACATCTTAAGTCCGAGGGTGTACTGTATATTGCACAGTTTTTGCTTGCCTGTAATGTAAACCAAAAGAACATATCACAATATACTGTAGTAGCTAACAAGATGGAGGTCACAGAGGTTGTTTTAAAAGAGTGCGTTTGGCAAACGGCTAGTTTGCCTCAATTACCTTAACTACCACTGCAAAGGTTTTGCCTGCAAACTTTGGTTTTGATTCGCGACGTTCTGGCATGTCTGCCATTGTGATTTGTTGGGAGAGTACTTATTGACGTAGGCAATGACGTAGATCCTCAAAAGAGCCCATTTAAGTCAGACCCTAGTCACTGTGTTATCTGGAGTGGGGTTTTCAAGACTATGATCAATGTAGAGGTCTGGGGGCTTATGCCTACTTCTCAAGACACGTTTACAAATAATGTACTTATGAGTAGTGTTCTACTCTGCCACTCAGAATAGCGGGAAAGTGACAGCTACCATCTGTCATGAACTTCAGACCTTGTTTGTTGTTTGTGAAACTTGTTTGTTATTAAAGTGAATATAATGATCCCTATTCTCACATTGAAACATCTGACCAACAATGTATCCCAATGGAGGGTTACCAACACAATGGATGCGCATTTTCCACGTTGTCGAACGTGGTCAAAATGTGTAGGAAAATGACTGAAATACCGAGTTTTAGACTGTATGGGGAAGGAGATGGGCTTAATTCCCCGCCCTGCTTTTTAATGATGTTTTAGTGGTGGTGGTGGATACCTGAACTACTGAGAGTATGGCCGAGTCTACACGGTGACAAGATCCATCAAAGCAGTGGAGGCGGTCTCACCTGATGTGGAGTCAGGCATGGGGTTTCTGCCTGGCGCAGAGTGATGGGGCCCAGACTGCACTGTCCACTGGCACCCAGCCAAACTGGTCTACCTACTATTGTCCTTCACTCCTCAGGCTCATGCTGAAGCCTGCTATTCAATTAGGATTCTATAACTTTCTGTTTCGGGCTTCAAGTGATACAGTACGTCATCACCTTATTTGAAGTTCGAAGAAGATGTTAAATAGAAATGACATGAATTGATATGTAGAAAATTGCTAAATAATATCAATGAATATTGATAGGTTGACTTCAAATAAGTCAATGTCAATAGTGACAACAGCATTTTTTTATTTTTTTTAATGGTCATTATCACAATTTCTCAGACACCTTATGACACACTGTATTGTGTCCAGGACAACTCTGTCTGACAATGTTGTCGTCTTTGAATCGTCTGGAGTATCTGTCAGATATGCAATAGTATTATTGCTGTTTAATTCACAAGAGCGACTGTGTCAGGGTTCTCAAAAACCAAACAGATGGAGCGAGACTGGAACAGAAGGTATGTAAATCTTGGATCACACCATTGGAATTGTCATTCAATTATTTCTCCAAGTGGCCATCTTTGAGAAGTCTTCATGAGTGCTGTTTACTGTGTGTGTGTGTTGGCAACTTTTTATGTTGAACCTGACACATATTGCTTGTGAAATTCACTTAATGAACGACTGATAAGATCGATTTTGAGATTGCCAGAATGGTTGATACTGTACCTATTTTTTAAAATATTTTTTTTAACAATTATCTGAATACAAACATATTTATTGTCAATAATACCACAGCCACTACACCTATGGTGATGACAAACACTGACAAAAATAAATAAAATAACGACAAAGACCAGGATAATATCTAAATAGAACGGATGCTTTTGACAAGGTATCAGCTGTCCAGTCTGAAAACAGTATAGGAGATTTACAGTATGTCACAAACATATAAGGAAAAATATAGAAATGTAACATGCAACAATTTCAACAATTTTACTGAGTTACAAATTTATATAAGGCAATCAGCCAATTGAAATAAATATATTAGACCCTAATCTATGGATTTCACATGACTTGGCAGGGGCGCAGCCATGAGTGGGCCTGGGAGGGCATAGGCCCACCCACTGGGTATCCAGGTCCACCCACTGGGGAGCCAGTCCCAGCAAATCAGAATGAGTTTTTCTAAACAAAAGAGCGCTATTACAGACAGAAATACTCCTCAGTTTCATCAGCTGTCCAGATGGCTGGTCTTAGACAATCCCACATGTGAAGAATCCGGATGTGGAGGTCCTGGGCTGGTGTGGTTACACCTGCACTATGTTCACATTGACATCAGCAAAACGCTCACCCACACAACGCCATACACGTGACCTGTGGTTGTGAGGCCGGTTGGACGTAATGCCAAATTCTCTAAAACGATGTTGGAGGTGGCTTATGGTAAAGAAGTTAACATTAAATTATCTGGCAACAACTCTGGTGGATATTCCTGAAGTAAGCATCCCATTTGCACGTTCCCTCAAAACTTGAGATATCTGTGGCATTGTGTTGTGTGGCCAAACTGCACATTTTAGAGTGGACTTTTATTGTCCCCAGCACAAGGTCCACCAGTGTAATGATCATACCGTTTAAACAGTTTCTTGATATCCCACACCGGATAGGTGGATAGATTATCTTGGCAAAGGAGAAATGCTCACTAACAGGGTTGTAAACACATTTCTGCACAAAATTGGAGAAAAATAAGCTTCTTGTGCAATGTTTTATTTCAGCTCATGAAACATGGGACCAACACTTTACATATTGCGTTTAGATTTGTGTTCAGTACATATATATACTGATACTCTGAGAGCATTCTGCTGCAGTGTATGTTTAAAAAATTGTATGAAGCTTTAGAGCCCCAGTTGAACATTTTGCTCCTCGGAGCTTAGATATTTATTTCATTGAGTCCATCCAACTGAAGAGCTATTGAATCTAGTCTAAACCATGGGGATTTTGTCCAGCCAAGCAATATTCCCGTCCACCTTGCCACAGTTACCCCTTCAGTAGAACCATGATTACTGTACTCTGCTGGAGTGGGCAGGCTATACTATCTGCATTTCACACAGAAACATGCTGTTCTTTGTAGATCTCCCCGGGGCTTTTTTTAAACCGACCACTTACAAGTGAATGCATTACCAGAACTACTGTGTTGTTCAGATTCATTCATAGTTGATCATTTGAATAAACACTACTCGGGTAAAACATTAAAGCAGTAACGTGGGAGAGGAGATGACCCGATTTAGTTCAAGTGTCTATTTGATTGAGGACCTGATGGCTGCCATGCGATAAAGAAAGAGCCAACTTGAATTTCAACCAACAAACACCATACTCACATCACAGTAAGCCTCAAAAATATCCGTACTACACATTTCAGCTGTCATTGTCATTGCATGTAGGGATTTTAAAACAGAAGTTAATGTCCGCTACAGTTGTGTTTAACGTCTTCGCCGTACAATGCTGAAAAGTGACAACTGCTTATCTCCATGGAGATGGGGTACAGGATCAACTGTGTAAAGTGACTGCAGGTTTAATGCAGATATAAGATGTCATTATTGTTTTACTTCCCCTAATGACGGTCATTATGCATGGACACTGATTGAATTCCATTTCTTACCTGCGCTTGAGCCTGAGTGGAATAATTACCATTTAAGTATCTCCATTAAAATTCATACACGAATGTTCATGACCAAACCTCCTGTTAAAAATAACTGAAATATTATTTGAATCTGAATTGGATTATTAGCCCAGCCCTGTTTTAAATACCCGATTAACGAATAACGTCTAACTGTACGAAATGTGTTGTCCATGTGTTGCTTTTTTTGCTATGTGTCCTTTCTCAGAAGACGCACAAACGACAGCAGGAAACCACTTTTAGCTACTCGCATCTTTCTCAGCATTCTCACCTAATATTTCATTTAAATGGATCTGCTGGTGAATGTAAGCAATATCAAGCTCCCAGTCTAAATGTCATTTTCAACCTCTTGTGCCACATTCCAAATAAACATAGCTTTTTCACTGTAACGAGCGTTTGACAGGAATTTTCCTATATTAACAGTGCATTTTTTTTTGTCGTCTTGATACATGTTTAAAATGTAATGCAGCGTAGAGATAACCCGGTTGGCTAATTCTGAAGCAAACCCCATATAATTCGGGTGTTCCAATAGTTCTGTGCAACACATGCATTAAACAATGCCCTTTGACCACGATTGCTGTGTATTTGCGAATTGAATGTGGTTATGTTCCGTTATGATAACAACCATAGCCAGCGTGTCCACTGTCCATTTAACGCTGCTGATACCGGAAGACTGGTCAATTCAACAAGACAACGTCACACAGGGATAACAGCTGAAATGGTTATTTGAAACATCTTGGAGTCATTTGGGCTATAATAATGCGTTTGTTTATCCCTGGGTACGTGCATTCAAACACAACAGGAACATGTCACTTCTCGTTTCCTGTTTTATTGGCATTCACCCTGCACACATTCACTCGAGTGGAATTAAGCGTGCTTGTGTAGCAGTAAATAACGCATGCACTTCTCTAATACAGCCCTCCTGCTACTGTATCGCCTGCACAGCTGTGACTGAACATTGAGACTGCAGAGGCAAATAGGGCGGGGATATAGTGAGACCCAATCAATCACTGACAGATTACTGGTAAAGCCACTTCCAGACCCATTAAAGAGGGACCAATGCAGAATTGCAACTGAACAACTTATCGTTTTAAACCAACAGTGGACTTCCTGGTTATTTATCAAAGTCATTGCTGGTGAGCAGCACAGCTCGCTGCGCGATTGTAGTTCACAGCAGATAGAGCCGAGTGGCAGCACAGCATTGAAAGCAGTGTTTATGCCCTCAGCTGTGGAGCTGTCAGCCTTGTGGAATTTACTGTAAATCAAATTTTTATTGCAACATTTAGTAGCTTATTCTCTGTGGGCTTCGTTCACGTCAAGCTTGTCCCCATTAGGATTTTAGCCCCAGTCCATAAAGGGACTTGGCTACACATCATCAAATAATGAGAGAAAGCAAACCTTTCCTTTTGTTTTTCGGGTCCATTTCTGTTCTTTTCTACCTGGACTCTTCAGCCGTCATGGATTTTCATTGTGGAGGTTGCTGTAGACTTATTCTTTACCAGGCCACTTCCTCCCCCCAAACCCCCTTACAGCATATCAATCACCCAGAGGACAACTTTACTTTTATTTCTATTCATGGACCTTGGTGATTTGCACTAGCTTTATTTGTTAAGATGCATCTGTAGACTGCATTTTGAAATAACACAGTACAGCGCTTACTCTAAGTATAGAAATAACATTATATTTCATTTTAGGCAGCATATTTTGTCTACAGCCTAGACTATAAAATGATAACTACTTCATGTGTGTTTTGCTAGATTCATGCGAAAAGATGTTCTCATCTCTATTACTAGATGGATGTTAAGTTATAGATCTCCTGCATGTCAAAATAAATGTGAACATCCTAAATGCAATGGACATAGAACGAGACGTTTATCTGATTCCACAAAGCAGTGAGCCAGAGACTGAAACATGTCCCATTTGCTTAAAGCATCTCGAATGACACAATCGCCTCCTTTGATAGGAGCAGTTGGTTAAGCTTTCTCCAAAGCTAGTGTTTCATGGCAGTCTTAATAAACCACCAGCAGCCACTGTTGAGGTGATCAGACGTGACATAAGAGTCTGTAGGCAGAACATTAAAGAACAGCTAGTTACATGCCTTTGTAAATCCCTAACCTTGTTCCTGAGGGGATTTTCACTTTTGGGGACACGTGAGCAAACATTCTAGCCACAAACATTGCATCAAAGAGTTACTGCTTGTTAAAGGTGAAGTGGGCCCAGATCGTAACCTCAGATTAATGTAAAATGTACTCTGATTGTCATAATGCAGTGGCTTAGTTACCTGTAAGTGCATACTATTGTTCAATTCTGTCAAATCTAACCTGTTGTCTATATTATGTAAGAGACCATGTACTATTTAAATAGAAATCGTGTTGCAATTACATATTTTGATGATCATGTTACAGGTGTTAATTAACTCAATGTGTTGTAGTACAAACAAAGATGTCTGAAATTGCAACAGCATTACTCCTGTAACAGCGTTACACTGTATTCTAAATAGGTGGTTGGGGGTTGGGGGGGGGGGGTGCTTAAACCACAGTAACATCAATCCATGGCATGTTATAGTAACATATTGAAACACAGTTCTAATACCATATTTACTGAGTTTTGCGCATTGGATTTTGTGAGAACAATGCATTTTCTTTACGTGAATGAAAGATCTCTGAGGGTAATGAGTGTTAATTTGGTCAATCCGAAGGAACGATTAACAGTCGCAGTCATGCACGTGAGCAGAGGTGAAAGGTGAAAAAAAGATGCAAATTCCTGATCAATGTTCCTTTTTGCCTCATAACTTGATCACTGACTGTAGGAGCTTTCAGGTGGGTGATACGATAGACATGAAACTGCAGCCCTGGTATGTGGTTGAGTCTAGAGGATGTGCGTATTGATGTGCTGTAGCAAGAGTTCAGGGAGGCAGCTGAGCAAAATCATCTAGAATGTCCTGCCTGCTGACACAAGGACAAAAGGCACAGACAGAACATTTTCGTATGAGGGAGGAGACAATGAACGTGGCTACACCTGGAAATGCACTGAGTTTGTTTTCTCCCTGACCTCTAGGGCACACTGAGGCTATGTCCCAAACGGTACCCTATTTCCTATATCGTGCACTACTTTTGACCCGAGCCCTATGGACCCTGCTCAAAAGTCATGCACTATGAAGCCTAGTGATAGGATGCCATTTGGGCCGCCGTCTGATCTTTTAAGGCTGTTTTTAGGAACAGACAGAGTCTGGTAGCTATAGTAGGAACTGGGCATTGTCACACTCAGCTAATAGCACTGATGAGCAGCAGCGTGTCCTCACCTAATTCCAGGGCTGGAAACATCTCAAGCAGGAGATTAATACCATCTACTGTTCTGCCTGTACTTTTGGTCTCCTCCTTCGATTTCACCTTGTCTGATCTCAATTGAAGAATGAAGCAATGAGCCTTTTCTTTATCGATATATTCCATATTTATATTGCTCATCATTTTCTTTCACATAAACAATGTCACATTACCTTGCATAATCCTTCAGAGATGGAATAAGGAGGGAATGATTGGAAAAATGACGAGCAACACAGAACAATCGAGGTATGACTATTCTTTCCCACAGGCTGCTAGCTATAGGTATCCGCTGTGCACCGCTGAATCAGTGCAGTGATTATTACCTTGGAGTGTGTGAGCTGGAGCTGGCATTGGTCAGAGCTGCACAGCGAGTCTTGTCTACCTATGGGTAGGAGTTATCTGAAGAGCTCAGGATCTGCTGGAAATGGCTTGGGGATCTGTGGGGAGTGCTCAAGTCTGAATCGATGCATCACTCCAAGGCCCTTGCAAATGAATTTCAGAGGGCATTGTGGGACTAACGGTGCCAGGATCTAGATCATGTGTCTAACTGGGGTTCCCCCTAGCCTGCCATCCCAATGGGCTAGAGAGATAACTTTCTCCCTTCAAGAAGCTGAGAAAAGATAAAAGAGAGATGGAATGGGGCATTTAATTATCAATTTTATATAATGTAATATAATGTATTTATACATTTCTAAAGCAAGAGAAGAAGGGTATATATGTTCCCCCAAAAATATATATTTGTCTATTTTAATAATGTAGTAATAAGTAAGTGATGTTGTACACTAAGAATCTTCTACACAAAGTATTGAATGATAATAATGATTGTGTAATAATTGTTTCATTACAGTCACCAGTGCATTTGACTAGGCCTAATTATCTATTTATAGCCTAATTATTAGCTTTGGTTTTATATTGAATTAACTAATCAATACATTCGTTCTTGATACTGAAGCTATACACTAAGTGTACAAAACATTAGGAACACCTGCTCTTTCCATGACAGACTGACCAGGTGAATCTAGGTGAAAGCTATGATCCCTTATTGATGTCACTTGCTGAATCCACTTCAATCGTGTAGTTGAAGAGGAGGAGACAGGTTAAATACATATTTTTTTAAGCCTTGAAACAATTGCGACATGGATTGTGTATGTGTCATTCAGAGGGTGAATCCGCAAGACAAAATATTTAAGTGCCTTTGAATGGGGTTTGATAGTAGATGTCAGGCACACCGGCTTGCGTGTGTCAAGAACTGCAACACTGCTGGGCTTTTCACGCCCATCAGTTTCCCGTGTCTATCAAGAATGGTCCACCACCCAAAGGATATCCATCCAACTTGACGCAACTGTGGGAAGCAATCGAGTCAACATGGGCCAGCATCCCTGTGGAACACTTTCGACACCTTGTAGTCCATACCCACACAAATTGAGGCTGTTCTGAGGGCAAAGGGGTGCAATTCAATATTAGGAATATTTTGTACACTCAGTGTATATTCAATGTGAAATATAGACTACAGTGCATAATAAAAAGCAAAGCAATTATCCAATGTAAACGCAACCTATAAATTGTCATATCTATGGAAGGAAGCGCTTTGAATTGGCCTCGTCCGACAGAATACATGCGCAGTGCGCCTCATGCTGCCTTCTGTAGAGCAGCTGTCCAGGGTTTGGAATTCCAATATGGCAGAGGCTTTGGTCAGTCTTCCTCTCACTAACTTGGAATGGTTTCAAATCGCAAGCAGTCGCGTTTAACCCGAGCACCCATTCATCAAGCATATCCACTGGATCGATGTTACTCTAATCTCTGAAGCTACCCTGTCATATACACAGGTAAGAGTTAAAGTGCCTCTATCTTAGACATGAACAATTAAAAAGAAGCGATGCTGCAATACGCAAGAGTAAGCGCTTTTTGTGGTATACCACTTGAAACGTTCTCACGCATCACGCATTATGCAGTTTAGCACCTATCCAACTGTCATCTATTAAAAATGTATATATAGGCAATGTCAAATGCGAAAGTAGACTATAGCTAATGCGAGGATTTGAAGTTTATGCCACGGCTGAGAATCAATCAGGCGCTCGAGGCAATTAATAATTTAATAATCAATCATTTTAATGAGAAAGTGATGAGGGCTATACAAATTGTTGCAAAGTAACTTTCAAGTGAAAACAGGATGATATTCGGAAGATACACTTGCTGCGATAACTGGTGGCAGGTGGCTAATAAATACGTTGTCGTTGCGCTCTTCGTGGTTACAATTGGCGGTATGTAGTATAACAGTATTTTAAAAGTAATGGGAGAACATCATTCATGCTCCTTTAGCCGCTTCCACTAATGGGGTTGCAAGAAACGGTGTTTTTAAATCATCGCAGGGAGCGTCAGCAAGGAACAAGGAGTACAGATCTAGGCTTAACATTCATGGTCATGTGTTTTGGTTTTCTCTCTTCACGTGTTATCCAATAGCTTTTGTTGTTTTTTTCTTTCTTCTTAGTTATATGCATGTCGGTTCAAATGAATACCTGACGAAAGGACCCACGTTTCAAGGCAGTGAAATTCGATAGCTTAAAGGAAAAGTGCCTGTAATGAGAAGCAACATTTGGAATTCCTCCTCGTGAAAATTCCGATTCTGCTGTTTTTTTTCCCTTTCCCCTTGTTGTTAGGCGTAAAGAAGACATGATCACTAGCACCAGTATTTATGGTATGTTGGACTAGTTCACTTATTGATTGATTACATGATACCTGGGAGAATTTTCCTGGTGCGTTTATGTCGTGTATGCATGGCTCATCTTAATGTTGAAAAGTTCAACAGTGACGTTGCAATTGCAGCAATAGTTTGTTATAGAAATACCAATAATAGGTTAGAAAATATGAATAGTTTGTTAAATGCACATAGCTGGTTGTGAATAGCATGTTTACCATGTGGAGGCATTTTATTTAGGATATGCTGTACTGTGCTATTTTAGTAAGGTATATTGGTTCAAAACTAAAAGTTAACTAGTAATAATAATGATAATAATAGCAACAATAGTTACAGTATAGCATAATACTGCCACCAGCCTAAAAATGGTAATGACGATACTTAGGCTATTATCAGTTTTACATTGTGAAGAACAAGTTAGTGCGTAACTTCTGTAATTTGCATTAACATTTCGTTTCACACACTATACATCTTATTATTTTTTTTGCATGTGTCTGAAATGTATGTATTCTCGTATTTTATGCGTCAATTTATCTTTCCCCTATCCGCATTAACAAAATGATTAGTGGTGGTTTCAGATTAACATAATGTAAAAGTAGTATTTGGGAGTGGGAGACCAGCTCTCATGTCATTGGGGAAGGGATTGCTATATGAAGGATCTCTTCCATGTATTGTTACACGCTCCCATGTATTTTCTCTCTGCTGTTTTGCCTGTCTCTGATGTTCAGAAATTCAACCACTATATTAGACCATTGGCATTGGCTCCAAATTGCACTGTCATGCATCCAGTCGAGTCCAGGGACATTTCACGACTTCACATAAGACTTTGCTTATGATCATAAAAGTGCATGGGGCATTAACTGAATGAATGGGTAAGTGGCCCGTCATGTGTCGACTTATGCATGTTTTATCAATCAGATTTGTCTTTGTATATGCCATTTCCGATATGGAGTTAATACATTGAAGTCATTTGATACCAGTAAATAACATGCCATGGGTTCAGTCTGCCTTTGCAGACAGCCAAAGATTAGAGGCGGAACAACCTTTTTTTGTTTGGTGAAGATCCACTAAAGCTGTAGGCAAATGTGTGAGTTAATCAGTAAGGACAATGATCATCAGCACAACTCCCACATCCTTAAAGTGCTGTTTTACGACCCCTCATGTCTGTCTTGTGTTGTGCCGTCCTTGTACTTTCACTTTTCAACATTATGGGATACTTTGCTCATTCTTTATTTTATTATCAGAAAATTCACATTCAACATGTTCACATTATTTGTCTCCATCAGAATTGGTTACCCTCATTCTATAGCCTACAGGGGCACACTTTATGACCCTCTTCCGTCCACAGTCCAACCCACAAGTGTTAGCAGTTGTTCAGGGTGATAAATAGATTTACTCCAGATTTGTACTTAACATTGTAACACTGACACAAGAAATTCCGATTCACACTGGGCACAGACGTCAGTTCAGCGTCTAGTTTTGATTTACATCTGAGTTTTCGACTAATTGGAATTCAACATGAAATCAACAAAAAATGTCACAGTGTCATTGGATTTAGGTTCAAAGTTGGGTGAAAAAAATACAAAATGGCCTTAAGTTGATTCAACGTCATCACATAGTTTCTCTTTGGTTGAAATGACATGGAAACAACATTGATTCAACCAGTGTTCACCCATTGGGTCTTGTTTAGCTGTATGAAGTTTTGATACTTATATTGAACACTTATTTTCTCAATACAAAAATTGAACACATTTTTGTTCACACTTCTCATTTGAATTCATATGCGAGGGAATTAAGTAATTAACAGAGAGCTGAGATTCCTCTTCAGTAAAATGTACATCACAACCACTCAAATCAAATCGAAGTGTATTGGTCGTGTGCACAATTGTGCAGGTGTTATAGCAGGTGCAGCGAAGTGCTTGTGTTACTAGCTCCAAAAGTGCAATAGAATGTCTCGCAAATACAATACAAATACACAAATAATCAAAAAGTCAAAACAAGACATCAAGAAATGACAGAACATGTCCAATTAATAATGCTGACAAGATACTGTGTACTAGCATGAGCATGTGTCAGAACCAGAGTATACAGTAGGTTTTTTATCAAGGATCTCTCTGTACTTTGCTCCGTCCATCTTTTGCTCGATCCTGACAAGTCCCTCAGTCTCTGCTGCTGAAAAACATCCCCACAGTATATTAGGATGGGCTATGTCGAAAATACAGTATACAGTGCATTCAACATTTTGCTATGTTACAGCCTTGTTCTGAAATGTATTAAATAAATGTTTTTCCTCATCAATCTACACACAATACCCCATAATGACAAAGTGAAAACAGGTTTTTATAATTTTTGTTCTAATGTATTAAATATAAAAAACAGAAATACCCTTTTTACGTAAGTATTCAGACCCTTTGCTATGAGCTCAGGTGCATCCTGTTTCAATTGATTGTTTCTACAACTTGATTGGAGTCCACCTGTGGCAAATTAAATTGATTGGACATGATTTGGAAAGGCACACACTTGTCTGTATATGGTCCCACAGTTGACAGTGCATGTCAGAGCAAAAACCAAGCCATGAGGTCGAAGGAATTGTCCGTAGAGCTTCGAGACAGGATTGTGTCGAGGCACAGATCTGGGAAAGGGTACCAAAACATTTCTACAGCGTTGAAGGTCCCCATGAACACAATGGCCTCTATCATTCTTAAATGGAAGAAGTTTGGAACCACCAAGACTCTTACTAGAGCTGGCCTAACTGAGCAATTGGGGGAGAAGGTCCTTAGTCAGGGAGGTGACCCAGAACCCTGACAGAGCTCCAGAGTTCCTCTATGGAGATTGGAGAACCTTCCAGAAGGACAACCATCTCTGCAGCACTCTACCAAGCAGGCCTTGATGGTGGAGTGGCCAGTCAGAAGCCACTCCTCAGTAAAAGGCATATGACAGCCCGCTTGGAGTTTGACAAAGGCACCTAAAGGACTCTCAGACCATGAGAAACAAGATTCTCTGGTCTGATGAAACCAAGATTGAACTCTTTGGCCTGAATGCCTAGCGTCACGTCTGGAGGAAACATAACAGCATCCCTATGGTGAAGCATGGTGGTGGCAGCATCATGCTGTGGGGATGTTTTTCAGCAGCAGAGACTGAGAGACTTGTCAGGATCAAGCGAAAGATGGACGGAGCAAAGTACAGATAGATCCTTGATAAAAACCTGCTCCAGAGCACTCATGACCTCAGACTGGGGTGAAGGTTCACCTTCCAACAGGACAACGACCCTAAGCACACAGCCAAGACAACGCAGCAATGACTTCTGGACAAGTCTCTGAATGTCCTTGATTGGCCCAGCCAGAGCCTGGACTTGAACCAGATCGAACATCTCTGGACAGGTTTGCCAAGCTTGTAGTGCCGTACCCAAGAATACTTGAGGCTGTAATCGCTGACAAAGGTGCTTCAAAAAAGTTTTGACTGGAGGGTCTGAATACTTATGTAAATGTGATATTTCAGTTATAATTGTTTTTAAAAATGTGCAAAGATTTCTAAAAAACTGTTTTTGCTTTGTCATTATGGGGTACTGTATGTAGATTGAGAGAAACAATATATTTAATCATTTTTAGAATAAGGCTCTAACCTAACAAAATGTCTGAATACTTTCCGAATGCACTGTACATACACAGTGAGTAAACAACAGTATATAAATAGAATATGAGGTGACCAGCATTCAATGACTCTACACAGAGTGTACAAAACTTTAAGATCACCTTCCTAATATTGAGTTGCACCCTCTTTTTCCCTCAGAACAGCCTCAATTCTTAAGGTCATAGACTCTACAAAGTGTCGAAAGCGTTCCACAGGGATGCTGGCCCATGTTGATTCCAATGCTTCCCACAGTTGTGTGAAGTTAGCTGGATGTCCTTTGGGTGTTGGACCATTCTTTATAGACACGGGAAACAGTTGAGCGTGAAAAACCCAGCAGCGTTTCAGTTCTTGACACACTCAAACCACAATCCATGTCTCAATTGTCTCAGGCCTTAAAAATCTTTATTTAACTTGTCTCCTCCCCTTCATCGACACTGATTGAAGTGGATTTAACAAGTGACATCAATTAGGGATCATGTTCCTAATGTTTTGTACACTCAGGCTATATATACAGGCATTAGTGTCAAGGTGCAGGGTAGAGTACCAGGCAGGTAGCCAGCTAGTGATGTCTGATGACCTGGAGATATCAAAGCTGTTTTTCACTATCTTGGTCCCAGCTATGAGGCATTTGCCTGCTAGAAGGTAGCAGAGTGAACAGACCGTGGCTGAGGTCCTTGATGATCTTCTTTGCCTTCCTTTGACACCGAGTGCTGTAAATGTCCTGGAGGGCAGGCAGGGTGCCCCCAGTGATGCGTTTTGGCTGACCGCACCACCCTCAAGAGAGCCATGCGGTTGAGGACGATGCAGTGTCCGTACCAGGCGCTGATGCCTCAATGGTGCGTCTGTAAAAGTTTCTGAGGGTCTTCGGAGCTAGCCGTCCGAGGTTGTAGAGGCGCTGTTATGCCTTCTTCATCACGGCGTCGGTGTGGCGGGACCATTTCAGGTCCTCAGTGATGTGCATGCCAAGGAACTTGAAGCTTTTGACCCTCTCCGCTGTGGCCCCGTCGATGTGGATGGGGGGGGGGGGGGGGGTGCTCCCTCCTGTGTCTCCTGTAAAGTCCACGATCAGCTTCTTTGTTTTTCTGACATTGAGGGAGAGGTTACTTTACTTGGCAGAATGGTGCCAGGGCTCTAACCTCCTCCCTGTAGGCTGTCTTTGCTGTAACGTGTTTGCATACAAGTTTACATGATCATACATGTGTTTTAAGGCACTTTGTTTCTACGTATTTCTCAGTGCTTTTTCACATGCCTGATGGTTTTAGGTGAAACTAACTAATTGCATTCAGCACTCCCAAGATGTTGCTGTGTGGTTTAAAATGTAATGTTTTTTTTAAATACATTAACATCTTACATTTTAGATATAGTTATGAGTAGAGTATTGCTAACTTTAGTTATTAGCAGCTGAGGATAGAATAGATAATAATAGACGACATGGACCTTGTCCCGTTAGCTACTATGTCCTAACGCAGCGCCGGAGCCATAGGCTGCTCATAGGCAATTTTTTTTAGTCATGATTTAACCTTTTGGCTTCTCCAGTGTGTGTGGTAAATTCCCTGACAGGTCTGTTTATTCCTCATTTTATTGCACTTCTGATTGAAACCTAAGCTGACATGGATCCTCGTCTTGGGTTTTGTGGTGCACTTGATGACAGATGCTAACCCTTCCCCTTTTCACAACCCTCTTCACCTGATGCCTGGCATGTTGTCATGTTAGCAGAGTACTTATAGGCAAATACTGCAGCATGATATGCCATAGCTATTCATAATGTGACTACACTCTACTTACTACAGACTTGATGAAATTGTTTTTCATTGCATCCACATTTCTTGTGACACCCTTCAAAATTGTTGTTTTTATATTGGGAAAGATACCGTAATTGCAGTAATTGCTGCAATTAGGCAAATGATACTTGCAGTATATATTTTTGAAACATATAGTTAGTAACTTAATCATAAATAATACAAGTTTAATGTACATGGACACCCTCCTAAGTAGTTTCAATACACATATTTCCATCAGTTTTCTGAATTGATTTAACAAATTGATGTCATTTAAGAATTTTTTTTTTTTTTTTCTTTTTTCTTTTTCTTTTTTTTTACATTACAACTATGTACATTGTATACAGTATGCATAGGAGTCATGTACCTACAGTTCATTTTGCTGCTGCTAAAAGAGGGGTGAGACTGGATAACATCTTTGAAGTCCTCAGAAGGGTTAAAGCCGATAAAGCTGTAAGATAGGACATGCGTTTGATCTGAACGCTGCTGACTATTTCTAGTACTGTACAATTCAAATTGTACTTTTCAGCAACCCTTGAGTGAAGAACATAGGCTATATATCCACTCTGGATGGTATACGATACGATACCACTTAATTTTCTTCTTATTGGAGCAACAAGTCCTCGCAGAACACAGAAGTCACAGAGCCTAATGATACACTACACAACCAAAAGCATGTGGACACCTGCGTGTTGAATATCTCATCCCAAAATCATGGGCATTAATATGGAGTTGGTCCACCCTTCGCTGCTATGTCAGCCTCCTCTCTTCTGGGAAGGATTTCCACTAGATGTGGGGTTGACGTCAGGGCTCTGTGCAGGCCAGTCAAGTTCTTCCACACGGGGGCATTGTCATGGTGAAACAGGAAAGGGCCTTCCCCAAACTGTTGCCACAAAGTTGGAAGCACAGAATTGTTTAAAATGTAATTGTATGCTGTATTGTTAAGATTCCCCTTCACTGGAACTAAGGGGCCTAGCCCGAACATTGAAAAAGAGCCCCAGACCATTATTCCTCCTCAAGCTAACTTTACAGTTATGCATTGGAGCAGGTAGCGTTCCCCTGGCATCCGCCAATCCGAGATTCGTCCGTCGGACTGCCAGATGATGAAGCGTGATTCATCACTCCAGAGAAGGCGTTTCCACTGCTCCAGAGTCCAATAGCGGCGAGCTTTACACCACTCCAGCAGCAATTAGCATTGCTCATGGTGATCTTAGGCTTGTGTGCTGCTGCTCGGCCATGGAAATCCATTTTATGACGATCCCAACTAACAGTTTTTGTGTGGCCTACCAGCACTTACAGTTGACCGGGGCAGCTATAGCAGGACAGAAATTGAATGAAATGACTTGTTGGAAAGGTGGCATCTTATGACGGTGCCACATTGAAAGTCACTGAGCTCTTCAGTAATTCCATTCTACTGCCAATGTTTGTCTATGGAGATTACATGGCTGTGTGCTCGATTGTATACACCTGTCAGCAATGGGTGTGGCTGAAATAATCGAATCCACATAGGGCCGTCCACATACTTTTCTATATACTGTTGTCAGGATTTGGCCAGGGTTGTTCCAGTTGTTTGTCAGTAGATGTCCCCATTGTGCTTTTTGTCCCTGTGTTTTTCCCTTGACCCCCATTATTGTTTGCACCTGTGTCTCGTTTCCCCTGATTGTATTTAAACCCTTTGTTTCCCTCAGTTCTGTGCTCTGTGTTTGTATGTTAGCACCCTGCCCTAGTGTTCTGTGTGCTCTTGTCGATTCCGGGTAACGTTCTTGTGGTATTCTGTTTTTTGTTTTAGTTTAGTTTTGGTGAGTTTCTTTTTAGATCTTTTTGTGTTTTTCCTTCCACCTTTTGGATTTGCCATTTTTTATTTTTAGGATTTTTTCTTCATTAAATACACCGTCTTAAGTACTGCTGTGTCTGCCTCATCTTCTGGGTTCTGCTGTCTATTCGTGGCTCAGTTGGTTAAGTGACTGTTTCTCACTCCGGAGACCCAGGTTCGAAACCGGGTCCTGACAGAAACACAGAGCCAAAAATGAACCCAGAGGCAGCCAGTTCCCAGGACCTTTTGCCACGCTGTCCCACCACCAGGAGACTGTCCAACGCCACGAAGCCGCCCTGGTTCAGCAAGAGGCCTTAATGGCAAGACATTCTCATCTTCTGTCGGAGATGCTGACTTCCATTAAGCAAATGTCTGATCGACTTACCCCGGCAACAGTTCCTGTCCCAGTACCTCAAGTTCACGTACCCATGGCAGTTAACCCCCTGGCTGAACCTCGTCTTCCACCTCCCCAACGGTTCTCAGGTGATCCAAGTGCTTGTAAAGGGTTTCTCACTCAATGTTCTCTCTCCTTTGAGCTGCAACCCTCGTCGTTTCCCACCGACCGGTCTAAGATCGCATATATCATCACCCTGCTGTCGGAAAAAGCCCTGGCCTGGGCTACTGCTGTGTGGGATGCCCATAGTTCCTGCTGTGCCAGCTACTCTGCCTTTGCTGAGGAATTCAAACGAGTGTTTCAAGGCCCAAGCAGTGGTTCTGACTCAGCCAAACAGCTCCTGACTCTCCATCAAGGTTGGCGCAGCGTGACGGACTATGCCATCCAGTTCCGCACTGTAGCAGCAGCGAGTGGCTGGAACAACGAGGCGCTCACAGTGTGCTTTCTGAAAGGCCTTTCCGACACTATCCAAGATGAACTGGCCACTCGGGAACCACCGGACAATCTCGAGTCCCTGATCAAGTTGGCCTCACGCATTGACCAGCGTCTGAGAGAGAGAGAACTCAACCGTAGACCTCTAGCCCCTATCAGTCCCAGCTCCGAGTCCCCACCTTTATCATCACTGGCTCCACCGGAACCCATGCAGATTGGACGCATCTCCCAGGCTGAGAGAGACCGCCGGATGAGGGAGCGACGCTGTCTATATTGCGGCAAACCGGGCCATTTCCGTTCCACGTGTCCCGGGCTCCAGGGAAACGCTCTGTCCCGTACAGACCGGGGGAACTGTAACGGGAAACATAACCTCCTCCCATCCATCCAACTCCCGTCTGCTCATTCCAGTCACCCTCTCCTGGGACAACCACAAGCTTCACCTTCAAGCCTTGGTAGACTCTGGAGCCGCAGGTAACTTCATGGATGGTGTCTGGGCGAAGGAGAATGGCGTTCCCTCTGAACCTCTAAGTGACCCCATGAGGGTTACTACATTGGATGGAAGCCCTTTGGGATCTGGACTTGTCACTCATGTCACTACCTCCTTGAGACTTTCAGTTTCACAACACCAGGAATTGATGAACTTTCATTTGATCTCCTGTTCCGAGTTCCCTCTCGTCCTTGGATACCCCTGGCTTCACAGCCATAACCCTCACATCGACTGGTCTGTGGGCACTATCAAGCAGTGGGGTCCTACGTGCCAAGCTACTTGTATTTTCCAGAATTCCCGAGTTCTACTCCCGAGTCTTTAGAATCCATCGACCTGACCCGAGTTCCCGAGTGTTACCATGACCTCAAACTGGTGTTTAGCAAACAGAGGGCCACCATGCTACCACCCCATAGATCTTACGATTGCCCCATCGACCTGTTTCCGGGCACTTGCCCCCCAGGGGTCGGATCTTTTCCCTATCTCCACCCGAACGAGCTGCTATGGATACCTACATCAAGGACTCTCTGGAAGCAGGCCTCATGCGTCCATCCACCTCCCCGGCGGGAGCAGGGTTTTTCTTTGTGGCCAAGAAAGACGGTGGGTTACGTCCTTGCATCGACTACCGGGGACTCAATGACATAACCGTCCGTAACCGTTACCCGCTACCCCTTATGGCCACAGCCTTCGAGCTGCTCCAGGAAGCAGTTGTTTTCACTAAGCTTGACCTGCGGAACGCATACCATCTTGTGCGGATCAGACCTGGTGACGAGTGGAAGACCGCTTTCAACACGCCTACTGGTCACTATGAATACTTGGTGATGCCCTTCGGCCTGACCAACGCCCCAGCGGTGTTCCAAGCGCTCATAAACGATGTGCTTAGGGATATGCTTAACATATTTGTGTTCGTTTACTTGGATGACATCCTCATCTTTTCGAGCTCCCTTCAAGAACACACTAAGCATGTCAGACAAGTACTCAAACGCCTCCTGGACAGCCATCTGTACGTTAAGCCGGAAAAATGTGAATTCCATTCATCCCGAGTACAATTCCTGGGATTTGTAGTGGAACCCGGTCGAATCCAAATGGACCCTAGGAAGGTAGGGGCGGTAGCGGATTGGCCCACCCCCAAATCCGTTAAGGATGTTCAGCGTTTCCTGGGCTTCACAAACTTTTACCGCAAGTTCATCAAGAACTTCAGTTTGGTGGCAGCTCCTCTCTCAGCTTTAACCAAAGGTGGCAATGCAAGGTTTTTTTGGGGAAGAGAAGCTGAGACGGCCTTCCAAGGACTCAAGCAGCGCATCCTCTCTGCTCCCATCCTGATACTACCGACTACGGATGAACCATTTGTGGTGGAGGTAGACGCATCAGAGGTTGGTGTCGGAGCTGTCCTGTCTCAGAGGGGTGAAGACAAGAAGCTTCATCCGTGCGCTTTCTTCTCACACCGGCTTACCCCGACTGAGAGGAACTACGATGTGGGGGATCGTGAACTCCTAGCGGTTAAGATGGCATTGAAGGAATGGAGACACTGGCTCGAGGGGCTTCTCACCCGTTTCAAGTGCTTACGGACCACAAAAATCTGGAGTATATCCAGCAGGCGAAGCGATTGAACTCTAGACAAGCTAGATGGTCTCTTTTCTTCAATCGATTCCAGTTTATCCTCACCTATCGGCCCGGGTCGAAGAATCTCAAACCGGATGCCCTGTCCCGAGTCTACGCTCCTGCCATTCGAGATGACACGGACATGCCTGTCCTTCCTGCTGCTAAGATTGTGGCTCCGATCTCGTGGCAAGTTGAGGATACCGTGAGACGTGCTCAAGCTAGCGAACCGGACCCTAAAGGAGGCCCTGCCAATCGGTTGTTTGTCCCCAAGGCAGTGAGGACTCAGGTCCTTCTGTGGGGGCACTCCTCTCGCCTCACCTGTCATCCGGGCGTAGGTCGCACCTTGGAGTTCATCCAGCGTAAGTTCTGGTGGCCTACCATAAGAGAAGACGTTGCCACTTTCGTCAATGCCTGCCCCGTGTGCTGCCAGGGCAAATCTTCTCACCTCCGCCCTCAAGGACTCCTTCACCCTTTACCTGTTCCCCACAGACCCTGGTCCCATATCTCATTGGACTTTATTACTGGACTTCCTCCATCCCATGGCAATACTACTATCCTAGTCATAATCGACAGGTTTTCAAAGGCGGCCAGGTTCGTCCCTCTGACTAAGTTACCTTCTGCCAAGGAAACGGCTGAGTTGGTAATTAATCATGTGTTCCGAGTCTTCGGCATTCCTCAAGATGTGGTTTCTGACAGAGGTCCCCAGTTCGCCTCAAGGTTTTGGAAGGCCTTCTGCCAACTCATGGGGGCTTCTGCCAGTCTATCTTCAGGGTACCATCCGGAGTCCAACGGCCAAACAGAGAGGATGAATCAAGAGCTGGAAACCACCCTCCGATGTATGACTCGTGACAACCCGTCCACATGGTCATCCTTTATTGTTTGGGCCGAATACGCGCACAACACCTTGCGCTCCTCCTCCACTGGTATGTCCCCGCACGAGTGTCAGTTTGGCTATGCTCCTCCATTGTTCCCGGACCAGGAGGCAGAAGTCAGTGTGCCTTCAGCCTTGAGATTCGTCAGACGCTGTCGGCTTATGTGGAGGAAGACCCGTCTTAATCTGATGCGTTCCTCACAGAGGTATCAACAACAAGCCAACAGACGTCGCCGTCCCGGGCCTACCCTGCGCCCCGGCCAGAGAGTCTGGCTCTCCACAAGAGACTTACCTCTACGGGTGGAGTCTCGCAAGCTGTCCCAAAATACATCGGTCCCTTCAAGGTTGCCAGGAGAGTTAACCCAGTTTCTTATCGCCTACACTTACCCAGATCCCTTAAGATTAATCCCACATTTCATGTGTCTTTGTTAAAACCTGTTTTTTCTCCCCTTGTCCCGGCAGACAGACCTCCCCCTCCGCCTCGTGTCATTGGAGGCCAGCCGGCTTATACCGTCCACCGGATACTGGATTCCCGCCGGGTGCAGCGGTCCTGGCAGTATCTGGTGGACTGGGAAGGCTACGGTCCTGAGGAGCGCTCCTGGGTTCCTGCCAAAGACATCCTGGACCC
Source organism: Oncorhynchus masou masou (assembly GCF_036934945.1). Taxonomy (NCBI): domain Eukaryota; kingdom Metazoa; phylum Chordata; class Actinopteri; order Salmoniformes; family Salmonidae; genus Oncorhynchus; species Oncorhynchus masou. The sequence goes on along the minus strand of NC_088221.1, from coordinate 14,208,587 downwards.
TGACCTCATTCGTCAGTTCAGGGTTCTCCACCCTGAGAGAGCTGGTAGGAACGTCAGGAGCCGTTCCTAGGGGGGGGATTCTGTCAGGATTTGGCCAGGGTTGTTCCAGTTGTTTGTCAGTAGATGTCCCCATTGTGCTTTTTGTCCCTGTGTTTTTCCCTTGACCCCCATTATTGTTTGCACCTGTGTCTCGTTTTTCCCCTGATTGTATTTAAACCCTTTGTTTCCCTCAGTTCTGTGCTCTGTGTTTGTATGTTAGCACCCTGCCCTAGTGTTCTGTGTGCTCTTGTCGATTCCGGGTAACGTTCTTGTGGTATTCTGTTTTTTGTTTTAGTTTAGTTTTGGTGAGTTTCTTTTTAGATCTTTTTGTGTTTTTCCTTCCACCTTTTGGATTTGCCATTTTTTATTTTTAGGATTTTTTCTTCATTAAATACACCGTCTTAAGTACTGCTGTGTCTGCCTCATCTTCTGGGTTCTGCTGTCTATTCGTGGCTCAGTTGGTTAAGTGACTGTTTCTCACTCCGGAGACCCAGGTTCGAAACCGGGTCCTGACAACTGTATAGTGTATTTAAATTCCTAAACTCGTCAAACATTTGTTTTTTAGACAATATTTTTGTTCATCTTCACTCTAGCGTTTTCATAATCAACACCATACATTATGATTTATCATACATACTGTATATGCATATGCTTTTACAAGTCATTGTTGTTGTATGGTAGAATATGTTTTGAAGATATGAATTCCACCATGTCAGATCCTAGGGATCCCAACCTGTTCTTCAGTAAATCAATAGAGGGAGAGGTGGCGTCAACCTCTGAAATCGAGTCCAGGGCCATAACATACAGTGCCTTCAGTAAGTATTCATACCCCTTGACTTATTCCACATTTTGTTGTGTTACAGACTGAATTCAAAATGGATTAAATACCATCTCACCCATTTACACACAATCCCTCATAATGACAAAGTGAAAACATGTTTTTAGAAATGCAAATTTATTGAAAATGGAATGCAGAAATATTATCTACATAACTATTCACACCCTTTTGCTATGATGCTCCAAATTGAGCTCAGGTGCATCCGTTTTCCTTTGATCATCCTTGAGATGTTTTTACAACTTGATTGGAGTCCACCTGTCGCCAATTCTATTAATTGGACATGATTTAGAAAGAAACACACCTGTCCATGTAAGGTCCCACAGTTGACAGTGCATGTCAGAAGTGTTGGGTCATTGAGGTTGGATGGGGTTTGGAAGAGATGTTTTTTTTTTGGGGGGGGGGGATTTGGAAGGGATTTTGGGGATGGGGGAAGGTCTATCAGAAGTCAGTAGTACTGAGTTAGGTAGGAAATGCTGTAAACCGTGATTAACCACAACTCCAGCACAGTAGGTGAGGACATGCAAACTATACTATGAAGTCCAATGAACTGTCGTGAGATGTCTGAGATAGAATTGTGATGAGGCATATATCTGGGGAAGGACATAAAACAATTTCCAGGGTGTTGAAATTTTCCAAGAGCACAGTGGTCTCCATCATTGGGAAATGTGGGAAAATATGGAACTACCCTTACTGCCTAGAGCTGGCCGGTGACCAAACTGATCAACCAGGCAAGAAAGACCTTGGATAAGGAGGTGACCAAGAACCCAATGAACAATCTGACAGATCTACAGAGTTCCTTGGCTGGAAGATGGGAGAACGTGCCAGAAGGACAATAGACTCTACAGCACTTCACCAATCTGCGGTTTATGGGAGAGTGGCCAGACGGAAGCCACTCCTGAGTAAATGGCACATGACAGCACGCCTAGAGTTTGGTCTGATGAGACATAAATTGAACTCTTTGACCTGAATGCAAAGCGCTATCTCTGGAGAAAAACAGTTACTGCTCATCACCAATCTAATACCATCACTACTGTGAAGCATGGTGGTGGGAGCATCATGCTACTGGGATGCTTTTCAGCGGCCGGGACTGGGACTGGTAAATACTGGTAAATACAGGCAAATCCTTAATGAGAACCTGCTTCAAAGTGCAAACAAACCTTAGACTGCGGGGCAAAGATTTACTTGGCAACAGGACAATGACCATACAGCCAAAGCAATGCAGGAATAGCTTCAAAACAAGAATGTGAAAGTCCTTGAGTAGCACAGCCAAAGCCGAGACTTGAATCCCAATGAACATCTATGGAAAGACTTGAAGATTGCTGTTCATCGCCTCTCCCCATCTAACTTAATTAACAGAGCTTGAGAAAATCTGCAAGGGAGAAGAATGGGAGAAAATCCACAAATTCAGATGTGCAAAGCTGATACAGACATACCCAAGACAACTCAAAGCATAATGAAGCATTGTATTTTAACATCGTTAGTAGATAAGTCTCTCAGCGAGCTACAGTAAAGGGTGCGTTATGATAAGTGAGGGCTAGAATTGGCTTCAGTGGAAGATGTGACCAGAGCCATTTCCTGTGGGATGGTGTGTGAATAAGACTGACAGTTTTTGTTGTCCTCTAATGGTGACAATTAAAGCAAGCTTGTGACTAACTTAAGTTACTTCTGTGTAAACATCCCCTGGGAGGTCTGTGGGGCTTTTGTAAATTGATGACTCGCTCATCCGTTCAGACAGATACATTTGTCAGTTACTGTATCAAATCCCATTCGGTCTCTCCCATCTCAATTCTAGACAAAGCCTTGCGCAAATGAAATCAGTGCAGGCTTGTCATCTTTAAGCAAATATGTTAAGTGTTGTCTTTCGTGCTTTTCATCTGAAAAGCGAGGGAGACCCCAGGGGAGTGAGACATGCAAATAAGAACAAATCGCATCTCTTCTCAATGCAGCATTCCCCCTCTCCTCTCCAATGCCCCTCTCTCTCTCTCTCTCTCTCGCTCTGTCTCTTTCGTCTCCCTCATGGCAACTTGCTATGTTATCTTTGTATGTTTCTCGGGTGCGCTGACAATTCCTCCAGTGATCTAAGTTGGGTTGCTTTAGAAAGTGGAAGCAGCTGTCTGTTGCTATACTGAGAGACATGTGTGCCCTAATGCAAAGATGAAGGACCATGCATCCTTGACACCCTCCATGTGTCTCCTCCCTTTTGTCCTGTTCATTTATTTATGCATGCTCTCTGGATCTAAATACATGCAGCTCCATTGAGATCCTTGTAAACGTAATACATTATCAGACACTTGGCTTTCGATCATTTAAAAAAAATGTGGGTTAGTTTAGGCTACTTCTTATGGCGTATGTTAATTACATAAACTCACGGTGGTATTCATTTGAGTTTAAAAGGCGCCAAGACCATTTCCTTTCGTCTCTCGAAGCCTGTCTTCAAGAGGTTTAACCCCAACTCACATATGCGCTTGACATTTACTGTACATGTTGTGGAAAGAGCAGCGTTTCTCAAACATTTGCTTTGTTCAGTCTTTCTGAAGATTACAGTGAGGATTTGACTGTTGTGTTTTGGTGTATTTAGAGCCAGATTACCTCTAACCTTAACCTCACCTTAGCCCTAGCCATCACACTTAAAACCACAACCAGTGGATATAGAAAATAGTAAAATAAGGAACATTTGCACAAAAAATTGTAACATGCATACGACCTTCAAGAGAATAGTAAAAATGCTTTGCTTTTAGGCATGATACCAGGTAGCAGTCAGTCATTAACCCATTTGTTAACCCAATTGTTTGACTGACCAATGTTCTCGTTCATCCTTTTAAATAATTCTTAGTGTTGCACGGGACATTGCGCTTACTTAGTGATAACTTCAAATGCTTTCAAAATCCATACAGCAAGAGTGGTTAATTCAGGCCATGCATGTCATATGGGTAATTTAAATTATTTAATTGGAGTGTAACTCTGCCTTTAAACCCATTTTCTTGCAATTGGAAACAATGAAATGTAGCTTTTGTTTCATCTCCTTCACATAATCCTCACTCTGTCTCTGGACTCATAAAGAGTGGAGGCAGCTCAGAGCCTGTTGGGGATTGGTTAGAATAGACAATCCCCAGGTGTACAAAACTAGGTTCAGCAGTAATGTTTTTAATCTGGACTTGTAGATGATTCATGTGCATTCATAGATTTTCTTCAGTAATTATCATACCCCCAGTGGCAGCAAGAGAGACGTTTGCCTAAATCACTGATGTCCTCATTACACTGTTTACATTTGAATTAGATTTGCTAAACTTTTGATTTCTAATGGCCATAATGACTGGAGATGTTCTCCTCTTTAGTTCAAGGGAAGCGGAGGCTCCAGGCTGATCATACAGTTACACTACACTCGTAGGAGGAGTGTTTTTCTGTTGACAGCTCACCATGCTAGGAAATAGTTTGGTCAAGTGTTTGTGAGGATATAAACAAATGTTTTGCAGGTTTAATCAATGACCCCTTAGCAAGACTGAGTGCTTCAAATGTCAGTTTGAGGTCTCTCATAGAGTACTTTTATCAACACCTTTAGGCTAGGGGAATGATTGTGAAATTGTTGCCTTATCAACACGTTTAGGCTAGGGGAATGATTGTGAAATGGTTGCCTTATCAACACGTTTAGGCTAGGGGAATGATTGTGAAATGGTTACCTTATCAACACGTTTAGGCTAGGGGAATGATTGTGAAATTGTTGCCTTATCAACACGTTTAGGCTAGGGGAATGATTGTGAAATGGTTACCTTATCAACACGTTTAGGCTAGGGGAATGATTGTGAAATTGTTACCTTATCAACACGTTTTGGCTAGGGGAATGATTGTGAAATTGTTACCTTATCAACACGTTGAGGCTAGGGGAATGATTGTGAAATGGTTACCTTATCAACACGTTTAGGCTAGGGGAATGATTGTGAAATTGTTACCTTATCAACACGTTTTGGCTAGGGGAATGATTGTGAAATTGTTACCTTATCAACACGTTGAGGCTAGGGGAATGATTGTGAAATGGTTACCTTATCAACACGTTTAGGCTAGGGGAATGATTGTGAAATGGTTACCTTATCAACACGTTTAGGCTAGGGGAATGATTGTGAAATTGTTACCTTATCAACACGTTTAGGCTAGGGGAATGATTGTGAAATTGTTACCTTATCAACACGTTTAGGCTAGGGGAATGATTGTGAAATTGTTGCCTTATCAACACGTTTAGGCTAGGGGAATGATTGTGAAATGGTTACCTTATCAACACGTTTAGGCTAGGGGAATGATTGTGAAATTGTTACCTTATCAACAAAATTTTAAGTAAGTTTGATATTTTGAAATAACAGTAAATTGTAATTTATTTCTAGTTTTGCTCTCGCAAGGACATGTATAGTTGGCTGGATGCGGCTCCTTAAAACAGATCTTGCCATGTGAGGTTGCTTATTGTATGGAAGGAAATGTCAGACACAAGGATTCTATTCTCAAAAAATTCTACAGTTTCATGATTTTCAAACATCAGAGACACTTAGAAATGGTTGGAGTTCATCATTCTCTTCTTGTACGTAGCTTATCATTGAACAGCCTTGAAAAGAGAGCCACTTTTCCCTGCTTCAAGGTGTTTCCCTGCATAATGCTGTTAGAGTTTTCTATAGCGATTGAAGCACAACAGGATAAGCGAAAACTCAATATGTTACTGTACTGAAATTCCACTTGTCTTCTCACAAAGCACGTGTCTAATATTCTGAGCGAGGCCACCATCCTTGGTAGCTTCCAAGCCCATTCATTCAACAAGTCTGGAACAGAACAGATACGCGCCTCAGAGATTCTGGTCAAAGCTTAGAATTAACATTTAGTCTCTTTTCAGAGCTAGCTTAAATCTAAACTCACACAATAGTTGACATTGTTCTATTGCCAATAATATCCCCCATCCTTTGAATGTGAAACGTGAGTGTTTGGAATTCATTGTATTGTAGTTTGTAGTTGTAGTTCATATGATCTTCTTTTCATCTTCTCGTCAACTTTGAGTTGAATTGCAAATGGTGACATGGAAGGAGTCTACTGTAATTCAGCCTCCATAACCATAATTTGTAAAATGCCAGGTTGATTTATTTTGATTAGAGATTTTACCACAAAAGGCATCAGTAGCTATGTGTAATGTTTCTTACTGACTATATTAGAATAGATTTGCATAATGACACCCTAATTTTATAATTAGTCTCTCAATAAAGATATACACGGATATTCAAGAGGCCAGGCATGTGTTTGCGTGAATCTGAAAGTCAATGTTTTGGCTGCTTTTGGAAATTCCTTCTGGAATGATGAATAGAGTCATCACGTTGACTGGTTAATTGTCTCAAATTTATATTTTGATGTTCCACTAAAGATCACATAAAAGAAGTCAGATCTTAATTAGGAAGATGATCATAGGGAGATGCTTGTTATCAGGGGTGCTCGCTAACTTCCCAATGATTCATTCATCCTCGACGGAGCCGTGTGGCTGACAGGTTGGCTGGGTGCCAGGGACTGGCAGAGATAACCTTGAGTGCCTGGGAGAGAATGGGTCTGAGGCCTGTCTGCAGGAGAAGAGAGCCGGGGAGGGGAGAAGAGAGGAGAGGGGCTGGTACACTGCCATGGAGGTTTAAGGCGTCAGGCTGCGGGCGGGCGGGCTGAGTGTGTCTGCATTTTCACAGTGATGTGATGATATCAACCACTGCAGGGGTGAGTGAGTGCTACTGGCCTTGGCAGGGGGCAGGGGAGCTGCTGCTAATGATGCTATGTAGTGTGATTATCTCATTCTGCCTTCTGCGCTAGAGATTGGCACTGGGCTCTTTAGATGGCCAGAGGACATACTGCACACAACCCCTGGTTCATCCTAGGCTTTCAAGGAAAATGTCATGCATCCTGTTTTTCCATTAGACTTTAGACTAAATTCAATCCCATAAAGCACTAGGAGATGTATGCTTGTGTCTAAAGTTATAGTGTTTTGCAGATGAAAAGATGAGCACAGCAAACAAAGTGGTTTATTGCTCACATTGTTTTCATTGGTCGAAAAGCACAGAAAAAGTTTTGCATGAGCAAATTAAAAAGCTGCCTACTTTTTGCTTTTTGATTGATATTGTTTATTTTGTTGTCCAACAGCAGCAATATATTACTGGACAGTGTAATGACCATCCCCAGAGGACTGGACATGGATTTTATTTTTTTAAGATGTTGCAAACCACCTCCCTCTTAGCAACCACCTTATTCACCCGTTTAAGATGACCCTATTGTTTGCCACAAAAGTACAATCATTTTGGTGTTTAATTAGCTTGAAAGTTTCCGGAAAGTACATTTGAGTTTCTACACAATAGTGTTGCACAGTCATATTTGCTTGTGTATGTATAGAATTAACAATTTCACACTTTGAGACTGAAATGTCTTGTGAAATATAACATCTTTAACCCTGTCAATGTCCTGTGGTTAGATTGTGTGGACTAGGTGTGGATAGACGCAAAGCCACTGTTTATGATCAGATTTGAACAGGTGTATGGGGTCTTTGTCTCCCAGACAGACAAGCAGTGTCCCATGTCTGTTATAAACAGATCGCCACGGAAAAGCTTGTTTTGTGTGTGGCTTATTTGACTTCCCCTCTTAGTGTCCACATGGAATTAGATTAAATTAAAAGCTGCCTACTTGTTGCCTGTTGATTGATATTGTTTATTTTGTCGTCCAACAGCAGCAATATATTACTGGACCGTGTAATGACCATCCCCAGAGGACTGGACATGGATTTCATTTTTTTAAGATGTTGCAAACCACCTCCTTCTTAGCAACCACCTTATTCACCCGTTGAAGATTACCCTATTGTGTGCCACAAAAGTACAATCATTTTGGTTTCAAATTAGCTTGAAAGTTTCCGGAAAGTACATTTGAGTTTCTACACAATACTGTTGCACAGTGATATTTGCTTGTGTATGTATAGAATTAATATTTTCACACTTTGAGACTGAAATGTCTTGTGAAATATAACATCTTTAACTCTGTCAATGTCCTGTGGTTACCTTGTGTGGACTCGGTGTGGATAGACACAAAGCCACTGTTTATGATCAGATTTGAACAGGTGTCTTTGTCTCTCTGACAGCCTAGCAGAGTATCCCGTGTCTGTTATAGACAGATCGCCATGGAAAGGCTTGTTTTGTGTGTGGCCTATTTGACAGCTCCTCTTAGTGTCCACATGGAATTAGATTAATTTAAACCTGGAAATAAAATAGTACGCATGAAGAGTTGAGCATCATCCTGGAGCTTTATGAGGGTTGACACTTATTTTGTGTTCATTATCGGGAAATCACCTCAGGGAGTAGTGTTGACTTTGCGTTGTCTAAAATAGCTGTTACAGTGCACTGTTCCATGCTCTCTGGTTCACTTAGATTCCTGGGCTCGGGGGAGGGAGGTGGAAATACCCAATCAACGTTTTGCTGAGAAACCTTAAACATTGTTTTAATTCTCTCTCTTTCAAAAAGGGAATCAAGTCAGCTAAAGCTTATATTGGCGGTCTATTCTTCTCTAGTATGTTCTGTGTTCTGAGCTTTATTCTAGTTAAATTGGTGCCTGGAGGAAAGTATGGACTCTTGAGTAGACTAGAGGACAAAAAATGCCCCCTTTTTGGTGTGTAGTTGCCCATATGTGACCCACCACCCGGATTCAGTCCTATTTAGCAAAATTTTAAATGGTGTGTTTTACATTGGATAAAAGTAGAGACTCAGAGCTAGAAAATGGTACATCATACACTGCAGTCGAGGGACAATGGGAAAGTAATTCTGCTTTGAACGTTGATAAACATGGGAAGCCCATTTTTGAGTAAATGGTCCGTGAATTTTTTAGGTACACCTACTGGAGAGCTCTTCTTTGTCTACACCCATTCAGCATCGTTCACACCCCTTCAAACCTGAACCCCACCCTTCTCTTTAAGGATTCGCAATGTAGTAAACAACCAAAGATTGTAAGACTAAAAGTGGTGAAAGTAGTAGAAAAAGTAGTAAAAATACACTTGATCTAGTCCTTATCCTAATCTGCCTTTGGTACAGGTCAAAAAACTAGCTCCGACTGGGAAAAATCTATTTGAACGGTCATCCAACTCATAATACCAGGGAACAATAGCCTTTTTCTAGAGCTCCGACCTGAAGATCACTGATGTCATGATTTGAGTTCCCAGTTGTTTTGAATGCAGCAATACGACCATGCACGAATCTGCTGGTAGCTAAAGCTAACAAACTAGGTTCAATGTTAGCTAGCTAGCTAACATTAGGCTATAACTAGCAATGCAAATGACTTTCTGAGACACAAATAATATTACTGCACAGATCATACATGTAACATTAGCTAGTGAGCCAGGCAGATAATGGTAAAGCGTACTAACAGTACACTTTAACTTGCAATGAAAACTTCTTTCGGACTAAATTAGAAACGTATAATTTCTGGAAAGGGTCTCTCTCCCCGTCATGGATGTCATGGTTGCCCATCGTTTGAAGATGTAATCCGGAGACAGGTGTTTTATCTCCACATTTGGCAATCATCTCTCTGCTTCCACTGGGCATTCCACTGATTTCAAAACTCTGTCAACTTCTTCCGTGACAACGACACCGTTTCTTCCCCACCACTGTTATCAGAAACTCTACAATGTCTGTTTAAATGAAAATGTTTTTACCTAAAACAGGGATTTCCTCATTGTCTGATTGATTTTGAGAATCAGAGAGAGTCCACATGGTACGATCACCGTCCAGAAAGTAGTCCAGCAAAACCTTTTCAGTTCTTTAAGATATCTTTCAATCAAAGCCACGGTAGAAAGGATTATTCACACATACTGAGCAGCTCATGTTATAGACAGAAGCGAGCTACATGGCAGACCAATCCAACCTCATCTCTCGGCATGTCCAGCCTATCCATTATCTCAGCCAATCATAGCTAGAAGGAAGGTTCAATTTTATTCCTATTTACAGATGGCATGCAATTTTGTTATTAAGGTACATGAAAGTTCACATGTTCCAGAAGGCATTTCTGCCAAAACATTTTTCTAAATAAATAACATTAAAATGCCTCTCCTGTGAAGTAGTAACTTACGACATATGCCATAAGCCTTTTTAAAACAGATCACATGTTATACTGACCTCATGTATTCTGATATTGATCAGATTCTGTGTTTAGTCAAAAGGAGCAACATGGCAGGTATTGAGACTGGTTAGTTGACTAATCAGCTGATCGCTGTAACTGACCAGTTGTCAGTGCTTTTGCACCCAAATGTCATCAGTACATATTGCTAGACCAAAAAGCTAGCTTCCAGCCCGTGGTCTCCAGTTGACTCTTCAGGCAAGGTTAGGTTATTCACGTACTATCTCACACTACTTCACTACCTTTTGTATTGTCAAACCTGAGTATAACCTTTAACCGTCTTTAAAATGTAACATTTAAATGTGACAAATGAAAAAAAGGTGTTAAAGTTAGGTAATCAAACAGGAATCCGTCATCTAAGGGGGTTCTTACGCAAGCAACATTTATAGCCTAAATATCACCACATTAATATTAATTGAGCATTATTCGATTTTTATCAGAACACTTGGCATATGTAGATTCAGCCCTATGCCAAACCCTGACTGCATCTGCTCTCCCGCATCTTCAACCGTATCCCCAGAGCCTTCAGCCAGCCCTGTCGTTTCCATTATTCATTCCCAAAGTTTCATGTAGTATGGGAGGCTGGGGGGGGGGATTTTTTTTAGGGTGTCTGACAAAATGTATGTAGAGTGAAGTCACTGCTTTATGCAAAATATGCTCTGCCTTGGGAGGCAGTGGTCTCGTGTAGGAGGTGTGAGTGCTTGGACAGGGGATGAGGCATGCATGGTGGCAGCCTGTGTGTGCCTGTCAGTCTGTCACCCAGACCTAATGTTCCTCCCTAGAGGTACCTGAGGGAGACCCGACCAGCACCCAGTCTGCCTCAGCTGCCGGCCATTCGGTGACCATGGTTTCCCACAGAGAGCGGAAGTGTCATTGTATGTATGTAAACTAGTGACAGATGACTGGAGACATGCAGTCCGTAGACACTTGGGCTGAAAGTAAAGTAGTCTTGCTTCTTTGCCTTCTCTCTCTTTCTCCCTCTCCACCCTGGACTAGAGAGAGAAAAAAACATCAAGCTCCACAACCGTGGTGGAATACATTGACAAAGTCAAAGATATGAATAAAAAGGATGCAACTCATTTGGCATGAAAGAGGCATACTATGTGTAGAAGGTTGTGATCCTTTTTGAAAGCCCTTTGCTAATAATTGCAAACGAGCGAAGGTTTTGTGTGTAGGGCTTCAGGCAACTTTTCTAGGTCAGAGGTCAGGGAGGTCAGTGTTACACTCCCAGCAGCCTCAGTTCAACCCTAGCTCTGGAAATAGAACATGCAACGTCATTGAGCCAGAAGGGATGTGGATTCCAGACCTCAGTGGCCAGAGGATGCACATGTGGAATCTGCTCGTGTATTTGACGTAAGTGTTTGAAACTTGGAATGCTCCTAGTGGGTTGTTGTTATTTCATGCATACCCACAACGAACAGCTCGCCCTGCGCAGAGTGTTCAAATATTCTAGAGACGTTACGTTGACTATTCATCAAAGGGACTCGTAGGTCTACCAGCTAAAAGCAGATTTGCTAAACATTAGGCACACTACCTGCAAGCGAGATTAAATGGAATTAATACATCAGAAATTTGTTATGAGGGAAATATATGATCTGTAAAACATTGCCCTGTTGTAGGCTAGTCATCGGGATCTAACAGTGTTTTCTCTTCATAACAAGCTTTCATTCTGAACAACAGAAGGTGAGCTTTTGTTTATTGCCCTGTGAGTGCTGGGTCAGGGATAATGGACATAAATCTTCTTGATAAAGCAATGAGGCCCGAGAGGCCATGGTATCTCGTGAAAATGGGTATTGCTAGGGGGCGTTGTTAGACACTGAGTTACATTAACAATATACTGTACCACGGGCCCCAGTGAATTATTGCTTTATTAAAACACATCCACCCACATTTTCATGAAATAAAGATTATCAAATGTTTCGCGAAGATCCTTCTGCAAATCACTGTTCAGTTACTAAGCAACGCTACTAACAATACACCAATGTAGGACTGCAATACGTAGGAGCGTAGAGTTTAAGCAATTGCTCATGAAACCCCATCATTGCTCCACCCATACAACCTCAAATGCCCACTACCATTCCCACAGTAAAAATCATTGTAGAAAGAGTAACTCGCTAGCTTCAATTCTGCTATCACTATATTTATTTGTGGCAAAATCTAATCAAACAGCAGTGAACTGTTCCACTATTGTGAATACTCTCACAAGTAACTTATTTACATTAAGGTGAACTGCTAGTGCTGTTTTTCTGTCAGCTTGATATTATGGGTCGGAATTAATCACCATTAATGAGCAGACATCTGTTGCAACCAACATAAATGGACATGACAGAGAGGGACGGAGAGCAGTTCAAAGCCTTGGTGTTACTTAATTAGATGGCACAGCATCATCTTTTGCATGAACAACTTTGTCTGCATTTGATCATTCTTAAAATATGATTGCACCGCACGTGATGGCTCGGGCTCACAGGCTTGGAGCCATGTGTATTTACTGTATTACCAAGGTATGTTTTCTGATGTGACTGTCTGCCGGGGGACGACAATCAGATCTGATGAGATCCTGCACCTTAGAGTATGCCCATGCCAAGCTCTTTATATACTGCTATTGTGGTATTTTTTTTAGGTTCAAACGATATAAAGAGCCAATTCACATTTGAGCAATGGGTGACTTTAGGTTGTGTATATTGATGATAGGGATATGTTTCTTAATAGAATTGTGTCTAATTAATTAGCCTTAAATTGGTACGTTTAGAAGACAGAACATGCAAATGCAGCACACTGATTCGATCGTTATTTAAACCGCATCAATAACTGTACATCGGCGTCTACTTAATGGAATATCCTCGTTCTTTGTAGCATTTTGCCTTTCGCTTTAAGTAGTAATCAAAACAGGTCATTCTGGTGTGTGGAAACAATACATCTAATGGATTAAGGATAAATAGCACTGAAAATCCTCAGGAATAAGAAAGAAACATTTTGTCTCTCAATTATTATTGTTGACCGTTACTTCTTTTACAATATCTGTTTTAACCTCTTGAAACTCTAGGGGCGCAATTTCATTTTTGGAAGAAAAACGTTCCCGTTTTAAACAAGATATTTTGTCACAAAAAGATGCTCGACTATGCATATAATTGCTACTGTTCGAAAGAAAACACTCTGACGTGTCCAGAAATACAAATATCTTCTCTGTGCGTGCCCTTTAACGTGAGCTTCAGGCAAAACCAAGATGACTTGGCATCCAGGAAATGACAAGGATTTTTGAGGCTCTGTCTTTCATGATCTCCTTATATGGCTGTGAACGCAAGAGGAATGAGTCTGCCCTTTCCGTCGTTTCCCCAAGGTGTCTGCAGCATTGTGACGTATTTGTAGGCAGATCGTTGGAAGATTGACCATAAGAGACCACATTTACCACGTGTCCGCCCGGTGTCCTGCGCCGAAATTGGTGCGCAAAAGTCACCTGCCAGTATTTTTCCATGGGGCACGCAGGGATTAGAATCCAAGGAAACGCAGGGATTAGAATCCAAGTTTCACCCCGATCCATTGCTCCAAACCCTCATGTCAGAAATGAACTTAGACCACTCATTTCCCAATGTGTAAAGGAATGTTCTGGAACATTTAATTATACTGAAGCTTCTTGGCTCATTTCCTCCAAATCACTGTCTTCTTAGCAGGCCGCCTCCTCCCTGTCATCAGCACCGCCCACACTGGTTGACACTGGGCCTCACTGGACAACTATCAGACACAATCAGCCGCCACCAGCAGCCCAATCAGCAGTTTATTGCCAACGGCCGCCATTTATGGCCATTAAACTGACCAATGATCAATGTAAACCAGTGAAGCCTAATGTAAATGTGCTACAGTAAGTGAGAGATACGGAATCACACCAACTTTTCTCACTTTTATTGTTTAATTAAGATAATTATGAAAAGCCTGCAATACTCTTGATTCTGGATTCACTTGAGATTTCTTAGAGAGCTTTTGGCAAAAACACCCTAATTTGTTTTGATTGGCCACTTGATTAATTTAGATTGATAGTGTTCTAGCGATCACAAGACAATGAAGACGAACAGCACTGATGTACCCATTATGCATGGGATGTTTAGTCCACATAGGGCGCCGATCAAAGTCAAATGTGTTTACACTGCTTATCACTGCATGTTTGTCAGTTGCTTGTTTTCTCCCCTTCTTTGCTCAACTCAACTTTTTCTTTACAATGACTGTACATAGCTTAGAGTTATTTATTTAGTCTCTGTTGCCAGCAACATACCATCCTGCATCCCACTGCTGGCTTGCTGCTGGAAGTGGTGTTGGAGGGCCAGTAGGAGGCAATCTTTCCTCTGGTCGAAAAAAACATACCTCAATGCCCCAGGGCAGTGATTGGGGACATTGCCCTGTGTAGGGTGCTGTCTTTCAGATGGGACATTAAACGGGTGTCCTGACTCTCTGTGGTCACTAAAGATCCCATGGCACTTATCGTAAGAGTAGGGGTGTTAAGCCCCGGTGTTCTGGCTAAATTCTCAATCTGGCCCTCATACCATCACGGTCACCTAATCATCCCCAGCTTGCAATTGGTTCATTCGTCCTCTCCCCTGTAACTATTCCCCTAGGTCGTTGCTGTAAATGAGAATGTGCTCTCAGTAAACTTACCTGGTAAAATCAGGGTAAAATCAATAAATGAAACCAATCGTGGGATGACAGCTGAATCCAGGCAGTGAGAGCTCATGTGCGGATGAATAGAGTTGTCTTAATCAGGAGGACCATCCCAGCACAATGGGAATGCCAATTTTTACTGAGGCTGTGATGTGTTTTCATCACGAGGCTTCTGATCAGCTTCGGTAGTCACTGTGTCGGTCTCTCCACCCCCTGAATAACCATGAAATATTCTCGGCTGTAGGAAATTAACTATACCCACAATAAACACCAGGGCAGATTGATAGACAAAATGACGTCAATGATTGGAAGTCAAAAAAACAGCAGTGAACTGAGTGACACATGGTACACATAGTAATCAGATTCATTGGTACTGTAACTGTACTTCCCTCGCCACAGAGCACTTACTGGGCGGTGTTTGCCGGTGGGCGAACCAATCTCCCAGACAGAGCTCTCCTTGTAAAAGTTTCCCTTTATAGCTTCCCTACTTCACTTCAGTAACTTTATTACAGTATAGCTGAGCAAGTTCTATTTCATATTGACCTAAGATTGCTTCAGTTGTCTCATTTCACCTTTTGTCTGGCCTGTGTTGGAGAAATGACCTTCCTCCAGACCGGCAGTCGATGGTGACCATGCTTCAGGGGAAGTTAGTTGTGGCGACAGACAAAGTTCCTTTCTTGGTACGTTTAATCAGATATTTTCAATTAGTCTTCTATTTAAACCCATAATTGTCATATAGATCGGAGGTCATCGAATAAAACAATAGCCTTGACTTCCTTTGTATAAAAGACACCCGTTTAATTGTTACCTTTATTACTGCCGCGTCAATATCAATTTCAGTACAAAGGCCTCTTGATTGATATACTTTCTGTAATTTCTGCATGAGTTGGATAGCAGTAACTCCCCCTACAAGTGAAACGAGCTGAGTTGTATTGTTGGCATAGCTAAATTTAACTTGTTCTGTCCATCATAGAAGATAGGATCTATTCCAGCATTATCAAACTGCTTGGATGCCTTTTCCTTCCACAAGAGCAGTGTTCACTTTAAACCCCCTAAGGTCAATGTCCGTGCCCCCTTGGAAATCCATATAGCATAATACAAAAATCCCTAGTTTAAGCTAGTGAAATTATTGTATTGGATGCCTCTCAATCCGCCTATGTCGCACTTATCTGCAGTGAAAGGTGTTTGTCAGACCATGAGATATCTCACAAAATCATCTATAGTGTCCAAACTGTTTGGCCCACAAACTGTCATGACCCCTCTATGGAAAGATGAGACACTCACGAACACTTACATATCGGTTGTTTTGCTCTAAAAGACTCATCTGAAGGTTGCCCGATACCAGTTGAAAAGAATTGTGGAAGTATATATGGAGACACTTTAGTGCCGAAAATAAAGGGTTAAATAAATGTTTAAAAAATAACAAATGTTTCCAGATCTTTATTATATCTTATCTCTCAAACTTCCTTTAGATTTTTTGGGTGGGACTGACTATCTGTTGTTCCATGTAGTGAATCTGTTATTCAATGCATTTGTATGGGCTACTAGCAGTAAGACCAAAAATACATTCTTATCAAATCATTTTCAAATATTTGTTTGGATACTTCAAGTGGTCTTAAAATTCAAAATAAAATAGAATTTTTTTCCTTGATATGACCTTCTTAAAACAATTCCATATAGCTGAGTTGAACCTCCTCCCCCGGATTAGATAGGGCTTAGACAGCAACAACAAAAAAAGGGGGGAAAGATGAGTTAGCAATGTTGTGTTACACAATGTGGATGGGATGTGTAGCAGAGAGAAAGGGAGCTGCTGACCAGGGTTCGTTGCTTTAGTCTATAAACTGAGTTGTGTTTGCAGAGCAACTAGCAGAGAAATAACACACCCCTGTCTGTCACTATAGTGTGGAGACGTCCTGAAATTCAAACAACCTCTGCTGAAATGCCTGTCAAAATAGAACTACGTGGACACTGAGGACTCAGAGTACACACACTGGCGATTAGATATATAAATATATATATTTTTTTAATGGATTGTTTGATAAACACAAGTAGATTAGTAGTTTGTTAGTCTGCCAAGACCGCAGATAGAGGTTTTACATCAACGTTACGTTAGCAGGAATCAGATTATCATTACTGGCGAGATCTGACACCTCGCCAACAGTTTTAGTCTGTTGTAAAGTCTAATGGGTAGAAGTGTGAAGTAATCACAGTAGTGAATGGGACCAGTGAACAAGATAATCTGTTCATTTCCAACATGGCCGGCCTATTGGTTTGTGAATCAAATGACTGGCTCATCATGCCATTAAACTGCTGAAATGCAGTCAAAATCTGTGGTAAATGTGATAAGCGCCCAGAATGCTTTAAGTTCTTCCTCCTAATTTCTCCACCAGTTCACAGCTCTCTTTATTGGACACATCCTTATGGGGATAGGACTTTTGGGACTGGGTATAGGGGCGTTGGTGAGAGAGTGGATTTTGGTCAATGAGCCTTAGTGTAGCAAGGTCGCCTTCCCCAGCTCCTGTCCTTTGAAGTGTGTAAGTGATCCCTTAGGGGGAGACTTGCAAAACCACTGCAGAGTACATTTTAAACAATAACTACCATCATCTCATTCTTCAGCTAACAGGCCATTTGAGTATTGAATGGTATCCTAATGTAAGTTGTCCTTATTGTATTATTCTCCATACAAGAACATTGCATTGTTCTCAGTTTCTGTGTTGAGGGCTGTTGGTTTTGCATGTCTGAGGATTTAGCTGAAGAGGTAGCCTTGCGTGTCTCTTGGCCTCAAGAGTCATAGTATAATGAGCATCTCTGACAGCTCAGAAACGCTATATATATATATATGTGTGTGTGTGTGTGTATGTAAGTAAACTAAAACTATCAAATAATTAATTTGGAATCAATACATTTTAACATTCGTTCCTTGATAATTCAGAGTAGAAGTAGTGTTCGCACTTTGTACCTTGAACCATCCTGTAACGGTTTTCTATAGGTGAGAGAAAGTCGGACCAAAATGTGGCGTGGCTATTGTGATTCATGTTTAATGAAACAAAGTAAACAAATACAAAAAAAACAATAAACGTAAACCGAAAACAGCCTATACTGGTGAAAAGTAACACAGAACAGGAACAAGGACAATCACCCACCACACACTCAAAGAATATGGCTGCCTAAATATTGTTCCCAATCAGAGACAACGATAAACACCTGCCTCTGATTGAGAACCACTTCAGACAGCCATAGACTAACCTAGAAAACCCCACTAAACTACAATCCCAATACCTGTGAAAAAACCCCAAGACAAAACACACCACATACTAAAACCCATGTCACACCCTGGCCTGACCAAATAGATAAAGAAAACACAAAATACTAAGACCAGGGCGTGACACATCCTCTGCCCTCTTACGCTCTAACAGCACGTTTGATGCCTCTAAGCTCCGGTGAGTTTGTTTACAAATGACAGATCAATATGTTGTTATTATACTGTCTGTAGTTCAGATGTCAGCCCAGATAAGTTTCTCCTGAGAAGCACCTCTAGTATCCGTTGTTAACAGAGAGCTTTTCATCTGTTTAGTTTAATCAGACAGCGACGCTAATGTCTCAATGGTTCATTAGAAAAGTTTACTAATACATGTTACCAGTGTCGATTTTAGAATTAACATTTTGGTGGGGCAAACTGACCAATTGTTTTTTAGATGCATGCAGGCTAAGCCACTATACAACAAAACACAACACTAAACAATACATGAATTGCACTATAACGGTGACAAACGGTGCCCACGAACTGTTAGGGCCTACATAAAGCTGTCCCAACAGCAGAGCTTTCTTTTCAGCACCATTGAGTGAATCCTTACCACTGCTACACCTGGCTATCGGCGAAGCCTTATCTGGCAGCAAAACAGTTCATTCAGCTTCATTTACTGCCTTTAAAAAAACATAGCTGATATGGCTGACTCGCTTAAACAAATGTGGTTTCTACTGACAATTGAGATGTATAAACTATGGCATTAATTCACGACGAGTGGATAAGAGGCAATCCGAAATTTTGATTAAGACTTTAATGATCGAGCTAGGACGGACGTAGTCAATGTAACGATTTGTTCAGCACTTTTTAAATGTACAGCGACAGAATTCAGAACATGGGCCATTGTTAAGGTATTCCCTCTGTACACCAAGTCAGAACCGTAGGATAAATAAAGGGGACATAGACAATGAAAGCTCTTACAATATTCAATGATTCCATTTCCCTAAAACAGGCTATAGGCTACATGTGCACCACCAAGTCAGAACAGTAGACTATATTATGAGGGAGAAAGTGACCAAATGATTAGGGTGAGGCACATGGGCTACGAACAGCTTACTACACAACATACACTTAGTATTCCTGTCTTAGCTACAGTATACATATCTCCCTGGCATATTACATAATTGATGCAGCAGCATGCAATACATTGTTGTACTCACCTTGTTGTGCTGTGTTCGCTTGAACAGGAAGGTTTCGCAGCGGTCGTTCTTGTGGGCTCTAGATAGAATCCCGAAATCCTGACTTGGAATTTCAAGTTGGATGACCGTATAAAAATATTTTCTTTATTTTCACAGTTGGAGCTAGTTTTATCCGAGTTCCCTGTTGTCTTGAACGCGGCATAAGTCATTCTGGATTGACAGCATGGCCAACGTATTCAAAATTTTCTATCCCATGGCGTTACCCCCTTTTTTATGATATTCAATTGGTAGTTACGATCTTGTCTCATTGCTGCAGCTCCCCTACAGACTCGGCGAAGGTCGAGAGCTGCACTGCTTCTTGACACACTTGTTTGCTTAAAATGGAAGCCAGCCGCACCAATGTGTCAAAGGAAACACTGTCAAACTTGCTGCAGTTGCCCGGCCCACCACAAGGAGTCACTAGAGCACGATGAGACAAAGACATCCCGGCCGGCCAAACCCTCCCCTAACCCGGATGACGCTGGGCCAATTGTGCACCACCTCATGCATCTCCCGGTCACAACCTGGGATCGAACCCGGGGCTGCAGTGGCGCCTTAGCATTCATTGTTGAATTTGTGATTTCCAACTTGTTGTGTAATGTTTATGTCCAATGGCCTATGAGCACCGATACAATTTATCTATAATATCTCTTCATATGACAATGATTGAAAAGGATTTGAAAGTATGATGTTGACATGATCAGTCCAATCAAAGCTACGGTAGATATAACGTGATTTGACGTAATTTTATCTGTGGCCAATGACCTTGAGCCTTCTCGGATGGGCACTAAGTATATGGCGGCACCCAAGGGGCTTGAATGGTCGAGCGCTACCTGTAGATTTTGTGGTGACGTAGTGTCCCCATGGGTGACAGAATGAGCCAATCACGGCGCAACTAGAGAACATTACCAACCCCTACTCTCCGTATTTTCCGCTGGCTGACCACCCACAACAGAAAGCACTGAGCTCGGCTAAAACACCTTCCTTTTGGAGCTGCTTTACTCAAGAAAGCGAATAAAAGATCATGTTTATATGTGGCTTTATTAACTCAATGATTATTATTTTTTTTTTACATTGTTTGCAAACTTATATGTGACACGTATTAATAACATGCATAATAACATGCATATTAATAACATGGGCTCTCTGCCCCACCTGCCCTGAATGATGTGACGCCACTGCATGTGATGTAATGATAACAATGTGGTATATGTCAGCATTGTTGGGAATATAGAGTAGCCTGTTTGACAATGTGTTGTCATGTATATTTATAACACGATTCAGTTAATGTGTGAACATTTAAATCTTCCCATGACATCGACAGAGGAGGAATACACAGCATTGGCTGATCAGTGACTTTGAGCGTGAACACTTGCTCTATAGAGATTGGTCCTAATATGAGGACAAACTTAAGCTTTTTCTGGGTTCTGCCCTTCAGGGCCTTGCACAGACCTTTCAGTGGTAAGGTGCTCAAAATGCTAGCTAAAGTTACAGAGTAACCACTGGGCTTAATTTTTTAAACATAGAACAATATGTAGATAACTGGTAGAACTACTAAAATAACACATAGAATATATTCTATTCTATATTACATTTATTTTATATATCTTAAATGTTCCTTATTCAAAACCATATCTGAGACTTAGAGCATACAACATAATTGTACAATTACATCTAAACTGTTTTAAAATGAATTTGATGCATCATTTGCTCATCTATTGCCTAAGTATTGGGTCAAATTAAATGTATTAAACCTATGATTTATTGTTCATTACAGCTATATCATTTAACATATTAAATTAATAATTTAGTTCCAAAATGACATAAAATAACAATTTGAAGCTCATTTCTGAAGCTTCTGTATTGCAATAGTCTCTCCAATGGATCTTACAGAGCATGCTACGACTCCCAGGGTGCAGTGCTCTGCCCAAGGCTGCAGGGTTGGCTGGTTACTGTTAGCAAGCCCATACAAACGGGAAGATAATTATATAGTTGCTAGTAGAATAACGTTACAATGCAAATGTCATGTGTAAAATAGTTTTTATGTCGTTTTGGTAAAATAAACCTCCCTTGTACTGCACTACTTTGTAAAACCTCCTGAATAGTTGTTTTGGCGGGCTGGCCCCTCAGGAGAGCTGGACAATGGTGACCCTGGCTATGACCCCACTCCATGCGAGTGTCTCAGGGGGAGTTGGGCTATGCAAGAAACACATTTGCATTACATATTTGTGTGTAACAGGACAAATATAAGCACCCTCAAAATTATTATTATTATCATTATTATCATTATTATCATCATCTACTCTGTAAGCAAAGTATTCCCATAGTTCCCTTCTGGAGCCAGTTTTGTCAACAAGTTGCTGGTGTGGAGGTATGATGTTTTCATTAGAAGCCATGTTGTCTGCATTGTCTCTCTTCTCTCGCTTGCTTCTCAAAAGTGGCTTGCACTGTAGCTGCATGAGCAAGCGCAAGTAGCCTGGCTAGCTTACTACTGCCCCCTTGAGAAGACAAGTAGCCTGGCTAGCTTACTACTGCCCCCTTGAGAAGACAAGTAGCCTGGCTGGCTTACTACTGCCCCCTTGAGAAGACAAGTAGCCTGGCTAGCTTACTACTGCCCCATTGAGAAGACAAGTAGCCTGGCTGGCTTACTACTGCCCCCTTGAGAAGACAAGTAGCCTGGCTGGCTTACTACTGCCCCATTGAGAAGACAAGTAGCCTGGCTGGCTTACTACTGCCCCCTTGAGAAGACAAGTAGCCTGGCTGGCTTACTACTGCCCCCTTGAGAAGACAAGTAGCCTGGCTGGCTTACTACTGCCCCATTGAGAAGACAAGTAGCCTGGCTGGCTTACTACTGCCCCATTGAGAAGACAAGTAGCCTGGCTGGCTTACTACTGCCCCCTTGAGAAGACAAGTAGCCTGGCTAGCTTACTACTGCCCCTTGAGAAGACAAGTAGCCTGGCTGGCTTACTACTGCCCCCTTGAGAAGACAAGTAGCCTGGCTGGCTTACTACTGCCCCCTTGAGAAGACAAGTAGCCTGGCTAGCTTACTACTGCCCCCTTGAGAAGACAAGTAGCCTGGCTAGCTTACTACTGCCCCCTTGAGAAGACAAGTAGCCTGGCTAGCTTACTACTGCCCCATTGAGAAGACAAGTAGCCTGGCTGGCTTACTACTGCCCCGTTGAGAAGATTCAGACATATTACTAGACTGACTCGATCCCGATATGATGTGAGACACATTTGACAGAAGTACCGAAGTAACATTGTCAAAAAAGTACCGAAAGTAACATTGCATTGTAAACGATGTTCAAATATTTTTGATGTTCACATTTTTTGGTGATAAACTTGCAGGTACAGTGTGACACGCTTGGTACTGAAGTTCATTTATATTACTTTACAGTATTGTCTTATTAGAGCGTCTGCCAAATGACTTAAATGTAATGTAATGTTAATAACATACCCTATTGCAATTGTGGAGAAAATCTTAGATGTCCCCATGCAAGTTTCACTCAAATGAATTCTTATAATAGTCTACACAGGCCGATAAACCAGGACAAGCGTTGTTATGTGTAGGGGATTTGCATAATGATGATGATTCATTGCTGTTCTTCAATGTGTGCAGTACTTTATGGGCATACGTATAAAGTGTGGAAAAAGGAAGCTTTGTGCAAATAAAAAATAAATAATAATCATCGGCCATGAAAATGCAACGCTAGAAGATTTGAATAGCAATGGAGATGGTGCCATAGATGCATGTGTTTCCTTGTTTTGTCAGGGCGAGGGAGGGAGGGAGGGAGGGAGGGAAGGAGGGAGGGAGGGAAGGAGGGAGGGAGGGAGGGAGGGAGGGAGGGAAGGAGGGAGGGAGGGAGGGAGGGAGGGAGGGAGGGAGGGAAGGAGGGAGGGAGGGAGGGAGGGAGGGAGGGAAGGAGGGAGGGAGGGAGGGAGGGAGGGGGAGGGAGGGAAGGAAGGAAGGAGGGAGGGAGGGAGGGAGGGAGGGAGGAGGGAGGGAGGGAGGGAAGGAGGGAAGGAGGGAGGGAGGGAGGGAGGGAGGGAGGGCTCCCAGACATCTCGTTGTGTCTGTTGTCTCTACTGACAGGATCAGACTGCTTTGCGCTCCTGATCGTTTTCAGATCCGCCCCAAGTCAGACTGCAGAAAATTGAGCATTTTGACGTCAAGCAGTTTCAATTATTATGATGTGGCTATAGTTTTCAGTCAAGCCAAAAGAGCTGTGTATGTGCGCTCACGTGCGTTTCTGTTAGATTTGAAACTACCCTTTTTTGGTTGGAAGTCACCATTTGCGGGGTTTCTCACGTTTCATTAGTCTGCGTTGACATGGTTTGTATCTTATTTACTTTTTCAATGCATTATAGTTTTAGTTACACAGTATGTCTAGACCAATCTTCATGAAATAAGATACTTGAAAAGTATTATTACAAGCATTATAAGATAATAGTCATTACACTCCCTGCTGTCGTGTGCACATTTATCCCGTGCTCTTGAAATATGATGCATCCACTGTACTTAATATAAGAAAATACTGTGTAAAGATTTATAAATACTACAATTAAATGTCAATAATTACAACATGTTATTGGTATTGATAGATGACCATCCAGGTGGTGAAAGGCCTTTCTTTCTCTAATAATGTAATTGGGGGAGAGGGAGGGAGGGAGGGAGGGAGGGAGGGAGGGAGGGAGGGAGGGAGGGAGGGAGGGAGGGAGGGAGGGAGGGAGGGAGGGAGGGAGGGAGGGAGGGAGGGAGGGAGAGGGAGAGAGGGAGAGAGAGAGATTTTCTCAATTATAATTCAATCCTAAATATTTTTCTAGTACCGTGTCTGAGTTTGATTAATTTGTCCAGCCTCCAACGGATGTTAAAGGTCAACTATGCATTGTTGTGTCTAGAAAAGAGAGCAGAAAAGTTAAATTCTCTTAAATGATCAAAGTATATTTTGTGTAATCCAATTAAATCACAGACAATAAAGCTTTGTTTGGTAGAACAAAGAATGACACTGGTAGAATAGATATGAACAAAGTGATCCGATTTTTCCTAAAGCGCTGTGTTAACATTTTCCTGAGCCATCTATCGAACACAAACAGCTGAAATGAAGCAGCTGTACCTGTTGGCAGCCTATGTCTTAATAAAAGTGGTTCGATACAAGTTGGGTACAACTGTATATATTTGGAGACTTGGAGACCTGTTTGTATTTACTGTATTTACAGGCCCACATGTGCTGCTGGGTAAATGCCACAGTGAGACACTCGTCTCTACTCGCGTTCCCTCTAGGATATATTGCCGCAGGTAAGAGTGCCTGCGCTTCCAGGAACAAGAAAAGGGAAGAGGCACATTGTATCACTGAAGGAGCGGGCTGCTTTGAAAGGGAAGAGTCTGTGTTTACTAGATTGAAATGATTACAGCTCTGTCACAGCGGGCTGTGTCTGTGCCGTGTGTTCTCTGAGAAAAGCATCAAATTAATATTACTGTGAGTACAAAGAGTGGCCTTGTCACAGTAAATGTACTGTTTGACTGACAGGCCAACTACATCAAAGATAAGTGCATCATAGATTTACAATCATATCCTGCATGAATTGCCTTGGAATCGTCTGGAATCTGTTGCCTAGCTTCCTTAGTCGGTGCGAAACTTACAACAATCTCTGACCATATTCAAAGGTAATTACTTGATTAATTGTGCTTTGAATATTTAGTTAGATTACCATACAATGGAGGTAAATTGCTATGAGTGTCTGGTTCATTTGGATCATCTGATGCCCTAGCCAGAATATATTCCGACCCTACGCTTGCTTAAAGATCCACTGGGGTCAAACAGGCTTCCTGTTTAGATTAAGACACCGTGAAGCCAGTGCGAGATATGGCTCAGAAAATGTACCTCAATCCAGGGATGTGTTGTACCTTCTGCTACCGAGCATGAGGACGAAAAGGGCAGTTTCTCTGAAAAACTAGGAGTCGTTCTATCTTCTCAGTGTAACAGTTGGGATAATGGGACAATTCTGAGTACAACACAATTTCTCATCGCTGGATTGAAGTACGTTTTCTGATCCATATCTCGCGCCGGCTCCGCAGTGTCTTAATCTCAACAGGAAGCCTGGTCCACAAGTGTAAGGTTGGAATCTATTCTGGCTACAGATGCCCAGCATCAGTGACAGACAAAGCACACTGCAAAGCTGCATCAAATTCATTGACAGTCTAGTCTGGCTGAGAAATGGATGGGTAGAAACAGTGAAAAAGACAGTGACTGAGGAAGGCATATCTTTACTAAATGAGGGGTTAAATGGCGCCCTGCGGTCTATAGATTCATCGGAATTACTGCCACATGGACCTCTAAATTGAGTTTAAATGGTCAACTTGATATGTGAGATGAATGGGCTTCAGTTGCCATGCCGATTCCCTCTACATATTGCATTGGAATATTCTCTCCCCCTCGAAATATCGAGTGAATTTTAATTTGAATATGAGCTTGTTTTTACTGGTAAATGTAATTGTCTGTCAACAGTATTTGCACGCTTGTCATATCCAGTGGTCTGTGTGTGCGATATAAAAAGCAAAAGCTCTCATAATTATGTTTACATCCACAGATGAAAATCCCAGGGCTGTAATGATCAGTAATTATACACATTTTTCAGCAGGTCTACTGGCTCAGCTGTGGCTATTGTGTGCTGTGGAGTGCAGAGTGTGTGCAGATTAATTATGACATTGTACACGACTAAATGTACCAGTCTGCTTCAGCCCTGCAAAACACTTCCAGTGCATAATCACGCTCAAGTCTGACTTTAAAGAGCTCATTACAGTTCATTTTCTAAAAGGCGGCTTATTAAACACAGTTACCTAATAAGCATCTTTGGTGGTGCAAATTGCTGGAAATGGTAATGAGTCTGATTAGGCCACGTTTCAATTACGACAGCTAGCTACATCAACCCTCCCCCACCCCAAAAGAGAGTCCAGCTTTCTATGCTTGGGAATCCTCCTAAAAGGCAATGCCCTCTCTCTCTCGCTCTTCTTTCCCTCTCTCACACACACACGCGCGCGCACACACACACACACACACACGCACGCACACACACACGCACTCACACGCACACACACACTCACACTCACACGCACACACACACTCACACGCGCATGCACACACACACACACTCACACTCACTCACTCACTCACACACACACACACACACAGAGAGAGAAAAAGGAAAAGAAAAACGCTCTGCCACCTCTGTGCTTCCTTTCAGTAGCCCAGTAATGAATAGAGAATTGTGCAAGCGGTGGTCCAATTTACGCACTGGGAAATTGGATGGACAGAGCAGAGGCCCAGTTCTGTTTGCTTAAAAATGGCCAAGGCAACCAAGATTAATAGTTCCCAAAAAGGTCAGTGTCTCTGTTTCATTGGAGATGATCGCAGTAGCAGAAATTAAACACCATACAATGTCTAGTCAAAGGGTTTTGTACTTCAGCATGTCATTTATATACATTACGAGTTCCATTTTGAACAAAAACAAAGAAATATGTAACTGCCCAATGACATGTACCCATAGATTTGGAGGATGCTGTTTTGCAGTTGACCAACAGAGGAGACTGCTAAGTTAAACAAAGAGCTTTTTGTGAATTGCGAATCAGAGGAATTTTAGCTTACGCCCTCAGGCTGTCTGAAAACATTCCACTAATGGAACAGTCAGTAATTATACCAGTTGCAAGACAGAAAGGAAGCTGTGGATATTATTGTATTTCTATGCAGACAGGATAATGTGAATCATACGTCTATGGGCTAACACAAGACCGAGAGAAAGTTGGCATTGTTGCCTGATTTGGTTTGAATTGGTTTGTGTGGTGTGTGTGCGCAACACACTCTTAATTTACTGATGTAAATGAGTGAATGTTTAACCTAAAGGTACTCCCTTAAAAATCCGTATTAGACGTTAGGAGATAAGTGTCAGGAGCAGTTTTCCTTGATATTTTTATTGACGTATGGAGACGCTTTAAATCAACACAGTTGTCCATGCTAATGTCATCCATGAAGTGTGTAATCACATTTCATGTAGTTACTGGGTCAGATTGACATCAATTCAAGTGTCCTCGCATTAGAGGTCGACCGATTATGATTTTTCGACGCCGACACCAATACCGTTTATTGGAGGACCAAAAAAAGCCAATACCGCTTAATCGGACAATTTTTAAAAATGTATTTGTAATAATGACAATTACAACAATACTGAATGAACATTTATTTTAACTTAATATAATACATCAATAAAATCAATTTAGCCTCGAATAAATAATAAAACATGTTCAATTTGGTTTAAATAATGCAAAAACAAAGTGTTGAAGAAGAAAGTAAAAGTGCAATATGTGCCATGTAAGAAAGCTAACGTTTAAGGTCCTTGCTCAGAACATGAGAACATATGAAAGCTGGTGGGTCCTTTTAACATGAGTCTTCAATATTCCCAGGTAAGAGGTTTTAGGTTGTAGTTATTATAGGAATTATAGGACTATTTCTCTCTATACCATTTGTATTTCATTAACTTTTGACTATTGGATGTTCTTATAGGCACTTTAGTATTGCCAGTGTAACAGTATAGCTTCTCCCCCTCTCCTCGCTCCTACCTGTGCTCGAAGCAGCGTAACCCATGCAGAGCAAGGGGAACAACCACTCCAAGTCTCAGAGCGAGTGACGTTTGAAACGCTATTAGTGCGCACCCCGCTAACTAGCTAGCCATTTCACATCGGTTACACCAGCCTCATTTCGGGATTTGATAGGCTTGAAGTCATAAAGAGCTGCTGGCAAACGCACGAAAGTGCTGTTTGAATGAAAGCTTACGAGCCTGCTGGTGCCTACCATCGCTCAGTCAAACTGCTCTGTCAAATCATAGACTTAGTTATAACATGATAACACACAAGAAATCCAAGCCTTAGGTCATTAATATGGTCGAATCCGGAAACTATCATCTCGAAAAACAAGACGTTTATTCTTTCAGTGAATTACGGAACCGTTCCGTATTTTATCTAACAGGTGGCATCCATAAGTCTAAATATTGCTGTTACATTGCACAATCTTCAATGTTATGTCATAATTACGTAAAATTCTGGCTAATTAGGCGGCCCAATCTGTTGCATATACACTGTATCTGCGTGCAATGAACGCAAGAGAAGTGACACAATTTCACCTGGTTTATATTGCCTGCTAACCTGGATTTCTTTTAGTTAAATATGCAGGTTTAAAAATATATACTTGTGTGTATTGATTTTAAGAAAGGCATTGATGTTTATGGTTAGGTACACATTGTAGCAACGATACGCACCACATCGATTATATGAAACGCAGAACACGCTAGATAAACTAGTAATATCATCAACCAGGTGTAGTTAACTAGTGATTATGATTGATTGATTGATTGTTTTTTATAAGATAAGTTTAATGCTAGCTAGCAACTTACCTTGGCTTACTGCATTCGCGTAACAGGCAGGCTCCTCGTGGAGTACAATGAGAGGCAGGTGGTTAGAGTGTTGGACTAGTTAACTGTAAGGTTGCAAGATTGAATCCCTTAGCTGACAAGGTAAAAATCTGTCGTTCTGCCCCTGAACAAGGCAGTTAACCCACCGTTCCTAGGCCGTCATTGAAAATAGGAATGCGTTCTTAACTGACTTGCCTAGTTAAATAAAGATTAAATAAAGGTGTAAAAAATATATATATTTTTTTTAATCGGCCAAATCGGTGTCCAAAAATGCCGATTTCCGATTGTTACGAAAACTTGAAATTGGCGCTAATTAATCGACCATTCCGATTAATTGGTCGACCTTTACCTCACATGTCTTGACTGAAAGCCATGGCTAGGCTAGGCAAGGACATAGCCTATTATGTGGGGGGGAAACAGCATTTTGTTTATAGTTTGTCAAACACCTTTCGAAGTGAAGCGGTATGCCCCTTTCTACAGAGCGAGGGATGGCTCTCCGTGTTAGCCCTCATCCACAGTTCATTGGGTTTTCACTGACTTGCTGTATTTAAAACATTTTCTTTTCTTGCTGGCTTTCCATTTCATTCATGGCCAACGTGCAGTCAAAAACATGATTTTCCTGTGTTGTATATACACCCTGCCTCTCAGACCACTCCAAGGCAGTCCTAGCAAAATGCGTGCTTGAGAAATTGCTCTTTGCTAAGCATTTTTGTTTCTGTTTCTTTTTGACCGTTTTAATTCAAATCAATCCCAGTAAGGTACTTAATTATCACCCAGAAATTGATTTGATATTGAGATGTGTAAGTACACTTTGCGAGAAGCACCTCTCGGATTGTCTAAAGTGGCACTTTGTGCAGAGAGGATTTCAAAGGAGAAAGTATCTTTCTGCACTATGTATAATGGTGACACTGAAAATGATTTCTGTTGAATGTGAGGGACAACAATTGTAGAAGACGGTCTCTGGTGACCAAATATGTTTTCTATCCAATCTCGTTGCTTATGCAAAGCTAGAAATTGATGTTGTCAGATATTGTGCACAGATCATGTAAAAAAAAAAGTTTTTAAAGCCATTAAAATGAGAGGCAGAATATTTAGTTTGAGGCTCTTATACACTTGAATGTGTTGTTGCAGAAAAAAATGTACCACTTGAAAAAGTGTACTTTTTTGTATTGCTATGCACCACCCACGTGCATCAAGAGTACTTTACTAAGAGGACTAATGACCTAGAACATAAAGGTTGAGTAATGCTAGAAATATGAAAGGTCTAAGAGTACAGTAATCGGTGAAAGTACCTTTCTCAATTCCCAGGACAGCCACAAGCAGTCCCCTAGAACACCTACAGCACTGTATGTAGCCTATTCCTCATAATCGGCCCATCATTTGTTTTGAATGCATCTATCATCCCTATTATTTAATGCTAAGTATTTTCATATTGCCTCTTCAAGTACACTCTTACTTGGATATGTCTGTCTGTGTGTTCTCCTTTGTTTGAAGTAGTACAGACTTGTCTCTCTTGCTCTATAGATTGTATTTACTGTGCATAGACTTGCTGCTAGCTACGGTTTATTATGGCTGCTTTGAGTGACTGGGCTCTTTGCCATGGGCTTTTCTTAACCATTAGCTTGGAAAGGCTGACAGCCATGTGAGCCGTACTGTAGCGTGAATCTCTTTGACTAAAACCTTGTAAATTAACACAATTAGCTCAGCAGCATCCTGCTAATTAGTTCCTGGTGCCTGGTTTGGCGGCTGAGCAAGCGGCTGGAAGGGAGTCATGAGGGAAACCACGTGCTTCTCTGTTACTAGACAAACACTACGCTGTAATCCGCCGCTTGATGCTCTCTGTTTGTTTCTTAAAGACTTGGATGGGGACTTAAGCTACTGCGATGTCATATTGTGCTGCTGCATGTGTGGCTGGCTGAGGCAGACCAATAAAGCAGGAATGGATGGTTTTGCGGTGTGATTCAGTGTTTACCAATAGAGTTTTAAGTCAGATTGACTTTGATAAGGACTGTGCGTGCGTGTGTGTGTGTGCGTGCGTGCGCGTCATGTCGATGTTTGTTTTAACACTGTAAACACAGCGGCCTGTTTCTTTCTTGAGTATATCTTTCTTTGATAATTCCATGCTGAGTCTAAGATGACAGCATATGTAATGACTTGTGTTTGTAGATGGAGTTTAGGATTAAACTTGATCATGCCTTTTGAGCCCTGGAGGCAGTGAAATAAAGTCTGGGAAGAGAGAAAGACAAGTGAGGCATGTTTTTCCCTCTCACTCTGTAGACTGGGAAGCAGTAGCCAGACACAGGGCAGTTGTAATTCATGCTGGGCAGTGGGGTTTGTGTGATGGAAGCAACAGAGCGCTGCCTGAGAGATTGCTTTGCTGCACTCCTCCAAGCAGATTTGAAACTGTCTCGGAATGCCTTACATGAGAGTTGGATTATAGACTGACCTGCACTGTCTATGACATTCTGTTCTGTGCAGGGTGCATTATACTTTGCTAACCAGGTGTTGCGTCCCAAATCCACACACTGCCCATGATGTAACTGGTCAGCAGAGCCTGTTTTGCAGTAGAGGATGTTAGTTGTATGAAGGTATTGGAAATTGGGAGAATTTTTTTTAACAAAGTAATTTGTCAGTTCATTGCCACAAAGACAACTTTTCCACCATGTTAAATGTTCAAACTTTTTTTCTAGACACAAAATGCTGTCAACTACTTGAGAAAACTGAGAATAATTAGCAACTGCTATCTGATAGTCATTTTGACCCATCTCTCTCTTTTTGTCGGGTGTTTAGGCCTAAAGATGCAGTGGACCCCAGAGCATGCGCAGTGGGCCGAGCAGCACTTTGATATCTCCTCCACCACCCGCTCCCCTGCACACAAAGTAGAGGCCTACCGGGGGCACCTGCAGCGCACCTACCAGTATGCTTGGGCAAACGACGACATCTCTGCACTCACCGCCTCCAACCTGCTGAAGAAATACGCAGAGAAGTACTCTGGGATTTTAGAGAGTCCGAGTGAAAGAGCGCTGCTCTGCTCGTATTCCGATGGCACTCCTGGACTCCTCAACGGACGTAAGTCAGAGAGTGAGTCCTGGCAGGAGGGGATTTACTCAATGAACTGCGGTCCAGATGTTATATCTGTGAACAAAGCTGGAATGACAGCTGCCCTTCCCCCTACAGACGTGTCGGCCAGCATAGGTAGCACCCCAGGGGTGGCCAGCAGCCTGAACGAGCCCAGCTATTCCAGAAGTAACTGTGGGAGTCACACGACCACCAGTCTACACTCGGGTCTGTCCTCTCAGGAATACGCTACAGGCTACAATGGCTCCTACCTGCACTCTAGTTACAGTGGGCAGACCAACCCAGGCCTCCCCTCTCAACACCCTTCTCCTATGCACAGTGCTGGTCTCATACAACCCCCTCTTCCACCACCTCCCACTACTCTAGTGCCCAGCTACAACGTGGGGTCTCCCAACATCTCCAACTACAATTATCCTCCGACGGGGTATCCCTCACAGACAGTTGTTGCCCCTGGCTATAGCCCTGGGGGGGGCCCACCGCCCTCTTCCTATCTGCCATCCAGGATTGCAGCTCCCACACCGCTACCCCCCTCTACACTCTCTGGCTATACCTACCAGTCCCATAACCATGCACCAATTGCACCAACACCTTTGAATGGCAGCTCAGCCAACTCATTGAAAAGAAAAGCTTTCTACATGACGGGGCATGGAGATATGGACTCCAGCTATAGTAATTTCAACTACAATCAACAGCGCTCCTCACAAAGCCCTATGTACAGAATACCAGACAACAGCATCACAGACTCAAGCAGAGGGAATGGATTTGACAGGAATGCAGATGTGTCATCTTTAGCGTTTAAGCCTACAAAGCAGGCAATATCCTCAGATCAGCAAAGAAAATTTAGCAGTCAGTCTGGCAGAGCACTTACCCCTCCCTCCTATGGATCAACCAAAAGCTCTGTGGGAAACCTGAGATCAGGTGAGTCCTTTGGAAAATGTGGATCCCCTATCACGGGTGAGCAAAGTAAAGAGCACCTCTCCCATTCCATTGCAGGGTCGGACATTGGCAGAGCTACCTCATCCAGCCACGTTGCAGAGGAGCAGCTGAAGAACAGCGATGCCAGCGTGGTGGAGTTGGTCACCACAGAGATCCTTCAGCCCGGTCCCCCAGTGGACTGGAGTGACATAGCTGGTCTGGAGCTGGCCAAAGCAGCCATCAAAGAAGAGATTCTGTGGCCCATTTTGAGGCCAGACATGTTCAGTGGACTTGCCACATTACCTCGGAGCCTCCTTCTCTTCGGACCTCAGGGAACAGGCAGAACACTGCTGGGCCGCTGCATGGCCAGCCAGCTGGGGGCAGCCTTCCTGCAGCTGAGTGGCTCAGCCCTGGTGACCAAGTGGCTGGGGGAGGGCGAGAAGATTGTCCAGGCCTCCTTCCTGTTGGCCCGGTGTCGCCAGCCCTCAGTTGTGTTCATCAGTGAGGTGGACATGCTTCTATCGGCCCATATCAGCGAGGAGAGTCCGGTGAACGTGATCCAGAGCGAGCTCCTCATGCAGCTGGACAGTGTGCTGACCACAGCCGAGGACCATGTCCTAGTGGTCTGCTCCACCAGTAAGCCTGAGGAGATCCAAGATTCCCTGAGGAGGTACTTCACCAAACGGCTCCTCATCCCCCTACCTGACAGCACAGCTCGGCGCCAGATAATTAGCCAACTACTCTCACAGCACAACTATTGCCTCAGTGACAAAGAGGTGTCACTGCTGGTCGAGCGGATGGAAGGCTTTTCAGGACTGGACGTGGCCCAGCTGTGCCAGGAGGCAGTGGTAGGACAGCTCCATGGCATCCCAGCTTCTGACCTCTCAGCCATCCATCCCAGCCAGATGAGACCAGTCTCCTACCAAGACTTTGAAAATGGATTTAGCAAATTCCAGCCCAGTATATCACAAAAAGAACTGGATACATACACCGAATGGAATAAAATGTTTGGTTGTAGTCAATGAAGCTGAAGTATTAGAACATGTGGGTAGGAAACCCCCTAGAGGTTTACCATTTAGAATTCTCTCCTCAGTAAACTAGGCAAGGGGAAATGACAGATAGTGGTGACCTTAGCACCTGCAGTTCAGTTAAGGCATAAGGATAGGCCTGAGGGAAGCAAAGGCACGCTTTAGACAACAGCTGGCAATCTGCACACAACACAGAGAAACTTTATTTTGACACTTGAAACCGCTGAGGCCAAGCATCACCTCCCAAGGTACAAGTGGGTACATTTAGCATCACACTTTAGTCATTGAGCAGACACTCTTGTCCAGTGACATACATTTTTGTACTGGTCCCCTATGGGACTTGAACCCACAACCCTAGTGTTTCAAATGCCATGCTTTACCAACTGAGCCACACGGGACCTAGAGACTATAGGGTAGAGTGTAACAGAATGGAACCTCTGTGTGTGTATATATCATTCTGCTGTTCTGGAGATTTAGTTTCTATCAAGTGCCTGAAGTGGTGCTCTTTTATTTTGTGTTATTATTTTCTTCGCCTCACAATCTACTTTGGTGGCATGTGCTAATATAAAAAGCTTTAATATGAGACAAAAACGTTTTTTTTTTTTCAAAGCTTTTTTCCATTGAAACACTATTCCTCAACTGTGTCTGCTTTGCGGTCTCTGATCAGGAGAAAGTGTGTGCTATTGTTAATCTGAACTCTAATTTATAGACATCATTTCTTTTGATGTTCTCTTTTTTGAAAACTCAGGAAAGTGATTGTGATATGTGCAGTACCTCTAAAGATTTAGTCAAAGCACGACATACTGCTAAGAGCATTTGGCTTGCTTTTGAATTTACATTATCTAAAAGGAGGGTTAAGGTACCTCAATAGGCTAAAAATGGACAAGAGTATGACTTTGAATGTACCAGAGGAATTCTGGAGTATTTGGAAGACAAAAGGAGGAGTATTGTGCTTTTCTTTGCGATTTTCTAAGCGAAGAATCCCATTGTGAATATACTGTAGTTGTATTTGATATGTGGCAAGGATGAAGGAATAATGTTTCTTAAATTCTATCAACTATAACACATTCGACTGGCATTGATCCAGAGGACATGAACACATTTGAGTTTTTTTGTTAAACTTCGTCTGTAGGAGAAAGCATAACATATGTATTCGTCGAACATTATCAGCAGCTTAATTTTGTATCTCATCTGCAGATAAAACTGCCAGGCCTCTTGTGGCAGAATAATGGCAAGATACATTTGCTGAAGACAAGCATCATGGGGTTGAAACAGACACCTTCCCAAGGTATTTAATTCCATTCCGCTGCTGTTTTATCATGAATAAAACCTAAGAATTATGTATGCCATAAGTTATTTTTCTACCTCAGTTGATTAGTTTTCCCTGAAAGCAAAATCTAAGGGAATAGATACCTATTTCGCTTATTATACTATGAAGCCTGTTGGGGGAACAAAAAAAGCTGCCTATCTGTCAACAAAATCAGCTAGAGTTAGTGTTACACATTCAGTGTACTCCCCATTCATAGACACCTATGTTATGGAGTATTACTTTCTCAGAGCACGTTTGTCTTGAAAAAAGGGGTCTGTGCCCATTAGCCCTGTTTTTGAGCCATTCTTCAAGTGTCATTTCTTACAGCTAGGCTTTTTAAAAATGTTTATTAACTACCAGTGTTTAGTAATATGCCAGAACAGAGGCAATGGCGACACAGAGGTCTGACAACTGCGTGAAAGAGCCTTGAATCGAATGTATTTTTTTGTATTTTTTTGTTCACTAAAGCAGTATGAAAACTGTTGCAAGGCACTAATACAGTGAAAGGAATGTCACCAGATACAGTACCGCTGAACGTGTCACTAGTACAGTGGAAGGGATGTCACCAGATACAGTACCGCTGAACGTGTCACTAGTACCGTGGAAGGGATGTCACCAGATACAGTACCGCTGAACGTGTCACTAGTACCGTGGAAGGGATGTCACCAGATACAGTACCGCTGAACGTGTCACTAGTACAGTGGAAGGGATGTCACCAGATACAGTACCGCTGAACGTGTCACTAGTACAGTGGAAGGGATGTCACCAGATACAGTACCGCTGAACGTGTCAGTAGTACAGTGGAAAGGATGTCACCAGATACAGTACCGCTGAACGTGTCACTAGTACAGTGGAAGGGATGTCACCAGATACAGTACCGCTGAACGTGTCACTAGTACAGTGGAAGGGATGTCACCAGATACAGTACCGCTGAACGTGTCACTAGTACAGTGGAAGGGATGTCACCAGATACAGTACCGCTGAACGTGTCACTAGTACAGTGGTAGGGATGTCACCAGATACAGTACCGCTGAACGTGTCAGTAGTACAGTGGAAGGGATGTCACCAGATACAGTACCGCTGAACGTGTCACTAGTACAGTGGAAGGGATGTCACCAGATACAGTACCACTGAACGTGTCACTAGTACAGTGGAAGGGATGTCATCAGATACAGTACCGCTGAACGTGTCAGTAGTACAGTGGAAGGGATGTCATCAGATACAGTACCGCTGAACGTGTCACTAGTACAGTGGAAGGGATGTCACCAGATACAGTACCGCTGAACGTGTCACTAGTACAGTGGAAGGGATGTCACCAGATACAGTACCGCTGAACGTGTCACTAGTACAGTGGAAGGGATGTCACCAGATACAGTACCGCTGAACGTGTCAGTAGTACAGTGGAAGGGATGTCATCAGATACAGTACCGCTGAACGTGTCACTAGTACAGTGGAAGGGATGTCACCAGATACAGTACCGCTGAACGTGTCAGTAGTACAGTGGAAGGGATGTCATCAGATACAGTACTGCTGAACGTGTCAGTAGTACAGTGGAAGGGATGTCACCAGATACAGTACCGCTGAACGTGTCAGTGGTACAGTGGAAGGGATGTCATCAGATACAGTACCACTGAACGTGTCAGTAGTACAGTGGAAGGGATGTCATCAGATACAGTACCGCTGAACGTGTCACTAGTACAGTGGAAGGGATGTCATCAGATACAGTACCGCTGAACGTGTCAGTAGTACAGTGGAAGGGATGTCACCAGATACAGTACCGCTGAACGTGTCAGTAGTACAGTGGAAGGGATGTCACCAGATACAGTACCGCTGAACGTGTCAGTAGTACAGTGGAAGGGATGTCATCAGATACAGTACCGCTGAACGTGTCACTAGTACAGTGGAAGGGATGTCACCAGATACAGTACCGCTGAACGTGTCACTAGTACCGTGGATAGGATGTCACCAGATACAGTACCACTGAACGTGTCAGTAGTACAGTGGAAGGGATGTCACCAGATACAGTACCACTGAACGTGTCAGTAGTACAGTGGAAGGGATGTCATCAGATACAGTACCGCTGAACGTGTCACTAGTACAGTGGAAGGGATGTCATCAGATACAGTACCGCTGAACGTGTCACTAGTACAGTGGAAGGGATGTCATCAGATACAGTACCGCTGAACGTGTCACTAGTACAGTGGAAGGGATGTCATCAGATACAGTACCGCTGAACGTGTCAGTGGTACAGTGGAAGGGATGTCATCAGATACAGTACCGCTGAACGTGTCACTAGTACAGTGGAAGGGATGTCACCAGATACAGTACCGCTGAACGTGTCACTAGTACAGTGGAAGGGATGTCACCAGATACAGTACCGCTGAACGTGTCACTAGTACAGTGGAAGGGATGTCATCAGATACAGTACCGCTGAACGTGTCACTAGTACAGTGGAAGGGATGTCACCAGATACAGTACCACTGAACGTGTCAGTAGTACAGTGGAAGGGATGTCATCAGATACAGTACCGCTGAACATGTCAGTAGTACAGTGGAAGGGATGTCATCAGATACAGTACCGCTGAACGTGTCAGTAGTACAGTGGAAGGGATGTCATCAGATACAGTACCGCTGAACGTGTCAGTAGTACAGTGGAAGGGATGTCACCAGATACAGTACCGCTGAACGTGTCAGTGGTACAGTGGAAGGGATGTCATCAGATACAGTACCGCTGAACGTGTCAGTAGTACAGTGGAAGGGATGTCACCAGATACAGTACCGCTGAACGTGTCAGTGGTACAGTGGAAGGGATGTCATCAGATACAGTACCGCTGAACGTGTCACTAGTACAGTGGAAGGGATGTCACCAGATACAGTACCGCTGAACGCGTCACTAGTACAGTGGAAGGGATGTCATCAGATACAGTACCGCTGAACGCGTCACGAGTACAGTGGAAGGGATGTCATCAGATACAGTACCGCTGAACGTGTCACTAGTACAGTGGAAGGGATGTCATCAGATACAGTACCGCTGAACGTGTCACTAGTACAGTGCTGGTGCACTGAGGGATCTTGCGTTTATGTTTACTAGAAGTTCAATGTTGTATGTTACCCATTTTTTTTCTTATATTTACAAATTTCTCTGCTCTCACTCAGCTTATTTTGTTTACTCCAAAACATGCACTGTTACATTTACAAAGGGGATTTGTTCAATGACTGCACTTACTGAGTAACAGGAGGCCGTCGAATCACTGATTGTCCATGACAGTTCCCTTTTCTGGTGTCTTTCTCAAGACAGACATTCACCTAGCTTTGTTAATAAGCTTTGGACTGCTTTTTCATGAACGCTATTACAAAGAACAACAGCTGCACAAAGAAACAACACTGCAAAAAAATAATATAATAATAGCTACATTGATGAATATCCCCATAATCTAAATCTACAGTAAATCTGCTTGTTTTATTGTATTTGATCTTTGTATCTTATATTGTTATATGGCTTTTAGTGCCTTAGATACATACATATGATAAAATTCCTCTCAAGTTCAAGTGTAGTTAACCAAGTGAAAGCTTTGTTCTGTCATACAAAAATGTGTTAGTAAGCCTCCCCTGATGCCAAAGTGAGATCAACAGTTTTATTTTGACATAAGCTCATTAAACTCAAAATGGCAATTATTTCTTTAACAGCGATTTAAACAGATTTGCTTGTGCAAGTAGGACACATTCATGAATTTAAGGGAAACAATTCAACGTAAAGAAAATGGCTTTTGAACAAGTTACACATTATTACACTACATTACACTAACGATAAAAGCAGTAGAACAGGGACAGCAAAGCGATCAGAAAAAAATGGCACCGCATTCAAACACATATGATACTCTTTCTTGAGGCTCAGGATGTTCACTGAAGTAAGTATTTCGGTCTGGAGGACAACAATGTGAAGGATCGGCCTATTTAGGAAAATATGTGCAACAAACTAGCTAGGTTGATAAGCACTTTTATTTTCCCCAATTTCTGACAATGTTAAAACAAATTCAGATAGAAGTATAGTTATAAATCTGTCATTCTCATTGAAAGCAAGTCTAAGAAGTGGTACAGTAGATATGTTCAATGTGCGCTATTTCTATGCTTCCCATGCTTATGTTTTGTTTTTGCGTCTTGTACTTTTGGTTTTGTACACCAGCTTCAAACAGCTGAAAATACAATATTTTGGTTATGGAAACAATATTTCACAGCGGTTTAGATGGTACAGTGATTCTCTACACTTTACTTGCTTGTTTTGTCACATAAACTGAAATTAGGCAAACTATTAGAATTCTAGCAACCAGGAAATGGAGGAGCAATTTTTGCATTAATTTTTGCATTAACCACTTGAATTTTGTTTTCCACACTCTATCAGTGTCCCCTATGGGTGGGTTTTGTACAGAACTGCTATAAATGTTAGCATCATCTTTATGTAGTCTTATCTGTTTTATATTTAAATGTTGTTCTTTATAACCATTTCTACCTCATTGCTACATATTGTACATGTAGTACTTATGTTCTGTCTTTTTGAATGTCATGCATTTGTACTAAAAAAATCTAAAAATAACAAAAATTATTTAAAAAAAATTACATTAAATGAACAGCTTGCCCTTGAATTCGAACAGTCTACCTCAGAAAGACTGAACATTATTAATAGCAAAACTGATAAGACACATTTATGAGTGTGAAGGTGACGATAACGCACACGCACTTGAGATACTGACTTCTATGGGCTATATAAGTACTCATAATGCCACATTTCTGCAAGAATATTGTGGGCTGTATAGGTCTTCTCCAAGGTCTCTAATGCTAAATCTGTTTTTAAACTATAATGACTCGCTTTAATCCTTTGTGAATTGTGGTAGTGCGCATGTTAATGTGTATGTGTGTGCACTTACAATTGAACGTGTAAGTGTGAGGGGGTTAACATTAAGATAAGTGAAATTCAAATGGATACATTTCATACTCATGTACTGGAAATAAACATGCACATATGTGTACTCAATGTACATTTGCTATTGATGTATACATATTAAAATGCACCACATACATGTATATACAGTACAAGTCAAAAATGTGAACACACCTACTCATTCCAGGGTTTTAATTTATTTTTACTATTTTCTACATTGTAGAATAATCGTGAAGACATCAACACCATGAAATAACAAATATGGAATCATGTAGTAACCAAAAAAGTGTTAATAAACAAATCAAATATATTTTATATTTGAGATTCTTCAAAGTAGCCACCCTTTGCCTTGATGAACGCTTTGCACAGTCTTGGCATTCTCTCAACCAGCTTCATGAGGTAGTCACCTGGAATGCATTTCAATTAACAGGTATGCCTTGTAAAAAGTGAATTTGTTGTGTTGTGATAAGTTAGGGGTGGTATACAGAAGATAGCCCTATTTGGTATAAGTCCAAGTCCATATTATGGCAAGAACAGAAACGACAGTCCATCATTACTTTAAGACATGAAGGTCAGTCAATCCAGAACATTTCAAGAACTTTGAAAGTTTCTTCAAGTGCAGTCGGAAAAAAACATCAAGCTCTATGATGAAACTGGCTCTCATGAGGACCGCCACAGGAAAGGAAGACCCAGAGTTACCTCTGCTGCAGAGGATAAGTTCATTAGAGTTACCAGCAGTCCAAATAAATGCTTCACAGAGTTCAAGTGACAGACACATCTCAACATCAACTGTTCAGAGGAGACTGTGTGAATCAGGCCTTCATGGTCAAATTACTGCAAATAAACCACTACTAAAGGACACTAAGAACAATAAGAAGAAAAGACTTGCTTGGGCCAAGAAACATGAGCAATGGACATTAGACCAGTGGAAATCTTTCATTTGTTCTGATGAGTCCAAATTGTAGATTTTTGGTTCTAACCAGCGTGTCTTTGTGAGACGCAAAGTGAACAGATGATCTCCACATGTGTGGTTCCCACCGTGAAGCATGGAGGGTAAGTTGTGATGGTGTGGTGGTGTGGGGATGCTTTGCTGGTGACACTGTCTGTGATTTATTTTGATTTCAAGGCACACTTAACCAGCATGGCTACCACAGCATTCTGCAGCGAAACGCCATCCCATCTGGTTAGCTCTTAGTGGGACTATCATTTGTTTTTCAACAGGACAATCTCCCAATACACCTCCAGGCTGTGTAAGGGCTATTTGACCAACAAGGAGAGTGATGGAGTGCTGCATTAGATGACCTGGCCTTCACAATTACCCAACCTCAACCCAATTAAGACGGTTTCGGATGAGTTGGACCGCAGAGTGGAGGAAAAGCAGCCAACAAGTGTTCAGCCTATGTTGGAACTCCTTCAAGACTGTTGGAAAAACATTCCAGGTGAAGCTGGTTGAGAAAATACCAAGTGTGTGCAAAGCTGTCATCAAGGCTAAGGGTGGCTACTTTGAAGAATATAAAATATATGTTGAGTTGTTAAACACTTTTATGGTTACTACATGATTCCATACGTGTTATTTCATAGTTTTGATGTCTTTACTATTATTCTACAATGTAGAAAATAGTACTAATAAAGAAAGATCCTTGGATGAGTAGGTGTGTCCAAACCTCTGACTGATACTGTATATGTGTATGTATTGCCATACCTGCACTCAATGTAAATATATTTTAATCTACTCCAAGGTACAGTGCAAAAAAACAAAATACTGAATAAATGTTTTTTTCTGGAAACCAAATGTGTTTTCTTATATCTCCACTCATTGGTTTGACTTGATTGTTGTCCATGTTTACAATGTGTGTTTATAATTTCACTTCTGACATTGATAACATTATTCAAGAGATATAACATTTGGAAACCTAAGTTATTTCCTCTGAAAGACCTATACAATGCACAATACAAATAACGCTCTCTGAGACCGTCATACTATTTATCTGTCTTTGAGACTTTGTCTTATTGGAAAATTGCTTTGACTGTATAATTGTAATGCTACCGTTAACCAAATGTGTTTGTTTTTTTATAGTCATTCATTCAAATGTTATGATCAAATTTAATCTTTACTAAAAACATCGAGGGATGATTATAAAACCGCACGTGTCGGTTCACAGCTCCACATTGCCTCTGATTCTCTTTATGTAAATTTAACATTTATGCATAGATTTTCTATTTTTTATTGTATCATTATACAGTTGATGGTATGTGCATGGGAAACTGCTGTACAATTAACATTAAGGAACAAAGTCCCAGTGCATTTTGTTCCCAGTGCTGTTTCATTTGTAATGCTGTGTGTCTCTTTTTCCTGCAGTGTGCACATGTAAACAATCTGTGATTTATGGATGCATTCCAACAGGCTTTCTCTCCATTATACACAGAACAACCCTGGGCCTAATCCCAACATTGAAGGTTATCAAAAGCAGAAACAAAATGTGAAATCTTTTTATTAGCTGTTTCCACGTGTGTT